>NW_009953398.1:829233-869239 GCF_000747805.2 Chaetura pelagica | reverse complement strand
TGCTGAATAGAATGACTCTGTTCTGAAAAACAGAGCAGAAGCTGCACCATGTGCTGCTAACCCACACATCAGAGCACTAACACTGATGCTTACAGCTGAGAAACTGCTGCACCTCACGGAAAAGACTTCAGGATTACATCTCCAAATCAAACATGTCCTTGCCTTTAAATCTATCAGCTTTTCCTGAGCTAATATATTAGACCAAAGTTTCTTAAGAAATGGTCTAAAGCACAGTTTACAGTAGGAAACTCAAGAAGCCCTGATTTTTCTCTCATCTGAGGACTTAAAAATGAACTTATGTCATTAATAGAGCAATAAAAGCAATGGAACTGGTCAATTTAGAATCTCAGGAAACTATTAAACAATAAGCTTTCCCCACATCTGTTTTTTTTTCCTCTTTTCAAGATAACTCTTGCTATTTCAAACAAGTTATTTTTAAGCCATGTCTATTTACTCTTCTGCCAAGTGGTTGAGATACTCCTCACAATGACAACAAAAGCAGGAAACAAATTATTTCACAGAAAAACAGAATAAAAAAATTTAATGCTACAGTGAAGGCCAAAGCAACTGTTTTTAAAACAAATCTTTAATCCACTGAAAGTGTTCTGTTGTGATAGCAGCACATTGAAGCAAACAAGCAGTGCAGATCCTTTATTTAGCTGTCAGTGCAGAAGAACAACCATCATTCCTTTCTTCCACCACAACAATAACTTCTTATTCCATACAGGCAGCCATAAAATAAACAGGATGGTAGTTGCAGGAACATCACCTGGACTATCAGGTGACACAAGGTTAAGGGCACTCAGTCACTGTTGAAGAATCCCCCTGCAGCTGTAAACACACTTGTGTGAACCTGGAGCACACACGCTCCAAAGCCTTTAAGCTGGTGAATACCTGGGCTCCAGGGCTGCTTAGCACACTAATGTTCTGCTAAGGGAAAGTGCCAGGAGCACAGAAAGTCACAGCTGGCTACTCTGAACAAGCAAAGTTATTTAATCCTATTCCCTCTCCCCTTGGAGGCAGATACTTGCACTTAGGAGGCCCTGTGACCTGGAGCTCACTTCAGTGCAGCTCTCCAAGGTCTGTACATCTCCCTTCTTCAGAAACCAAGTGTGTGTTCAATCTTGACCAAATTCTTTCTCCAAATACATGCTGACCCAACATCTCTCTGCTGCATACACAGCCCTGGAACCTCCAGCCACCTCCTCAGCTGTGCATGTGCTGCCCACCTTCCCCCAGAGGCTGCAAACCCCAGAACTCAGGTCCAAAAATGTCCACACTTGATGACTCCTGACAAAGACCTGTGCCCATTTTCCTGCTTACTAGGCTGGGCAAGAAAGAATCTTGCTAAGCTCAAGGCTAAAATGCCTGTAGGTGCCAGGAGACAAACTTCTTGAGGTTTTGTGGAGAGCTTTTAAGTTACCAAATTGGATTTAATAAATTGAAAGGTATTATTCAGCTGGCTGTTCAGCAATCCTTAGCAAGACCCCAGGCTGCAGTGATGCCAGTAATCAGCTCCATGGCTAAAAGCAAAATACAGGTAGCAGGGAGTTGTGTTTAGCAGGTTTTTGCTATTTTCTTTTGTAGAAAGCACAAATAAATTCACAGTTATTTGTATCTGAAACACTAGAATGTCTTTTTTTTTTAAAGTAAAAGTCACTCTATCTCTTATGGAGGGGATGAAGAAAGGGTCAGGCCACTATCAGTCCTTATTTGTTGCACAGGGAGATGTACTTTTGCTTGTTTTAAAGGCCCTCAAACACAGCTGAGCTATTTACTGTGTTCTCTCAGCTGAGCTATCACAAGAGCTTTTAGTGCCAGGTTGAGAAAGATGTGCAAAGAAAAAAAAGCCCAGTGTGATCTAATCAGAGAGAACTTGCAAGAGATGAATTTTGCAAACTGCACCAAACCCAATGCTACTTTATTTCATTTGACCATTTCCAACAAGCCCAATCAATATCTGAGCAGAGGCATCAATCAAGGCACAACACTTTTTCAATCATTGTGCTAAAGGAGGAGAAAAATCAGAGCAGAAAGCCTTCCACTGCTCAGAGCTGCCCTCTGAAACCAGGGTGTGCCACAAGGAATAGACAGAACAAACATGAAGCCACATGAAGGACACAAACACCCCACACAGCTACAACATGTAACTTCTTAGTACAACCCTATTTCAAATAGTGGGGTGACAAAAAATACCAAAACACACATTTCTTACATGTAATTTCTCTGAGAACACTGTACCAAGCATATTAAAAATATTGAGCCAATCTACCCTTGGTTACACTCTTGGGCTGTGCCCCTTCTCATCTCACACTTCCCCTCACTCAGCCCATGCTGGAAGGCCCATGTGAGGCAGGTAAAGCACTTGCTAAGGGCAGCACTGCACTTGCTAGGGGAGCTGCAGCTGCTGTCTTAAGGTTTCAAGTCCCTCTGCAATGCTTAGGTGTTGTAATCTCATTTATTTAATTTCACAGGCCATTTGATTTTTGAATCTTGATACATGTAGGGTTTTTTTTTAATAAAAAACCCTTCAATTTTTCATGCATTTTGAACTTTTTGAAAACTTTTCAAAACAATGAACTTGCTGAAGCTGATCTTTATTATCTACAGATTTCCTCCCCACTGCCCTGAAGTACCCTCAAGGAAAAGCAGCTGAGCAGGTATTCTGCTAAGTTCTGAAAGTCTCTAGTTGTCATTCTTAATACAGCCTGATGTCCTGATGCAGCCTAAACCCAGAAAAACACCCCACAAAATGAGACTTCTTGCACTCCTTCCACTTCAAACTGAAAACCACCAGAAAGCAGCACTTTGGCACAATCAAATGCCTTCTGGAAGTTTCCCTCCATCTCTGAAGGAAAAGATGTGATGATGGGCCATGGAAGGAGGGTCACACCTTCTCTGCTCTTCGGGTTACAGTTTTCCACTTCATTTATTGAATCATAAAGAAACTTTTATTGACTTCAGATGAAGTAGAAAGAGCCCCCACTGCACACAGAGCTGCTGAGAACTGCCAGCCTCCCTCAGGCATTTCTACCCCCTATGGAGTCTTGAAATTAGTGTCCTTTTCTTGTAAAACAGCACCTCTTCACTGCTACAAATTCTCTCCTCAGGGGCAAAAGACACTTCTTGTCCTGCAGATCTGCTATTTCTCTGAATGCCTCTCTTGCAGCAGAAACATCCTCTAGTCCACCCTCAAATACCCACTACTTCAAGGAAAAAGACTCTACACTTGGTTTATCTTCTCTCTCTAAGATGTCTTATGACAGGCATTTCACAAGTCGTTTGTCCTCAAGAGGAATCCCAAAAGCCACATTCAATTGCAGGAACTGAAGGTCCAAACATGCACTCCATGTTCAGGGAGATATTTGTGAATTTGCTCGTCCAGCTCTTTGCTATGGATCTTCTCACCTTGGACTTAATTTGTATATTACTATCAAAAGTTAAGTCAAAAAACTAAACATGTTGATTCAGCTTGGATTTCAGCTGCCAATACTCATCCATGCTTTCTTAGGGAAACAAAACCACAACTAACAAGTCTCTCAGAACTTAAAAACCTGGAGGCCACAGGAAGATAAAGCCAAACTCTGAAGGAACACCAGGAAAGGATAAGAAGCCACAGAGACAAGTTGCAAAAAGAGAAAATCTAATTCAGTTTTACTTACATAGCTATTTCACAGTGAGGACAGTCAAAAACTAACAGTGAGGCAGGGGACAGTTATGAGATCTCCATCCATATACATTTTTCTGAAGTCAACTGGAATAATTCCCTCAGTAACACTTGAACATCCAAAGCTGACCCTTTTCTAGGCAAGAGGTTTTCTATCCCATTAGGGCAGAAGTGTCTTCCAACCTACACTTTCCCTGTAGCAATAGTCAAAGGTTTGACTCCTGCTCAGGTCTCTGCACTCCACAGGGAAAACATGGTCAGTTGTTGGCAGACAACATCATTCATACCTCTGCATTCATTTCAAAGCCCTGCAGCTCAACTCAAGATCTGCCAGAAGAGGCTTTTCAGACAAATATGATCAATACTTAAAAGAAAAAAACAGATTCAAGAGCTCGGAGAAACCCTGTTCCTTTCCTAGAGCAGACAAGAAACCTGCCTTCTCTGGGACAAAGGCAACTGCTTCTCACAAGATCTAGGGTGGCTGTTGGAGAATCCTCTATTTGCCCAATGCACATGGCACCTCCCAGTAGCTGCAGGATGTTGAACACATTGAAAGCTGAGCAGAAAGCTGCAATATTAACATAGCTCATCTAACAAGCCCATAGGGTATTTGCATTTGGAGAGTGATTTCACTCCTAGGCATTGCTCTCTCCTAGCAAGTGCATCCTTCCCTTGTCTCAGTTACTCCACATCTGGCTCCAGGGGGAAAACAAGGAGCAAAACCACATTTATCATCATCTTTCAAACACCTTTTCCAACACTGATGAACATTCAGATTCCTTTCTTGCAGTACAGAAAGCTTGTCAATCCTCACTACAAAATGTGTCTTTCAATAAATTTTCCTCATCTCAGGAAACCCCAGGGATAAGCCTTCTTATTTTTGGCATTTAACCTTGATTATACCTTGTCCAGCAGCTCACATGCAAGGTGGTCATCTCTCAGTTTTCTTCCTCCAGCCACACAGACATTAATGCATGGCTCAGGCAGAAAGTCATGTGTGCAGAGAACAGAATAACCACCTGAGCTGAAAACTTCATTCATAGTAGTTTTATAATCTCTACATGCCAACAGTCATATCTGTCAATCATCTATGCTGATCCATTCAGAAAATGCTTCCACTAAGAGTCTGTCCTCATTTTCAGGCATGTTTTAGTCTCTTTGCATTCTCTCTCTCCAGATACACAGTACTCCTGCTTTCTAGTATTTTGGCTTAAATCCCCCCATATGGATCTGCATCTCAACCACAAAGTCTGCTAAATATAGTAAACCTCATTTATAAATGGCTGGCTGAAAGTCAAGCTTTCCTAGAGCCCTGGAACTTGACTACAACCTATTTGTAAAGCTTTCCTCAAATTTTCTTTTAGTTTCTTGTAACTAGATTTTGTCCTTGGCCCAGGATCATTAGACTCAGCAATTTGGTTTTGTGAACAAAGTAATTCCAACAGCCTCTTGACAGTGACCAGCTCATGGCTCATCCTCTGTTTGCATGTGTGGACATCTCTATATTCATGAGGACATTTCATTTTGCTCTGCAGTGCTGAGAAGTGCATCACTTTATTTCAACAAGTCTACATACCAACACTTTATCACTAACTCTCCCCATGGCTTCACAGGAGTCTGCCTTGAAAAAGGCAGAACTCCTTTACTTCTCATTTCCAGGTTACTTGCATGTTTGTTAAAGCCAAAAACTTTATATTTTCAAGGGTCCAGTTTTGAGGTATTTAACATTAGGTCACTTAATTTCAACAGGTGAGTGGAAGATGAGAATTAAAACCTTAGCACACTGCAAACTCCCCTTAAGAACTTGAAAATCTTTTGAGGGGCACATTTAGCATCAAATCCTTGCTGTCCATACATGAGCCTTGCACATGTTTTTTTGGCTTCTGCTGCTAAAAATTCCTACAATTTGAGCCACATGAAGGTGTTTTCTGCCAGCAATCTCCTCTGAATTCTCACTATGAAAGCCACAAACTGGTCTGTCCTGCAGCACACACCTTAATGAGCTACTTGCACTTACTCTTTAAATAAACCTTCCTACACACAGAGCTGCAGTTCCACTTGGCCTCCTCACCCAACTTGAAATGATACCCAGTACAACCTGTGACAAATTCTACGTCAAGATCCTTTGCAGGTCTATACTTTCATCTCCCAATTTCTGGGGTGGCTAGACTTCTGAAGGGGGAATAGCTTTTATTGCCAGACAAAGAATAATTGATTTCTGTTTGTCATTATTTCCCTCTCACAAAGCTTGAGAATGAGGCCCTCACCTGCTCCTGCAAAACCTTCCACCTTGGATGCATTAAGCTTATGATTCTCCTCCTCTAGCAGGTTCACTTGGCTATTTGTTATATCACAGGCCCTGCTTTACAGAGGTGAACAAGATCACTTTCCCCTTTCCTCTCCTCTGTATCCTTTTTCCAGGGGCATCAGTTAAGCACCTTGCCTATCCTTCAGATCTTGCCCATACAACCTCTTGACTGTCTCCAAATCAGGACTTGGTCCTCAAAATACTGCATGGAATTAGCTTCTTTATTCTAAACATCAAACTGGAAGGACTGTCAGTGAGCAAACATAAAGGAAGGGGCAGTGTGGCTGGGGAATCTACTTAGCAAAGCATGTGTAGCTGCTAGTAGCATCTCAGAGATGAAAAGAACCATCCCAAGCATCACAAAAGCAAGCAATAAGTAAGGCAGCAGTAGTACAGCTTGTCAGAATAAGTTAATTATAAATTAAGCACATTCACAGAGCCAGGTCACAACATTCAGACCCAATCAATTAGTTCATTAGTAAGAAAAGATGACACAAGCAGTGACATTTCCTTTTCATGGCAGCAGAGTGAAAAAAACAGATTCAAAGTTTTTTACTTTGATGCAGATCCCTCAAAGAGGCTTCTCTTCATATCCTACCTGCTTTCAAATTATACCTGAATTTTGCCTTCTCTAAATCAGTTTTGAAAAGCTATCCTAGTTTTAACTACAGTATCACAAAATCAAATAAACATTAAAAAATGCTCAAATAATAAACAAGACTTTACTTGGATAACCAGGAAGTTATTGTACATTCTGTATTATGCTCAAGTTCAGAATTGACTTCAACTTTAAAATTATTATCTAAGAAAAAACATCACTGAACCATAGTATCAGAAAGCAGTTCATTTATATGTAGCAATTCTGAGAATCATTTCAGCTTTGATGACCAGGAAGACAAATATGGAGAGAGATGTCAAGATAGCAGCTTAAGGGCATCCAGACTACAGAAACAAGAGTTCTCTAGGAAGTCTTGCCATTATTCCTAAGAAAATACATTTAAACTTCCCTGGAGTCTTATTCACCCTCCTCACGTCTCTCTTAGAAGTTTACAAGTGGTGCCAATGATAAATGAGATGTGATAAATGTGCAAGTTCTACTCTTCTTCCAACCTTTACATAAATCCAACAAGGAGATGCAGTTCCCTCTTCCATCCCCAGCTTGCCCAGTGTCTTAGAGCTGCTTAACAGGAGCACAGCTCTGCACAGATCCAATGACTCCAATGTAACCTCTCCTTTTATTTCTTTATCTGAAGGGCAGTCTGGGGATGCACTGTCTCTTTCTATAGAGATGGGAGACCAAATCTAGTAACACCTGACTCCACCTGCACCAACTACAGGAAGGAGGGAATAAAAAAACCATTGGGACAGCACATCTTGCACTGCATCAACACCAGAGATCCAGCCTGAGTTTAGAGACATTTTTGCAAGTTGTGAATAATTCTAAATATTTTTATTTCTATTTTTTGGCTTCTGCAGCTGCATTCAGAAGTTTATCACTTTCAAGAAGTGCCATGAGTTTTGCAGGTTGCACAGAATAGGGCTGGTTACAAGAGGACTGTCCTTTATCCTTTACCTAAGGGCCACAGTCAAGAGTGAGAAGGAAAAAGGGCTTCCAGTAAAGAAGCAGAAGACAGCAGGTTCACAGAACAGCAGACCTGCCTGCTGCAACCTGGACAGAGTCACCAAACTGGCTTCACACAGGCCGTTGGACAGCTGGCAAATCAAGTCTCACACTTGTCTATCAACTTTGGGAAACCTAAGAGAAATTTGGTTTGACTGACAAGGGACAGCTCTGCTTCAAAAGGCAAAAGAGTCACCAGACCAGTCAGGTTGCTAATGTTTAGCAGATCTATTAAATTTTGAGAGTGGGCTGAAACCTGGTTGATTAATATGAGTGATCCCATTGTCCAGTACAATATTTGAGAATAAATACTGACAAATTCAAAGTGACTAGTTGGCAAACACACATTTTGATATGTTTGAGGATACACCTCCTGATATGCAAGGAATAGAGATTTCATGCTCTTCATTCCCAGCCTTGAAACTGAAGTTGCCCACACAGGAACTTTACACCTTTCCTGAAAGTTGCCCCTTCTACAATCCCCAGCACAATGTAAGTGGCCCACAGGTAATTATCTCACACTTCACACAGCCTGAAATCCAGACAGGTTTGTCAAAATGATTTTTACTCCTCTGGTTTATTATCTTGTTGTGAAGATTTTTATGAGAAAAAGATTAAATCACTGCCCTGATGTGTGCATTTCATTAAGCTTCTAATCCTTAAAGAGTCACTAATGCAACTAGCCATTGAAAAGCATTAAATCATAGTTCAGTCATATTGACCAAAATAATCTCCTAATTATTTTTAGAATGGAGCAGAACACAGGAGCTGTGCTGCAAATTGCACCTCAAACCTCTTTTAGGCTGACAAAGCAAACAAAATGAGCTGAAATATAACTTTGATTACTTTTGGTGTGCTTGAATATGGGAAGGCAGGAGAAAGACTTCAGCTGAGCAACTCCTCCAGAGCAGGTGGGATTTTAAGGTCTCTGCTCATGCAGCAGCAGTCTTTAGGTCAGTCAGTCACTGGGCTGTTGTTTCTGCTGCAGCTGGGGAGCCACTGACCATCACAGTATCAAGCAGAGATCCAAAATAAGCCAACTAATTTCAGGTGCTAATTATTAGTCAAGGCCATCCACTCCTGAAGAAAGCACCCAAAACCCCCACAATAAATAATAATAAAAACAAACCACCTGCTGCACAGCCAGTAATGATCTTACATTCTTTAGAAGTCTTTTTATTTTTGCCACCCTATGTGGAGCACTTCTAAAGGGCATAATCGAGGGCTGGGAATCACTTCCAACTTCATCCCCTTTATGTAGGCACAGAGGAGACCTGCTTGCACTAGCAGATCCCCAGACAAACACATCATTTTTCAGTCCTTGTCTGCCAGGTCAAGACTTCCAGAGTTTCCAGAAGGCTTTTCCTGCCAGTGCCCTGCACTCAAATACACTCCCTGAGGACTCAGACCAGGTAACAGCTCTCACAGCTACTCCAAAGAGTAACCCAGTCAAGAAAGCCACAACTGATCCAGCTTCACATGCCACATTTAATTTACTCTGCCCTACATGACTATAGCCATAAATCTCTCAAGACAAGCTTTCCTTGTAAAGCATGATTTTGAGCACAATATTTGCAGTTTAAACACCCAATAGACCAATAATAATTCACTGCCAACTTTTATAAACCCTTGTGAAAAACTTACATTCTCATTACTCAGATGATCTTGTGGGGGAAAAAACCCACAACAACAAACACTAAAACCAAAAAGCACCACACACACCAAGAGAAAGATAATATCCCTCTAATCAGAACTTCAATTTGCAGGATAATTTCAATTTTTATTTTTTTTAACTCACTCTCCATTTCATAGAGGCAAACAAGGCACCAAATCACCTTCTCAAGTAGATAAACATAGCAGGATTCATGGCAAGCCACAGTTTTCAGGTAAACATGTCTAGACCTCCTCAGAGCATTGAAGTTTTTTTTTAAAAAAACACCACTTTTTCTTTTAAAAGGCATTAACCAAATACATTTTTAAAGCAGAAGAAAAGAACACAGAAAAATTAAGTGGGGGTTTTAAAAGCAGCCTGCTCCTTACCACTCTTATTCATACACACAAAGCCTTTTCAATTTTATTTTCAACCCAGTTTAACAAATTTCTGTGTTGCTGCCAACTCTACACAGTTCTCCAGTCCCTTTTTGAGGCTCCCTTGCCAGCCACATCCTTTAGACCACCCTCTCCCTTTGCCCAGGTGCTCCCCCCCCTTCAGTCTGGAGTTTTCTCTACCCACCTCCCCATGCAAAGTGTGACCTCCCCCTTCTCCAGAAGGTCTTTCTTCTTCATTATAAATTACAAATGCAGCTTCTCCCCAGCCCCACCAAACAAGGCAGTAACAGAAATGCTGCCCATTACAGCAAGCTTCAAACAACTGACCTCCCACACAAGTTAGCAGGATTTGATAATGGTTTCAGACAGAGAAGGATTTGACTTTAAGAATGGAAACTCTGCTATGATCAAAGGCATGTTACTTTTAAATATATTTTTATCTTTGCTTGTTCTCTATGCTTTAGACCCTACTAGTGTTAGCTGCAGGCTAGACTGTCTCTTTGATTAACCAAGATGACCTGGAGTAAGTTAATTTCCTTCCAGTATTCATTCTTTTTGCTAAGATTAAATTCATACAAGTGCAAATACCTCTGGGTACCAGCCCTCAAGTCTGCATCAAAGGTAGGGTGGGCTCTCCAGGATCACAAAGCAGAGACCTCTGAGGCAAACTCACCAAGCCCTTTCCCTCCTCACAGGCCACCAACAAAAGACTAAAACATCTTTTGAGCTGAAAGAATCAGATTTGGACAGAAGACACATCAGACTAATTCATTTCTCTACAACAGCAAAAGCACAAAACAGTAATTTAAGAAGTTTTAAAACTTTCTCCAGCCTACCTTGTCCAGCCAGGGCCTCCTCTTTCACAGGCTTCAGCTCTCAGACCTTCCTCACTACCACAGAACCAGCTCTTCTGGCTCTCTAGGTATTTGTTCCTTCCCCGATGCCAACCAGCTGGTTCCCTGCTCACACCTGAATTTCATTGCTTCTCTCCTCTTTCCTGCCTTATTTGGACTCTGCAAAGTGCCTCCCTCATCCCCTGCATCTGGGTCCTCACTCACAGCCTTCATGTGACTCACCTGGGCTCATCTCTCCTTTGCAAAACACACCCAAGCAAACTTGATGACTTATCTTTGTTTTTTACAATGCTCAGAGAAACTTAGTGAAAACCTAGAAAAAGTATAAGCTAATTTTGCCTTCTGTATAACTCCCTACTTTTGTAACCACTACTTTCTTAGTTTTTTACTCCAGTTAGTAGATTAACTGAAGTCCAAAAGAAACAACCAGACCTTTATCAAACTACTTTGGCAAAACTCAAGTTTTTAACATTGAAATCACCCAAAATTCTAGTTGAATCCTGGAAGCCCTGTGAGAGTGTCCTCTCAGCTGCACCCTAGAATGATGCCTCACCCAGAAAACCTCCATATCTAACATCTTGCCAGGCTGTTTTTCCACAACTACATTAAATGGTACATAAATAGATAACAGAAGACATTACCCTTGCCTGCAAAAGGTTTGCCCTCACTCACAGCTTGTCTGTTCTTACACAGACAAACATTCCAGCCTAGGAGGTCTTCTCCTCCTCTCCTTGTTCTGCAGCTTGACAAGCTGGGTGTCTTGCATCCTCAGACATCCCCTCTGTAGGCTTCATGCTGTTACAAGGTTTTCCTGACTGTACTTTTAATTGTCTTCAGAACAAAGGGGTCAAAAACAATCAAGAGGATTGATCTGAGCCACCAGGCTCCCCATATTTTGCAGCCTAAATTTACTTCATGAAGTCTTGCCTCCTGGGAGCAGAAGACCTGCAGTGCCAGGACCTGGGAGGCTCCTTGGTGGGGCTTTGCTCAGGCAGGCTGAGTGCTCAATCTGCCCCAGATTTGCTCATTCTCCATTAAAATTATCTTGCTTGAGCACCTACCTGTAGCCTGAAGCAACTATACCCACACAGAGAGTTTAGGGATTAATAAGTAACTGAAAGGCAATTCACCATCCTTCATTTAGCCTGCTAAGAGATCTTCTATAAAGGGTTAGTGATTAAAATACAGTTCATTCTCATCATGCAAGCCACAAAAGTAGCACACAAATGTCAGTCAACACACTGAAATAATCAATTTTGCAGTGTGTTGCTTTTATGAGGGCAACTTCCCATATTCCACAGCTATATTAAAAGAGAAGGTCAGTCAAAATATCCAGTATTCTCTCAAAAGCCCTTCTCAGCCAGTTGTTTGTTTATTGATTTTTGGGGTTTTTGTGGTTTGTTTGGTTTTTTTTGTTGGACAGTGAATCAGAATTATTTTCTACTTTGTCAAATAGCAAGAACCTCCCTTCTTCCATTGTCTCCATGTCAAGTGCAGCCAACAAGCCAGTGACTGAAGTATCTTATTCTGTTTCTAATCATGCTATCTGCTCAGTAATTAGCTAAGTGTGAGAATGTGCCAGTGCAGGTTGTATACCATCAGGTGTTTAGTTTGTTGGTTTTTCTGTATGACCTTTGTTTCCCCAGATTTATTGATGTATTGTTTCTTTAATAAAATGATCATTATTACAACTTCTGCACTTCAGCCTCCTGAAATCACCAGCAAACCCCCCATTCAGATCCACAAGCCTTGCAAGAATTTATTAGCCCCTCAATAGCAGCCAATAGTGGGTACATTAATATTAACTCCTGCCCACAGTGCAGGTAACTGTCACATTTTCTCCAGGAGCTTTTATGTCCAGCTGCCCTGCCACCAGCACTAGCTGGGGTGAAGTTGCACCCATGCAGATAAAGAAACAGAAGTAACTCTGCAAACTGGAGTGGCCAAATATTGTTAGTTGCTGGCCAAAAGTCTGGCAGGGCAAGTGTTGAGAAATTAATAAGCTAACCCCCATGCAAAGGGAAAAAAGACTTCCTCATTTAGCACAGATTCAAGATGCTTTTTGCTGCTTTGCAGAAGAAAATCCAGTTTCACAGAAGTGCAAGTTTAATATCAGCTGCAGGCCTTCAGGAGTTATTAGCTGGTAATTCTCTGAGCATTTGCTGTAGACTCTCTTACCAGCAGCACTGAAATTATCAAATTACAGCAATATGATGGAAACCCCTTGCTGCAGTAATGAATTTGTCTCCCAAAGGAGTTGGACACAGTTACTTACCTTCAGGATTCACATGTGTATTAGAGATCTTATCATATGAACAAAGGGCCTGAGCCTCTTTCTTACACTATCATAGAAGAACCAACCTCAAGACCAACAACCCTTAGGACTCTTCAAAATTTTAATTTCTCTTGTAAAAAACCCCACAACAACACCCACATAAACCACCTAAAGTGCAACTGGTTTAGTTATGCAGCCTGTGCATTCACTTTGAAGCCCTTTGGCCCAGTTGCCAACTGGGTGTTTGGGAACTCCCTCTTGGTACTTAGTGTCTTTGCACTAGGGCCTTCTGAGCTAAAAAATAAGATCATTCTCTGTCATGCTCCAAATCTTACCAAAACATCCTGGCAGACTTGTCTGTGCTAGTGCAGAGTGATCAGGGAAAGGTGCTGCTGCCACGACTGTTGAAGACAAGGAAAAGCTTTTTCTTACTGGAAGAAAAAAAAATAAAAGGCCACCACATCACTACAAATGCCAACTTTGCCTCTCACAAGCCTTTCTCCTGGACATTGGAACCCTGGAAAGGGTGTTTTTGCTGCCTACCCCAAAGCTGCTGGTTGCCAGCGTGTGCCCCTTTGTGAGCCAGGAGGGCAGAGGGAAGGCCAACAGAGGGGCTGCTGGGCTGTACCAACTGCAAGTTTTATCTAAGCTCTAACTGCCACACAAAGGCTGATAAGGCAAGTGAGAGACACTCCCTGAGAGCTGAAGTTCAGACATGATGGCAACTTTGTGCAGCCAGGAAGATGCTCTCTTTAAAATGACAGTCAGAGGGGCATGGGAGGAGGATGCCAGTGCATGCCCCTTTGAGCACCACTTGTTATGCTGTAGGAATCTTTTCATCCTTTCCTTCATGTACTTTGAATTTATGGCAGGGATCTAACTGTGTGCTGGAGAACTTCATGAGGATGTTGACTAGCAGGAATTTGTTTTCACTCCATCATGGTTTCTGTAACTTCATACAGTTTCAAGGAGCAGAAGCTCTACATCTGCAGGGCAAGGTGCTGCCTTGATCTTCCCTGCCTTTTTGGTCTCTGGTTTACTTTTCAGACCTGAAAACATCTAATCAAGATGTTTACATAAAGATATAACATTGGAAAAAAAGTCAAATGTGGATAATGAAAATAGAATTAAACTTCTTTGGAGAAATGATGTCATTGGAATAATTTTTTATCTGCCCAAAAGATCTAATCAAGATGTTTACATAAAGATATAACCTTGGAAAAAAATCATATGTGGATAATGAAAATAGAATTAAATTTCTTTGGAGAAATGATGTCATTGGAATAACTTTTTATCTGCCCAAAAATACACAGGCAGGTTAGATTTGTGGAGTTTTACCAAAACAAAGAAAGAGCATCAGTGAAAAGTGAGTCAATTGTGTAGGATGGAATTAGTTCAAGTACTTCTCAGTCCAAAAGCTTAAATTAAATGTTACCCCAGATTTTCCAGCTTGTCAACCTTCAGGAATTTTCCAGGCTGAAATAATGAAGTATCAAGAATATGTTTAGACAGAAGGGTGTAAAAGTGTAAGTTAAGCAAGAAAAGCAAGTAGTTATTGGGTTTCTATTCACCCTCCAATATGATAAAAATAAGTTTTCCTTTCTTAATTTTCAGATGCAACCTTTAGGAGGCTCTGAAGGGTGTAAATCAGATTTTTTTTATTCTTTAGGCACTGAAACAAACTCTCTCAACTCTTGCTGAGTGTCTATTGGCAGTGGATTGGTTGCAGATGTTGGGAGTGAGGAGCTCTGCCTGCTTTTTCTGGAGCTGCTCATCAGCTCTTGAAGTACCACCACAGATGGCACCTGTCCTGCACAAGCAACATCTCCACCTTCAAACAAGGCAAAGCAATCTTGAAATTAGTATGAAGAGGGTCAACCAGTCCTCCTTTCTGGGTCTAAGCTCCCCACTTTTTTTACACACTTACATAGAGAAGCCATGCTCAAATCTAAAGAGTACTTCTAACCTCTTGCCTACTTCTTCTCTTTCCTCCTTAGACAAGGAACACATCCAGGCAGGTCTGGAGACTCCATAACCTCCCTGGGCAGCTTTGTTACCCACAGAGGAAGGAAGCATTTTGTTACACTCTCTTCTTGAAAGCTCCAGCTTCCATATTACACCATACCCAATCCTAAACCCAACATCTGTGCATTTCAGGTGAAAGGCAAGTCCCATAACTTTCACTTCTTGATGAGAAACAGGTTCCACACAATCAAACTTTAACCAGAAGAGAACAGGCTGTTTCTTGCTCAACAACACCACCATTTGAGTCTAAGCTCTGAACTTCAAAATCAATGATCTAAATGTAAACATGTAAGTAGTTCTGTTCATGATTGAAACAATAGGCTTCTCCTACCAGTGCAGTTTAGAATAGCTCAGGCAGGTGGGTGGAAGGCAGGCATTACCAGTTCCTAAATGGGAACCCTAGGCCCTAGAGACTAAACCCTAGACCTTTTAGTCCAGATGTTTTATACTAGAAGCTTAAGCCTAGACTCTTAATACTTGGCCCTAATCCCTACATCCCAGCCCCTAGTCTGTTTACCCTAAATGAGAGACCTGTAATAAAACGTACATAAATATATAGACATGGATATGACTGATAACAACAACAACAGCAGAATAATCAAACTTAGTCATTAATGACAACAACAGTGCTGCCAACCAGAGACATTTCTAAGTCACGAGCCACCCCTCACAAAACCATGAGCTATTGTCTTTATTGTCTGCTTTTCAGAGTCTTTAAAACGTGTTAAAATCCCATTTTCAAGTCTTTGTTCTGAATCATGAAGTAGAAACTCACTCTGGGGAGAGGGGGCAGGAAGTCAAATGTCTCACACTGGCATCACTCCAGAAATTAGAACTTTAAGGTAAGAAAACCCAAACAAACATAACATGCGAATCGTATGAACACGGGGAGAGTTGGCAACACTTTGTCATCATAGAGGATTTTTATGCCAAAACAACTGAGTGTGACAGGGAGAAGTTGGCCACCATCACATTCCACTTCCCGCTTCTCACATTAACTCTTTGCTGAAGCTCCAGCCTGCAGGGTCAGCCCCTGTCTTTAAACAGCTCTTTGTAGATGTCTTTTCAAAAGAAGGAACAGACGGAGCGCTCAGGGTCAAAGTCTGCCCTCCAGCAATGTCTGCAGAGTTGTATTTACAGATTGTACTAACTAGATATCAAAGCTCCAACACCAGAAATAGCTGAAAGTAATGTCAAAAAAAAAAAGAAAGGAAAAAAAAAAAGTAGTTGCTTGCAAGAAGAAAACTAATGGAGAAGGGCAGAGGAAAATTCATTAGCTGGTAGTGAGAAGAATAATAGGGTTTGGAGCTGATTCTTTAGGCTTTTTTTCAACATCAGCAGTTTTAGTTATTGGAAGTTGCAATATTTAGGGAAGAGTGATTCTGCTGGGAAATGTCTCCTAGTTTTCAAATCTACACATCAGTAGTTGCACTCAGCTGCTTCCAGGTGTGTTCCCGTGCTCCTTCTAGCAGGATATGGGATTGGATCCCACTAGACTCCATGAGTGTAATTAAAACATTGAATTCCTGATCCTCAGCTTGCTAAATGTGGGGTTTGTATCTGGAGTGAGAAACACACTCCTCAAGGAGGACTTAGAAATTGTAAAAGTGGATATGCCCACATCATGTCCTTTTACTGACTCACACACCACTTATTGCTTGGTGAGACATCCCTGAGCATCTGAAGGCAAATGGGGGGATTTTCCTTCACCATTACTTCTTTTTCTCTCCCTACCCCTACTGCTGCACATCTGCACCAAAACTAGGACCATAACCAGTGCTGAGTGCTGCCTGCTCTGGGTTTTGGGGGTTTTTTTTGGTATATTTGGAGTCTCAGTTCTTTGAGGTGATTGCAAAGCTCTGTGTTCACTCAAAACCTTTCTAGCTTGATAGCACCTGAATGATGGGGCATATTCAATTAGCTGAGGCTCAAAAAAGAGAGCAAATAAAACCATGAAAATATCAGCATAAATATTGACTTTTTAAAAAATCATCCCTGGGTAGCCTGGGTTTCTTCACTTCTGAAGGGTGTGTGGCTGATAATACTGTGTTATGGGGTTTTTTTCAGAGCAAGAAGAAATAGCAAGGAAAAAAACTTGTAGCCTCCACAAAACAGTAGCTGGGGTTTTCTTTACTGTTTTAAAATAAGCTAATGCAGTGAAACAAAGGCAAAAAAAACCTATTTGGTGGAATAATCCCCTTGGCTTAGGCACAATCTTTTTTAAGGAAATCCAGTGCTGTAAATAGCTGGAGTAATTTCTCAGGAGATTAAAGAAAATAAGCTCACTTTCTTTCCTGAAAGAAAATAAGCTAAAATATCATTGACAGATGGCAATCTAAGGCTCCAATACCTTATTACAGGCTGATGACACCATTTTCTCTCTCATATTTACAAGTGTGGCAGGTACCTTTTATATAGCTGACTAGAAAGAGCCTGTTTAGCTGAGTGCTGTTGTTTGCCTTGTTCTGCCCCTTCCAGACAAGAGAAAAATACTCCTTGTAATGACACAATCAATCTGGTATCTATGAAAATGAGTTTGAGAGCCCCAGCCAGGCCAGGCACAGCCTTTCCCAATGAAATGTAATCTTCCTGTGCATCTATCTCAGCACTCTGTCCCTGCAGAGCCTTGCCCAGCACTGCCTGCCACGATGACACTGGCACCCTCAGTGTGATGAGCAAGTATTTGGTGGGAGACAAATAAACTTCTTTTTCAGAGTGACCTGAGCAGCAATTGAAGCTGGGATTTGGGACAGCAGAGAACCAGGCTGACCCATGGCACTACTGCAGCTGCAGAGATTTTCTTTCAAGGACACATTTCATCCTTTCTACTCATTTCAGCTCTGGAGACAGTTAGAGATATAGCTAGAAGGGTAATAAGAATGAACAGGAGAAAAAGTTGTTTTCAGCAGAGTTTCTTAAGCTAAGCAAACAAGCTCCTGTGATCCTTTTGTCCACCTGATTCCTGCCTCCCCTCTACACCAAATCTTTCAACACCTTTGACCATTTCACCTCGATGTGACAAGCTTCCAAGATATTTGTTCTTCAAGCATTCATCAAAACAAGGAGTCAGGTCTCAAAAATGCACCTTGCCAGCAGCTCTGCTGACGGGGGAGCACCTTGAGTTCAATTCCTATCAGGAAGCCATATCAGGAAAGGCTGAACATGTTCCATCTGGGCCACCAAGGCTGGTAGGAGGCCAGGCTGTCCTCATTTCCCTGTTCCCAAAACCACCTGCCAACACAGGGACTTGAAGAGCTGCCAAAACCTCCATGGGTTTGGTGAGGACTGAGAAAAACCCACCTTGCTTTTCTGTGTCAAAAAGAAAAAGAAAACCAGGTATAAATACTCATTTTCAAGGTATAAATACTCATTCAGGTGGCAAATGAATCTGGTTGTAAACAAGCAGCAGGTCCCTGCACACATTAGATATATGTCTTGTCTTGCAATTCTAATCCTGTAGGAATTCCTGCAGACAATTTCAGCTGTTAAGCTAGAAGGGATGTGGTTGAACTAGCATGCACAGCTTTATACCCAACTAGTTGACTCAGAGTCTCAGCTAAATCAGTGAAAAACTCCTGGCTTTGTGGGATTTTACCTCATTGGGATTGTTAGCAACATGTTTACATACAGCCAGCCTTGGGCTGCTGTGGCACTCAAAGGAGCACCAAGGACTGCTGTCCAGATGTTCACAGCTGGAGATAACAGTGACCAACTGAGGGTAAAAATATGGTGGCATACATGAGAAAAAAAGAGTTACTTCTGCTCTTAACTGACCAGACAGAAAAGGCTGGGAGGAAAGAGGGCAAGTCATTAAACCCACATCTTGGCTGATAAAAGGAGATAGCTTTATCTTCTCTTGCAGGATTTCTGAGGAAGGAAATAAGTCAGTAAAACACATTTTCAGCACTGCTGCTCTGCACCATCATTGCAGTTATTTAACAAAGAGGTGGTTTAACCCAAATACATATTGTACAAGATTTAATCATGGTTCATTTAATTTGGGGGGGTTGGACAGCACACTAAGGGATGTGGCCTCAACTATTTGCAAAGAACAGATTCTGTTGCATGAGACCATATATGGGATTACTTTTGGTTTCATCCCAAGGATAATAGAAAATAACAGAAGCTTGACATCATAAAAGAGTTCAAGTGCCTTAGCAGTATATTTACTCTCAAAGAATTATAAAAAAGCTGAAGTTAATGTACTTTTCTGTGTGCGTGGCACAGGCAGGACATTTTATAGCTTTTGCAAATGAACAGGCTGTTGCCTCTCTTGTCCATCAACTGAGGCAGCTTTTGCAATGATATAATGCTCTTGATTCCAATCCAATCAGCTGCTATTGCCTAATTAGACAAGCAAAACAAACCCAGACTGTTTAAGGGAGAAAGGGGAGGAGGGAGGGAGAACTGCAGTAAAACACTGAGGGAGAACTGCCTTCTTTTTACATGTGGTAAAACCAAAGAGTTGTTTTCCCCCTAAACAGGAATACTGCAGCCATGATTCCACAGACCTATTTACTTTTCTTTTCATAATGTGCCAGTCTGCATGCAATAAAACTGCCAGGCACAGCTCCAGAGCAATAAATACTGGGGCAACTGTTATTTACCGGGCCAAGAATCATCCATACAGTGTCACTGTGTATTCAGAGCAGTGCTCTGCTAACAAAGTCATTTTGCAAACTGACAATTTGTGGTGCATCTATTTTCATCTCTCCTCCCATTCCCGCTCTCTCGGTTTTCTCGGCAGGAGCAGGGAGATCTCTCCACCAAAGCTCTGCTGTTGCCAGGCCCTGCTAAGGAAGCAGGATCTGAGCCTGCCCAGTGCACTGACACACAGGGAAGGAAAGGGCAAAAAGCTCCAGTTCTCTGGAAAGATTGGGTAGAAAGCAGGATGGGCAAAGTTGCTTTATTTTACCAGTCTCAGAGCTGATATGTAAACCCAAGTATCATAGATGTTCACAGACAAAACCCCATGGCACAAGAACCTGAGCACACATCTGCTTCAGCTACAAGTCACAGAAAGTGTTGGAGACAATGGGCCCAGCCTGAAGGAGACAAAAAGAGTCTCAAATCTCAGCATTTTATACCCCATCTGTACACTCAGGCACTTCCTGGCTCTTCAGGCCAGAACAAACAGACTTTAAGAAATACATGCTCCATGCAGTCCCAGGTATGAAAATCTCATCAAGCCCACTAATACATCACCAAAATGCATCATTCTTATTTCAAACAACTGCTCTGAAAACACAGCTCACCTTTGCAAGGTGCTTTTTTCACAACTCTGAGAGATAAAAGTGTTCACAACAGTTTTCATGTAGTGACTCGTCTTCAGGTGCTGGAGCTCCAGGTGACAATGCTGCACACTGAGACTTGCAGAGAAGACTCCAAGAGGTGCCACTGACCCAATAAAGATCACTCTGAGCCAAAAGAACTCAAGGAAGAGGAATGGTGACCAGGAGGATGTACAAAAGAAATTAACCTAAAGGCTTGACTCACTGTCAAGCCACCTGAATGTGGTCTAAAATCAAGAGGCATCAAGCCTGATGTCCTGCCCATGTTGTACCCTGGCTGCCCATGTCCTACTCCCAGAAGCTTCCCACAGAGAGACAAATGGAAGAACTTTACTTCCAATCATTTCATGAAATCTAGCTATGGCCTATGCTGGGCAAGAGGTGAGACTCAAGGATATGACAATCCTTCCAGTGTTGCTTTCCAGGGTTTTTGTGCACTGTTGTTCTCAAAATGCCTTGATGTCAGTAGATGGTTACCTGTTTTGAAATATCCATTCTCAATGCTGGGCACTAGATGATTTAAAGAAATTTAGGTTTTAATAAACACCATCCTCAGGATGTCTTACACCCAGTGAGGAAAGGAAAGGCAGCTACTGAAAGGAAAGACCACTCTTGGGTGTTATCCCATTAGAAGAAGCTGCTGCCAGGCCTCCTAACCAGCTAAATGACCTCACTGCTGCCATACCATCTTGGAAGCCTTTTAGCCCCAGAGGAAGGTGATGGCACAGCATACTGAGTGTGCAGAACTGCACTTACACTGAGCCTTGCTATCTCTCTTCTCAAAATACCTCTGCTGCCAGAGTGGGAAGGGGTTTGTCAAAAGGAATATAAAAGCCCCCATTATTTGGCTTTGAGCTTCTGTCAAGCTCCCAGTACTGCTGTGACATTTGCTCTGCTGAATGCCTACAGGAGGCTACAGCACAGTGCAGTGCCTGGTTAGCCCCCCTGCATGGGAAGAAGTGGATTCCTAAATAATCTTGATGAGCAAGATGAAGTTTAACAATGATGTATGCCAGAAACAACCATGCAGTATATAGATCTGAAAACAATCACTACCATGACTTGGTTCAAGAATCATATTTATGTATGTACTGTGATTACCAAGTGATAAAACTACTGGATAGATTATGTTGTATCTGCAGTCACTGCCTGAGTGGACTGGAGATAAATGGCCTTTGATTCAGGACTTTTACAGCCACGTGGCAGGTCTGTTCTGTTGTGGGAACATTGCAGCCCTATAAAGAGACTTTTATTTTAACTGTGGACAGAATATTGCAAAGCATTTCCTGTTCCACTGCATAAAGGCAGAAGAAGGAAAGAGAAGTATCAAATATCTGCTGAATTGCACTGGCTTAAAAATTGGCCATCAGTGACATTTTACCCTTCAAAACCAATGACTAGTTCCTACATCCTCTTCTCCTAAGCTGAATTATTTCCATATGCTGACAGTCCTCTTCTCCACAGAACCTCCCTAGAAAGACTGAAGGGTTTAAATGATTTCTAATAAACCAGATGAATAGTTTGGGCTGAACTTTGGGTCATCTTGGGACTTTCTATGAGGATGGGGAGCAGCAGACAGGCCCCATCAGGGGTCCCTGGTGTGGTTGGGGGGGTTTTGGGGAACAAACTGAGTTCTTCTCAAAAGAAACTGTCAGGACAAGGGCTTTCTGCCTTGATTTATTACTCCTCTGATGCTACACAGTAACTTACAGATTCACTATGTCTTAAGTGACCAATTACCTGTTATATTTTATATATAAATAAGCCAAAGGCTGAACCATGTGCAAAGTTAACATGCTCAGCCACTATATTCTAGTCAGTACTTTAAAGCCTTTTTAGTAGAAAATGGCAGTTTGGACCTGGACTTTTGGCCTATGCATTGATGTTGTATACGGGGACTTGAATGAATCTAACACTTTTACTTTATGGCTTTTATTTATTATTGCATTTTACTTGGAGTCAAGCTGGAATTGAACACTGATACCTAGAAATGAAAGGCAGGTGTATTCCCACTGCATCACCCAGCCACAGGATCAGCTATTACAGTGCCACATTTTCAAGTAACATTGCAATTCAGAAATTTCTGTCAAGAAAAGTGTTTTCAAATTAACCTTTGAAATTATGGCTGCCTGCAGCCTTTCCCCAACTTGACTTATGGAGCAAAGCCTGTAGCCCCTGGAATTCTATTAAAAAATGCTAGCAAAAATAAACCCATTACAGCTATAAGCTCAAATTAATGTCAACACATCAGGACACATATTGAATTTCAGTTTGGAGACTTGAAGATTGGAGTCCTCATTATGGGCACCATCAGCTGTTTCCAAAGAGCCTTCAGGTCTAGGGAGATTCATTTTAAATGAGGAACATGAAGGCAAAGCAGACAGAACTGTTCAGATGGTGCTTTAATTTCAGTCAGTTTGCTAAGGCTATGATTATCATCACTGTGGATTCAAGAATTTTATCAAACATGCGACTGATGCAGCTTCAGAAACCTTTCCACATGTCTTTCTTTTTTCCTCCATGGGAGACAGCAAAGGCACCCACTGTGGCCTTTAGGTGGGATTGATGGGGGCTGAAGACCCCAGCTAAACCAAGCAGGGCTCCTGCTCTGCTCTGCCTGGCCACATGGGTGCTCTTTGTTAAAAATCTGTGCCCACCTCACTAGCTGGCAGCTGTAATGGTCCAGCACAAGGGGCCCACTGATAAGAAGTGCCTGGTGCCTGTGCAGAAATGAAACTGAAAATTGAACTCAAAGTAGGGAACAACTCAAACTGTAGGTACCTCTGAAAAACCAGCACACTAATCTATATGCATATTGACTCTGGTACATAGAAAAGGGAGGGTTGAACTTGTGTGACAAAAGTATTCGGAAATTCCAGTTGGTATTGAAGCCCTTTGCAGCAGATGATAGAGAAATGCCAGGCAGCAGACAGGTCTTTTCACAGATCTCCTGCAAATTAGCTTTGGATGACATAAAGGAACAGAACAAACAGGCAAGGAGATGGATGGGAGTGATGTGAGATCACAGAGCTCTGCACAACCTAAGCATATGCACGACCTGATTCTTCAGACAGCACGCTTAGAATCACTGTTCATCATCTCTTTTCTGTCTCTTCTGAGTTCTATAAGTTGTTGGGTTGTTGGGTTTTGTTTTTTTTTTTGCTCTCCCTCTTGATAAGCAGCCTCCAAAAAAGGGAACAAAAATAAATAATAAATTCTTATTCATCCTCTGTTCCCATTGTCACTCACTGCTTCAGAAGTAGCCTTGTTTGTTAGGTTAGTTTTTTGTTTTTTTTTTCCCAAGGTTATCCACATTTGGAGCTTCTGGGTACAGGTTTCCAAATTTCTTACTGCTGAGCCTCTGTGTTCTCAAACAAAATAGTGCTGCTCACTTTTGTTCTGTCAACTTCAGAAATGAAAAAATAGCCAAACCCAAAAGAAACCCCAAGCAAAAACCAAAACAAGTGCCCTTTTGACACAACTGAGACACAAAGGTGGGTTCCACTGTTTGCAAACCTTCTTGCACTCTAACCTGATATTTCTCCTTCTCAGCAACATTTCAGTTATTCAATGCAAACCTGAAAAATGCTGATGAGTGCAAAGTTAATCTCAGTAGAAACTTCTCACAGTGAAGAAAAACTTCTTTACAAATTCTGCAATAAAGACCATCAGTGCTCCATCTAAAGACCTGCTAGAGGAACGTGTCATATACTGTATATTAGGGGAAAAAAAACCCAACTGTCCAAAGCCTTCAGCTAACTCATTAGTTGTACAGGCAAACTGCTTGGTTATGGACATACAGTTTGCCTGGGGGTAGAACAGATTCCCACCAGAGCCTGGAAACCACCAGCTCCAAGTACTTCAGAACACTGCAGTGTGTGTGCACATACACATCTGTGCACACCTGCACACATACATGATGAGAAGCTCAACAGGAGCCACCAGTTTGTGCTCACAGCCCAGAGGTCAACAGCATCCTGGGCTGCATCAAAAGAAGTATGGCCAGTAGGGCAAGGGAGGGGGTTTGGGAAGATCTTAGAGCACCTTCTAGTACCTGAAGGGGCTCCAGGAAAGCTGGGCAGGGGCTTCTCACTAGAGATGGCAGTGATAGGACAAGGGGTAATGGTTTTAAACTGAAAGAGGGGAGATTCAGGTTAGACATTAGGAGGAAATTATTCCCCCTGAGGGTAAGGAAGGCCCTGGAAGAGGTTGGCCAGGGAAGCTGTGTCTGCCCCATCCCTGGAAGTGTTGAAGGGCAGGTTGGATGGGGCTTGTGCAGCCTGATCTGGTGGGAGGTGTCTCTGCTCACAGCAGGGGGGTTGGAATTTGATGATCTTAAAGGTCCCATTCCAACCTTAACCATTCTATAATTCTATGATTCTATGAGAATGCCAAGGGTCAATGGACAACAAAGAAATTTCCTGCCCACCTGACTCCTAATTTTCTCCATTGTATTAATTTGCTTATTTGGCTCAAATAATCAATGGTGAAGGGAACACTCACAGCACCAAAAAGCACATTTACCTGCATCTGGTGCACCTGCCACCACAATTCTGTGGGTTGCAAATGGAATAGACTGAGAGGATTTAATTGGGATTTAAGGAGAAATTACCCAGAATATCTGGCTAGAAAAATGTTTTCTGAAGCAGCTCCAAAGGTTTCTTCAGAGCAAGCCAGAAGAGTCAGGGTGATGGGTAAGCTCCATGTCAGATGGTCAAAGTGCATGATAAATGGAATTAATAAGGTATTAGATTAGATTTTGACATTAAATTCTGGACAGCAGATAAAGTGGGAAATTGCTCTTCTGTTCCAAGAGCAGCCCAGCAGACACAGCTCAGACCAATGTTTTCCTTCACCTTGCTCTGGATATGAGCAGAGGACTAGGACCTCTCCCTGGATATACTGTCATCTCTTGACTCTTCTTGTACAAGCCCAGCTCCCTTGGCAGTGACCTGAGAGGAAGCTGTAGTCCAACTTACTTGTGCTTTTCTCCAAGCCTTTCCCTCCTTCCCAACCAGTCCTTTGCAGTCAGAGGAAACAAAACAGTACAGGGAAACACCAGATCTTCTCATCCACTGTCAGGGGCAAGCAGTCAGGGAATCATGACACCTCCACGCCTTGTGCCTCTCCTGTCCCTTCTGAACATCTTGTAGCCATCATCAGTAGCCACATTCCAGTCATGGGATCCATCCCACCAAGTTGCCCTAATTGCCACTATGTTGTGGCTTTCCTGCAGCAGGGTATCTTCCAGCTTGTTGCCCAAGCTGCACACACTGGTGTGGAGGCACTTGGTGCCTTGGTGTGGAGGTGTAGCTGAACTGCCAGCTGTGTCACCTTCTTAGAAGGACCCTCCTTTATTCCCCCAAGGTGTTTCATGGATGCTGCCCTGCTGTCTCCTACCACCCCAGGAGCCCCTGGCTCATCTCTGGCAGACTTTCCCTGTGCTGCAGTGTTCACAGCAGGCAACAGGTTGAAGTCACAAACCTGAACCTCTCAAAAGCTCTTCCCTTCTCCTTGGGCTTTTCCTCACTTTCCTCCCCCCCAACACACACACACAGATACTGATAACTCTAGTAGGAATCAATTCAGTTGACCATGACCAAAAGGAAGACTATTATACCTACTGCCATCAGCAAACATTCACCAGGTGAGAAGCAGGCTGAGGAAGAAAACCAAGTGGGAATGGAGGCTGGAGGGGAAAAAATTGGCCATCTGCCCAGTTTTGTATTTTATGTAAAGTTTTGGATGATCAGGGTAAAAAGGGTTCTAAAAGTGTCCTGAACACTTCAGCTGTGTGCAGATGTAGTGTTTCTCATGCCCAGATTAGGCAAGGGACTGAAGTAAAACAGGGGCAGGCTCTTCACCAGGGGAATTTCCAAACAGGCTACATGTGCTTAGGCTGGCAGGATTGGTGCTGGTGGGGAAGGGGGGCACTGCTAGAGAAGTGGGGCTGCTTTAGAAGCCCTGCATATGCCCTTCATGAATGTAGAAAGCACAAATACACTATTCAAAGTTCCAAATGAGGTACAATCCTGCAAAGAGCTCTTCAAATCTGAATTCAAAAATGTACCAACGTTTCAAAGCTCATAAAAGTCACTGTAGTGTTTTGACAGATGCCTCTAAACACAGTGGCCATTTCACAGTTACCTCGGGCTATCTTTTCATCTCCAACATGCTTCAGCCCTTTAATGTAATATTTAGACCAGTGTTGTTATTAGATTTTCCCTGGATGAAAGGATCTATAAACATAAATGCCAGTTGCTAATTCCTGCTACTACAAAATAACAGTGTTAGCACATCACACAATAAGAAAAAAATTAAGCTGGTCATTTGTACTGCTGAATTAGATCCACTAACAAAGGAGAGGCAAATATCTACCACAGTAAAATTTTCAGTGCACAGACTTAAGCATTCCTCAGTCTTTAGTGTTCAATTAGGGTGAAATTTACTTTCAATACAAGACATAATGCCAAGGGCTCTCGTGCCTTTGGTAAAAAACTAGGATTTCATCTCATCTGCCTTCATGCAAAGTCTTCTTTATTCTGGCAAAGCTGAAGGTTTAGCTCTAAAGAACAATATGATTTGCATTAGACACTGCACTAACAGGCTGCAGAGGCAGATTTATCTGCTGGATGAATATATTTTAATAGGTCTGATGATCTGTCTTTATAGGACCATTTGATTAACAACAAATTTATTCACTTGGCGGCTGTATATTCCTTAATCAGGTATTCACTAAGCAATAGCACATAAATATGTATAAATGTCAGATTTATGGATCAGAGAGTGAAATAATTTAATCTGAAGAAAGGTAGGTTGTCTATGCTTTTAATTATTTTCCCTTTAAATAGGCTCATCATATATATACACATTTGTACCTGTCGAAGGCCTGATTTTCAGAGCCAAGGGTGCACATCAGATTGGGCAGCATTCCCTTCCCTGGGAATCAAACTGGAGCCCTTTGACAAGTCCTTTCAGCCCTACTGCTCGATTATATTGGACCCTACACAGATATTTCCTTGTATTATATGGTTTTATAGGAGCTTCATTTCCAGGACTGGGTAATTCACATTTTTGCACATACAGATAAGTTGTACCTGGCCAATCTCTGCTTGTCTTTCCACAACCTGGACACACAAAAATAGGTGCTGGGAGTGTATTTGCGCTGACAAATGGCAGGAAAAGAAATTACTAAAGAGAAAATCTTCAGTCAAGTGGATCCTGATTGTGATAATAATAGAAAATGATCGTAATGATCAGGGAGATATTCTGTCTGTGGAATTCAACCCAGGCTTTTCAGGTAGGTTATAGACTAAGTTGACAAAAGTATTTTTACCTTTTTTTTTCTTGAAGCAGGTTCTCAAGCAGCCACTTTTACACTTCTGGGAGTCTGGAAAAAGAAAAAAAAAAAGATCTGAACTAATCCTTGGTTTATCAGGTATAAGTAGTGTTATTTTGATCCCTGTTAGGGGAGGTTAACAAGACTGGAGCTGCCAGGCTCCAACTAAAGTAAAAACTGAACTTCCTCTGAAGACCTAGGCAGTTTGAAAGGTGTTAGTGGCCTCTATTTTTGTGCACTACAGGTGTCCAAGTTGAAATTTAGAGCACCTGAAATGTAGAGCACCTACATTCAGAAGATAAAATTGTCAACCAAGAACTATGGACACAGGCAGAGGACTGTTCAGAGCAGCTACCTTACAAACATAAAAAGGAGTGAATGTCCTCAGAAATGTCCTATTCATCATACTTAGTCTAAATAATTTTTTTTTGCCTTAAAATTTTACAGGAAACCTGGAAAAATCTTAGTGGTTAGAAAGGAACCTCCAACCTATGGAAATCCCTCTGCAGAAGGGGAACACAAAGCATCTGGTAGGTACTCAGGTGCCTGGGTGACCCCATCTCTACTTTCTCCAGCACAAACCATTCCCAACACCCTTCTAGTTACTGTCTAACCCAACAGGAATCACAGAATCTCAGGGGTTGGAAGGGACCTGGAAAGCTCCCCCAGCCCAACCCCCCTGCCAGAGCAGGGGCACCCAGAGCACATCACACAGGAACGTGGCCAGGGGGGTTGGAATGTCTCCAGAGAAGGAGACTCCACAGCCTCTCTGGGCAGCCTGGCCCAGGGCTCTGGCACTCTCACAGCAAAGAAGTTCTTCCTGACATTCACATGGAACCTCCTGGGCTCCAGTTTGCACCCACTGACCCTTGTCCTGTCACTGGACATCACTGCACAAAGCCTGGCTCTGTCCTCCTGACACTGCCCTGAACAGATTTGTGCCCATGGATGAGGTGGCCCCTCAGTCTCCTCTTCTCCAAGCCCAACAGACCCAGCTCCCTCAGCCTTTCCTCAGCAGGGAGATGTTCCCCTCCCTCCAGCATCTCTGTGCCTCTGCCCTGGGCTCTTTCCAGCAGTTCCCTGTCCTTCTGGAACTGAGGGGCCCAGAACTGGACACAATACTCCAGATGTGGCCTCAACAAGGCAGAACAGAGGGGGAGGAGAACCAAAAATGAGGGCATAAAGGAACTGAAGGTAGAAGAAATACAAAGACACCAAGATGTTGCTCTCAGGGGTGGTGTCTCTAGGAGGAAGGGTTTGTTTCCCTGAGGTGGGATTGAAGCCATCAGATGCTGCTCCCAGCCCTGCACAGTGCTGGAGGTGACAGGCTGGCAGCAGATATGACACACCTGTGCCAGGTGTTTTATTGTAATGAAATACTAGACACATAAATAAAGAAAAAAGAACAAAGCTGCATCCCCTACTGCTTTAAAGTCTTACACGAACAAGTGAAACTCCTAACTTGGGGTGTTGTAAACACTGTGTCTGCTGAAGCCTCATCCTTGTATCTCAACTGAGTAATTTCTCAGTGGGGTGTCCTTTTAGTCCAGCATGTCCCACACGCAGGCTTTCTTGCCATATCATCTGTGCCACTGCATGAACTGGGAGGACCTGAAGCAAATCTCCACAAGCAAAAGGAGTTGGAGTATCAGCAAGATTTTCACTCTAACTCCACACAGAGCTGGCCTGTGTGGTTTTGGAGCAGACGGGATTAAGGGTCTAGTGCATCTTCCCTGGCTGTGCTGTCTGCACACGTTACAGCTGGAGCCCTAATGCTCTAATCCTGCTTTCATTTCTAGCTGGAATAATTTTAATAAAACAGAGAAAATTGCATGTAAGTCTCAGAGATCTTAACCATGCCCTTGCACCATCCTGGTATATCCAGCTGTGGTTGTATTACACCCGTAGAGGAGCAGCAAATTTTGCTACACAGATGTAGCCTGTAAATAAATGAATAGCTAAAAATCATCCCTCGTGCAGTTCCAGCTGAACAAGTTTTTGGATTCCTTTTTTTTTTATTAAGTTACTGATCTATTGTCTTTCAAAAATGTAACATGTGTAGGGAGACTGATCCATCACCATTTAATATACAGCACACAGTTGTATGGTGAGATGGATATGAGAGTAATAGCTCCTTGCAATATTTAAGTCTATTGAGCCCTGCAGATCTCTTCTAATATCACTTGATTTATCAAATCTGATTTGGGACTTATAGCTTATATAGAGAGAGTTCTCAAAGTCCTAATCCATTTGGCAACAAGTATCTTCCCTGCTCTACTACTTCGTCTTCCTTATTCACTGAGCTGAAGGGTTGGAGCTTTAAACTCATTTAAGTAAGGCCAAAAAAAAAAAAAAAAAAGGCTTTTATTATAAGGTTTGACAATTATTTATGTCCTGATCCAGAGAGTAAATAAAATGTGAATGCCTGTCTGTTGTGCCACTAAATGCAGGCCACCAAACTGATGACCTGGGATGGAAGATGTACAAGACTTGCTGATGAGTACACAGAATTGGAACCAGTTTGTCACTCATCATGCAAATAAGAGTTTCCAGAAGCAATTACCAAGCAGCTGAAATTGCACAGTTGCAGTTATGTTGTGTTACTGTAGTTACGGTTGTGTTGAGGCAGGGACATGTCCCAGGCAGGTGCTGAACTAGAGAATTCTCTCCTTTTCCCAAAAATGTACTTTCAGCCCCAGGTTTGAGAGACCCTTTGGCACAGAGGCCAAGTTGCTTAGGGTTAATGTCAATCCACTACTAAGGGCTGAGGATTCATTTTACCTTATACATCACTTACACATCACCCTATACATTACCTTATACAGTCACTTAACTTTTCCTAGCCTGTGCTTTTCTGCAAGAGGGTTTTCTGCTACAAGTTGATCCCAGACTCATTAAGAGCCCTGTTAGGGATCTCATCCATGTCCCTGAGCAGTCTCTGACTAGTCCTGCCTGGTTTAACCACACAGAGTCATGATGCTCCTCCTGCCTTCTTTGAGACACTCTCCCATCATACAAATGCTTTTTTAAAAGCAACTTTCTAAGACTGACAATGTTTTCTGTTGAAATGGACTGATTTAAAGTGAGCAAATGTCTGGGCCCCTGTCTCTCAGTTAATTATTTAAAACAAACAAACAAAGCAAGTCAAATTAGAAATCCAAAATAAGAAGCACCAGGCCCTTTATTTCATACTCAGAGGAAAATTGTGCAACTTTAATTCAACAGAAAATGATCAGCTTTATGACTAGATGTGTTGAACATAAACTGACAACCTTTATGCAATACAATTACTTTATTTTATATGATATTATTATTATCTGAGCCATCTGACAGTCTTATGGCTCATATAAAAATTCCTATTTTATTGTAACTCTGTGCTTTAATAGATCCCTTTGTACTACATGAAATAATCCCCTCCTCTCACCTTAGCATTTACAGCCTCCAAACTATACAGAACTCTATCATATCCCTTCCTCCTCCTCAGCTGCATTTAACATTTTGACCAAAGAAAGTGTTTCCACTGGTCTGATTGATCATCCCCAAAGGGTGCCTACGGGAACCATTGAGGCCCATGGGACTGGAAGGCTTTCCTTAAGATAATTGACATTCTTTACCCTAAAAAAAAGGGTGTATTTCTGGATGGACAATCACAGTAAGTCACCTATTTTCCTTCTGTTCCCTAAATAAATTCATCCAAGTGACAGGCACTGAGTGGCACAGCACCAGGCCAGGTAGATATACCTATTCATTATCATCTTCCCTCAGTACATGCCATATATTTAATTCTTCTGATCCTTCCTCTCAAATCTCTCCTCAACCCTAGGATCCTGTTAGCAGCTCTTCCCCTTGTCCAGTACAAATCCCACAAGAAAACAGGCAGGTAACTGCCATGGTGTTTTACAAGTCTTTAAAAGCAATGAAATCCTCCCCACTGAGTTAATTCACTCGTTGCTGCTCAGCAAAAGGTAGTTCCTCCCTCCCTCTTGCTGCCCTGCAGCCCAGGATTTGAAGGCAGCTGAAGGGGACAAGGTCAGCTTTGATTTAATGTGGAACAAGGCTTCAATTTCCAGCCTCTCCCCACCACAGCCCTTGCCCACCATATGTGGCTGGAGCAGGGAACTGGGTCTCTCCACAGCCCCGACCCACCCAGCGCAGGGATAAAGGCACCTTTATGTTGTGGTTTCTTTTATCTTGACTTTGACAATGAATCCATCAAAGTGTGTGGCAACAAGGCAGGCAGAGGGAAACGATTTGCATTTCATCAAGCACCCACATTTGGTGGCATGACCCCTGGCACCAGGATCACACGTGCCTTTGAAGGACCCACACTTGGTTTTTTTTTGTCATGGCTGAGATTATCACCTGTCATATCACAGAATTATTCTAGTTGGAAAAGATCATCAAGTCCAACCATAACCTAACTCTGGAAGGAATTGAATCAGGTGGTCCCAGCAGGATGGATTGCTGAGCAGATAAATGACCATGGCCCTGTGCTTCTCACACACCTGGGGCATCCCAAGGTCCCAGCCCTGCAAGCCAAAGGAAAGCTCTCTGGTTTTCATCCACAGCTCCATGAAACAACAGGCATCTACTCACCAACTCCAACAGGACACAAATCCAGACTTCACTGAGTTTATCCAAACCCACCTTTCTAGCTGATCATCTCCCAGGCATGTGGGAAGACATACTCTGCCATTGCAGTTCCACTCATCCACCCCAGGACTAACTCCATGTGCCCCAGCACTGGGGTTTGATGTAGAGGATGTAGAGGAGGAGTCAGATAATACAGATGAGATGACAACTGCCACCTCCAAGAAATGTGGTGGGGTCTGGACGTGGCACTGGGAGGCTGAGCCCCCAACTGGGGCTCCTGCCAGGGATGGGTGGGAGAAACCCAACCCCGTGGGTCCATATTGATATTGCATGGATAGGAGGCTGGGACTGGAGCAGCCTCTCTCCACCCTCCTGGTGTGGGTTGGGCTGCACAGTCCCCTGGTTTCTTCTCTCTTAGCAGGACTGAAAATTCCTGTGTACTTTACAGCATTTAACCCTTTCCCCTGCTTCCAGTGTGTGATCCAAAGGATTTAGCCATGTATCTAAAACCTATTTTCTCCTGAGACTGTGTGGAAAACACTTGGCCTTTTAGGGAACAAGTGCCTTGCTGCTCTCCACAAGATTTTTCTGAGCTCTTTTTAATGAAAATAATTAAGAGCACATTATAAAACAGATTATAGTAGTAAACAGCAAGCAGTAAACCTCATCTATAATGTCACAATATTATTAGGTTTCTTCTACTAGAACTGGAGACTCATGCATCCTGGTCTTAACACTATGAATCCTTGATATTTGGTAACAGTTCTTTAAAACATGTTATGCAGAGATCCATGCTCTAAAAAGAAATACTATTGATTATTCAATGCAACTGGACAAAAAAGCAAACAAACTTGTCAATATCTGGTGTATTAACCAGCAAAAACAAGGGAAAACAGTCCCAAAAAGCTATGTAAGCCATCAGGATTTGGGGATCTTCTAATAAAATAAAATAAAAATAATAAGAAATAAAGTAACATAAAATAACATTTAAAAAATTAAAAACTAAAATAAAAAGTACTGAAATGAAAATAAAAACTAAAGTAAAATGAAAATAAAATCTAAGAAACCTAAAAATAAAAAACTAAACAACCTGAACCAAACCAAACCTGAACCTAAAACCGAAATGAAACTGAACCTAAAACTAAACTAAAATGGAAGGTGACCAAAAATGGTGACATTGGACAAGAAGATGGGCAGAGGAAGAGCAGTGTTTTCCACAGCAGCAAACCTTACTCTCTCCTGGCTCACTGATACTCTTGTAACTGATCCTGAGAAAACATCTTGGCTGATTCAGAAAAATGCCAAGACTGGGTCCAGTACATGGCTAGAACCTGAAGCCACCCTCAGAAGGAAAGCTCTGGTTCCTGCTGTCACCACTTACCATGTGTCTCCTCTTTCTTCCTCCACCTCCTTGGCCTCAAGGCCTGTGGGATCCTCCTGCCTTTCCCATTCCTTTCACCTCACACAGTTTCTGAGCCTGTAGGTCTGTCCTGATTCAATTTGATAGGACAGTAGAAAGCTCAAAGAGAACTGGATCCTCCAAAGTCTTGTAAGGATGGACAGCTGAGAGAAAGAGAAATAGAAACACTTCAATATACCCTAAAAATGCCCAGCATGGGCTGAAGGGCTGTATTACAAGTGATACCACTGAACATAAGGTAGTCTTTGTACAATGAGGGTCTCAACCATGAAAGAGTTTCCACTGTAATCTTTTTAGGCAGAACATTCAGTCAGGCACTGGACACTCATCCAACAAGGATTCGCTCATTTTTAGTCCTTCCAGATCAACTTGTATTTTCTATTGTCCTTTTGGTTTCCTCTGCTGGAACAAAAAAGCTGGTGTCAGCCAGGCAGGAGGTGGCTCTCGTGTGCAGCACTGCTGTGTTGGCTGCTGGAAATGAAGCTACAAGCAAAGTCTTCAGTGTCACCACTCCAGTGCTGGAGAAGCTGAGCAGATCACAGGCTCTCTCTGCTTCTTTATCAGTCTGACTGCCAGGGAAAATCTGTCCCACAAAAGACAAAAGATGCACCTTTTCTTTGCTAATCTCTTCTTGCCCCTGTTGTGTCTTGGGCTTGGGGTTGTTTTATTTTGTTCTCCCCCCTTCCGGGAATTAGAATTTCATTTTAACAGGAAGGAAACCAGCAGCAGTAACAATCATCTCTGTTATCTCCACTAACTGCTCTTTTCTCCCAAATATTTTTTGTTTGCACCACCTGGAAGTCTTCAAACCTGGGTTTTCCTTGGAAAAGCTCTCCCAATAGCTAAAGAAAAAGGCTTAAGGGATATAGTTAAAATGAAAGCCCTGTTTAATACCTACCATCTTCAATTCTTTAACCAATCTCTCATGAAAGGTTAGAAAGATCTTTAAGGCTGATTGTTGCCATGGGACTAAGCAGACTGGAGTCTATTAATTCAACTCCCAACAGTTTGTTTAACTAGTTAGTGTGCAACACTAGCAGGGTTATGCTGACAGATTTATTTCAGCTCTCTTTTCAAGTAAAATAATTAGGCTTCTCCTGATGACTGACAAATTAAATTTAAGCTGAAGTTCACAAGTAAAATTTCTATCAGCCTGTGCCAAGGAGGCTGGCATTCTGAATCCTAAAAATGTAAGATCAAAGAGGAATTAGAAAGCAGAATGTCTCATTATTAGGTCAGAATTCTGCTAATTTGGAGCCTGATTCAAAGTATATTTTGAAGGCTGAAGATGGACATTATTCCTTTCCATGGGTAGTGGGGAGCAAAGCCTCTGTTTGTGCTAGGTTTGGACTCTCATCATACTTTCCTTCTTAAAATGCTTTCAAACCTTTCTTAAAGTTTGATCCTGAACCTATTTCACTTCCTTTCCTCTTTTGAGTTACTCCTTCCACTTTTCCAAGGTATGCCTTGGTATGTTGGACTTGCCAATGATCTGCTGAAGAGAATTAAATGAAAAATACATTTGCTAAACTATCAGATGATGGATACATTCCATCTTGTATTCCAATGGTACTTTGCTCATGCTAAAAACCATCTACTCTGTGCTACCACAAGAAACTGCCTTTAGTTAAGGGGTGAAATTGTGAAAAATCTTATACATGGTAGATGTGCATTCCAGGATTATCTAGGGACATGGAAATACAAAACACACTAAAGCATTTATTTGATTCATAAGTGTTAGGCTGGAAGCTAATTCTGAAGTCTAAATTAGAGCTTTTGGGGAAAGGGGTTACTTCTCTGGGTTTGATTTTCTGCAATAGTCCAACCTTGGCCATTTAGAAAATTTCACAAATCCCATAAGCATTTCATGTGAACTGGGTGTGCATCTGAGCTGTATGCAAACTGTGCAGCAAACTGCTGTACTTGATTCTGCCCTTGTAAATAACTCCTGAAAAATGAAGTGAAATACATGTCTGTGTCAAACAACTGCCTAGCCATGAACAAAGCATTGCACTCTTTCATTTAGAACATTACTATAAATGTCAACCAGAGAAAAGTAAGTCCCTTTGTAAGGCACAATAAAGGATATTAGAATCAAGTGATGCTGAACTTCATCACATTGAAAAACTTCAATGGAATCTCCAAGTTTAAATGAGTCAGTAGAACCTACAACTGTGATCTGATTCCAGTCCTTCCAGCCTCCCCATAGTGCCTCCTGCTCCAGAGAGGTTTTTTCTACAAAGGTATCAAGTCATTAACTCCCACTTGAATCCAGAGAAGAGAATAGGCAGAATTTCAGTCAGGATCCTCCACAACAAACCTCCCCTGTGTGATTAATGAAGCATTGAAGAAGATGAATGCATAGAAGCAAGCACCACCTTGGAGAAAGCTTTTGATGAGAGGAAATTGCTCTGTATTAAGAGCTCTCTGGAGCCAACGCAGAGACAAAAGTCACATTCAGCTCTCTGTAAATGAGTTCTGCTCTCTGTCTTCACAACTTTAACTAAAACTGAGGAAAATGATTGAATAGGAAGACTTGGTTGCTCTCGAGACTCCATAATTTGCTTGATGAATGCTTTAAAAAGAGATGGGTTGGAAAAGATCGTGGAATTTAAGCAAAATATAGTAGTCATATCACTTCTGGTATCAAGAGGCAAGACACGTGATTCAAAGATGAGAAAGGAGCTGTAAAAGTAGGAAGATGGAATAAGAATGAGCAAACTTTTAGTGAGGAACATGGTCCTTGGTGTAGAAAGAATACTACCTGCCTTGGGAGAACATGAAAGAATTCACTTACTGTTCATTAGATGGCCAATTTCATCAGATCTTTGCAAGGCAAGAGGAAGAAGTTAAACAGAACAGCCATGCTCAAGGTAGGGGTTGTGATGGTGAAAAACACTCCATGGGTACAAGTTAGAACATAGGAAGTTTCATTTAAATACGAGGAAAGACTTCTTTACAGTGAGGGTGACAGAGCCCTGGGACTGGCTGCCCAGAGACTCCTCACCTCAAGAGATATTGAAAAACCTGCCTGGATGCAGCCTGGTGTAAAGATGATGGAGTGGAACATCTCCCTGCTGAGGAAAGGCTGAGGGAGCTGGGTCTGTTGGGCTTGGAGAAGAGGAGACTGAGGGGCCACCTCATCCATGGGCACAAATCTGTTCAGGGCAGTGTCAGGAGGACAGAGCCAGGCTTTGTGCAGTGATGTCCAGTGACAGGACAAGGGGCAGTGGGTGCAAACTGGAGCCCAGGAGGTTCCATGTGAATCTCAGGAAGAACTTCTTTGCTGTGAGAGTGCCAGAGCCCTGGGCCAGGCTGCCCAGAGAGGCCGTGGAGTCTCCTTCTCTGGAGACATTCCAACCCCCCTGGGCACGTTCCTGTGTGATGTGCTCTGGGTGCCCCTGCTCTGGCAGGGGGGTTGGGCTGGGGGAGCTTTCCAGGTCCCTTCCAGCCCCTATGATTCTATGATTCTGTAAAGTGCTCTAGGCTATTCTATTTCAGTGGGAGAGCGGGACTAGGTGATCTCTAGAGGTCCCTTCCAACTCCAGCAATTCTGCACACAATCCAGCCCTTGGATCAAGAAGCTGCCACAGATTTGGCAGTTCCTCCTTTTCCTTCTTGTACCAAGGTTGAGTTCCTCAAGTTTCCCAGTCTCTACTCTCTATTCTAGCTGGAAATTTCTAAATTTGATACACTAGCTCCTAGCCTGAAGAATGTTTTACCCCCCAGCATTCAGGCCTGTTGCACTGCAAGTGTGACAGCTGACAGCAGGAACCCATGGAGGCAATCATTGCAACTCCTGTTTTGGAATTAATGGTGTTTTTTTTTTATTCCCCCTTTAGATCTGTTTTTAATCAAGCTTGAAAATTTCTCCCTTTCAAGAAACCTTTAAAATCTTCTCATTTTCTCTGGATAATACATCTCTGAGCTACATTGTTACACTCTAAGAAAAGGACTATTTTCTGTCACTTGGAAACCCACGCCTCATTTTGAACTGAAATAAACCCACTAATAAAATTAATCAGAAGCTCTATTCCTCTGGAGAGAGGCAGGGGAAAATATGATGGGTTATAAACTGAACCACAGGTTCCAATAATGCAGCACGGGCAATACTGAGGAACAAGCCCTCAGCAAGCCAGGACACAGCACATCTCAGCAGAAGGTCAGGAAACTACTGCAGCACAGATAAGGATAAAATATAAATGAAGGCCAGATAATAAAAAATTGTAAGCACATTGAAATTCTTGCAAGAAAAAAAAAATATCTGCAAGGATCCTGGAGATCTTTGTCTATTGTTCAGGATTGAAGCTTCAGGTTTTGGATGGACTATAATTGCTATTGTGTGCACATCCTTTTAGGGCATCCTGTTAGTGATGCCTTGTTTCCAGGAGAATAAAGCACACTGATATCCTGTTAGAGCTGATTATTTAACAGCAGTTAAATTCAGGCTAAAGTGCTGGGAGCATGACTATCAAGACACCTAAATTACCAGCCCCAAACAAAAAAATGGGGGTATCACTTCTGCCTGAATCTCCTTTCAAGCTTTTCTGTAAAATAGAGATAGTTATGGCAATTTTCTAAGCATGGAAGGAGGGTCAGGAGTGTCAGCAAAGTGGTTTAGATTGGCAAAACACTATCTGTGTGCCAAAAGTTTGTGTCAGGTGCCCCCAATGAACGTGCAGGGCATATCTAATGGAAGGAACATTAGAGAACAGACAGTGGACTTGGTTTTACATTTTTTATGACTGAGAGATGAACTGACAGAAGCTGACAGTGATGAAGAAAGGGTGCTGCTCTGGAAATTGGCCAGATTTTCTGAAGCTGTTATCAACAGAAAGGTAACAGATGCAGTATTTCAGTAACAGACCATGAGAAAATACAGCCAGCACATACAAGAAGACACCAACACTTGTTTAGCCTCTTTCAGAGCACAGAAAAGCACAAAATACTCATTAAACCACAGAAGGAGGCCTCATTTAGTAATCATAAGAAACCAGTGTTCACTAAGTAACTCATGTTAGTTTCTGCTATGTATTACACTCTATTTTGGTTGACTTTCTTTTTATTTTTAATTTGGGGGGGGGGTGATGTTAACCCAGAGATAATGCTGTAACAAGCCTGACAGTGTTTGAGCTGTTGGGAACACTTTGTTAATGCACAATAAATAATAAAAATAAATAGAAAATAAAATAATTTTAAAATACCAGAATACTTAGCTTCTTATTCCACAGGTTTGTTTCTTTCTACTTTGTCTGAGTGAGAAACTGGACAGTCCTCTGGCACTCCAGCAGCTCTGGCTCCATCAGCCTCATTATATTCAGGCTGAGGTGATTTCCCTTGCACCACAGGGTTGCTATGAGGTCTCTCACTCAACACTTCCCCACATGAGAGGCTCTGCAGAAGTGCCAAGCACTGAGTGGTTTGGGGTTGAGTGCTGGAAAGCACTAAGAAATTTCCTTTTTATCCTAAGCCAACACCACCATTTGCTGGGCCTGACAAAGCAAAGGAGGACCCTGCTATTTGTTTGATGACTCTTGACATCAAAGTCTCACTGATGACTTCACTGAATCTAACTACTTAATTTTTACTTTCCAGTAAATGACACCTTTATCTGGGCACCCAGACTGTGTTTATATCACAGCCTCAACCACAAGAATTGCTGAATTATTTCATCTTTTCTCCTGCTGGTGGGTTGCCATCTGCTACCTGTTCCCTTGCTGCTTTGCTCCATGCCCCAACCACTGCTTTTCCTTCCAGCCCCAGCAGCAGCTCTGCTCCCCAAAAGCCACCTTTACAGCCTGGCTGCATTGCAGTGTTCTCACAGTCTAAGTGCCTGGCAAAGTCTTGAGGGATATAGGTGTTTTATTTTTATTTTCTGCGTTAACATAGACTTCAAGTAGCTTCCTCTAAAAGCCCTGTCAAAAGCTTGAAGAATTGGACCATACAATAGAAATAATCTTCATTTATTTATAGATCCAAGGCTGCAAAGGAGAATGGACTCACATGTTCAGCTTGCCTGCTGAATGGGGCTGGCATTCAGGGAAGGCTGAAAAGCAAGTGGTGTAGATAGATTAAAAAAGGCCTGATTTATCTCTAGGACAGTTGTAAAAGGATGAGTATTAAAACTGTTGAACATTCAGGAAAGAAATCTTTGACTAGACCTTTTAATCCTGTTTTGTGCTCCATGACACAAACTGTAGTGATGCCCACAGAACAAGACTTCCCAGTGGATGATGCCTTTAGCTGGGCACCCAGATGGTGTTTATAACACACCATGAACCACAGGAGTTTTCCTTTCTTCATCTTCTGCTGGTTGGTGGCTACATCTGCTACGTTTCTCTGTTGGTTTGCCCCAAACCCCACCTTCTTCCTTCAGATTTTGCCCCAACAAGGGAATATATGTCAGTGCCTGTTGGATCAAGACAATTCATTACAGCCAGCTCAGCGTATCTGTCTGTCTTCCCCTGGCACCAGCCTTGTCTCTCTGGATCTGGAAGCACTGACCTCCTGCTGGGACATCAGCATCTCAGATAAGTGCTGGACTCCTCAAAGGTCACACCCAGT
>NW_009953398.1:819346-829008 GCF_000747805.2 Chaetura pelagica | reverse complement strand
CTCTTTCCCCTGTACTTCTCTGATGGCCAAAACACATTCTGTGGGTGTGTTCCTCAAAGGCCACAGCCCCATTTCCAGTATAAAGTGGGATTTGCCTCCCCACAGGCTCCCTCATGTTGAACACTCTGTCACAGCAACCAAGCCAACAAACTGCTTGGGGTATCAACTCATGGATTTTTTCTAAGCAGGATCCTGATACTTAAACACAAGGACTAAAACACTGCAATGATTTCTTGATTGCCACTTCTGTGAGTGCATTAAAAGGCTTCTGTCTGGTGCATTTAACTGCTCAGCTCTTGCAGGGAAAGGATTAAGTAAAAAAAAAAATATAATAATAATCCTTAAATCTTTTTTTTTTCTTTTAATTTTGTGGCTTATGGAGGAAAAATGCAAAAGGACATAACTTGTAGTTACACACAGCAGTAATTTTTGTCTTTTTAAAAAAATCTACAAGTACATTTTAAAAAGAATCTTTAGAATGGGGAAGATAACTAAAAAACTAAGGAATTAGTGAATATCTGGATTGTATTTGATGTTAGCAAGAATTCAGGCACTATATTATTATTGTATTACAGTGTATTGCTATTCTTATTCTTTTAAAAGTTATTCTCCTGGCACAGTTTGGGGATTGCTTTTAATTTATTAGTGTGTAAGAAAACCTCCTTCAGTACCACAGCCTTGGCCAAGGAGAACTGCATGGTGGGTTTTATTCTTTTTTTACTCTCTTTTACTCTTTTAACTTTGGACAACAGAAAGGAAGGAACTACAGAAGGGCAGATACCATGAGGCACATCCCAACAATGAGGGCAAACCTCCTAGTTCCAGCAGGGAATGGCCAATGAGGAACATTGCAATGGCAGCTCACATGTCATATATTGGTTTCTTGATGGGCTCATTCATGATGAGCTCCTTGTTGATTTGCCTAAATAAGATTGCAAAGAATATGGAAAAATCCCTTCCACTTAGTATTCCCATGCAGGGAATGCCACACACTAATACACCTCCCTGTGAGTTACTGTCCTGTGAGTTCAAGCACTGAGCCCCATTAGAGATGTTGTTGCCACTGACCTACCAAAAACCCTCCCCAAGAGTACTCTGGCTTTGACACTGGCTTGAAACCATCATCTCCCACCTCATTCATTTCTGCTCAGTTTTACTGCTACAGAAACATTACTACACTGGTCAGAGCTGCAGGATCAATAAAGCAGAAGAGGAATGAGCTGCATTCCCATCTGCATCGTCCATCACTGGCAAACCTGGGAGCCGAGTTCTGCTGCCAGAATTCCATTTTTTCACTTGACAAAAAGCCTCTCTTGAAGCCTGCTGGTGGAGACACCTAAAACCTTATATACATTAAAGCAACTGAATTGATACCCTGTCAGATGAAGAGAATCTCTCTTTATCTGGTGAGAGTTAACGATGATGTATTAGGCAGAAGAGACAGATCCCAGGACATGTTTGCAAGGACTTGTCAATCAGAAAAAAATTTCCTCCAGAGATTTAGACTAAGCTTATTGCATACTTTTTATTTAGAAGACATGGGAGGACAATGAGACTTCAGTTTGAAGTGCCTCTCAGATAAAATGAAGCTTTAGAAAGATAAAAGGCTAGATGAGAAAGGACCTCTTCAGTCCTGAGTAAAATCCCATGTCATCACAGAAATGGCACGAAGGAAACAGGTGTAAGTGAATAGGATCTGGGGAATGTTAAAATAAACCTCAGAGCTTGTAGGGAAGATTCCTGGTGAAAAGGAAGGCCTGAAATTAAATGGATGTGAAGCATACTGCCTTAGATCTCAATCAAAACACAACTAACCACCTTCAAATAACTGAGGTCACAATCTCACCAGGCAAACTCCTGACATTCATGGATCTGTTGACAAATCAGGGAAGGACTTTGCCCCAGAGTACATGTTGCCATTTCAACAAGTCTCCCTGGACTGCCTTTGAAGTCAAAGGAGAGAAATAAGGAGGTTTAGGCTGTGCTTCTCACTTCTGTTAGCCTAGCAGTCTGCTGAATCACCCTGTAAAGGCACCACTCCTCTGGTGAGCCAAGGGTCACTTGGTCCAGCAACATGTCAACATCATGGACCTCTGAAGCTCAGAGGGATAAATCCTCTTCAAATGACCATCCCACTGTTTGCCAAAGGCTCATTCATGGGTGTCTGAACAGGAGGAGAGAGAGATTTAATAAGCTTCTTTGATTTTTAAATCCGTCCTGCCCCTACTTGGGTTTTCAACTCTCTAGATCCACAGCTATTGCCAAAGGGAGGTTGGAAGGACAGAGGAGCAGCACCAGAATCATCCTCCTGTAAAACGGGGTTTGAAGGAAACATGTGATGTCTGACATGTGCTTCAGGAGGTGCAGCAGGGTGGAAAAGCAGCTCCACTTAGACTTAGGACCATCTTCTCTGACTGTGTCCAGCCTGACAGCTGAGGAAGCCCAGCAGAGCTTGGCAGACCACAGACACTTCCAGTAACCTCACTTAAAGATCACTTCTCATATTCACTTTGACAGACCACTCTCTGTCCAGAAGGATGTGTCTGAGGGGTAGACAAAGCACTCTGCCTGCAGCAGGAGCCTATAAAGCTCTTAGCTAACAGTCTTGACAGGAGAAGAAACCACCAGATCTTTAACTCAGCCACACCCTGCACAGCTCCTGCCCAGCAAAGCTGCTCTAACACCTCAGCTTGAGCTCCCTGACCACCAGGAAGATGCTCGTGCTCTGCTCTCTCAGGAGACTCCTCTCATACATTCCTTCCTTCCAAATGAGCCTCACAGGTAGGGAGAACATAGCAGCTTGGGGTGTGGGAGAGCAACATTAATCACCTTTAAAAAAAACTTCTTATGTTCCAGTGACAACAGTCTGTAGAAAAGCAGAGCTGAGGCTGCCTCATCCCTATTTCCTGAGATTTAAAGCAGAGCAGCAGGAACTTGCTTTGGGCTGCAGCAAGGCCTCTATCACCCAGTGCTTTTAGCTCAGAAAACAAGAACAGACTCTGCTTGCCCTGCTTGAATTATAAATATAAGCTTTCTCTCCGCAAGTCCTTAATTAAAATGAACTTCACTGAAGAGAACCAACAATTGCAGGTTATTTTTGACTCCTAAGCACTGAGAAAGTGAACCCTACCTTGGAAAATAAGTAAAGGATGAGACAGGGCACACACTTTCCTCTATAACCTGTTGGCTAGAGGTATTCTGCTGTGTCTCTCCTTCAACTGCATTTTCTGGTGTAGCCTTAATATTTTTAATATCATTATTGTGTTTTGCAGTAGACATTTTCTTCTGTCCTTGCTCCCTGCAGTTACACAGCCCATCTCTCTTTGTCACTTGAGCAGAACTAGACCTCTGTGGAAAGTTTATCATCACAGAAAGTGAAAGGCAGGGTGGAGAAACACCCACTGTTCAAACTAATGGCTCAGTTGATTGATGACAGAATGCAGCATCAGCTTAGCTTGGTTGCCCCAGCTTTCCCTGCCACCAGGAAGAAACTTCCCCCACTCCAAAAAGTTGCTTAATAAATACACATTCCTTCCACCTTCTCGTCAGCAGGCATTAAGGGGTCCTCATGGGAAGAGTAGTCATATCATGTTAAGGTAGGAAAGCAATTTGTTCACATCTGTCCACTCTGTGACCACCAAAGATGAGACCAAGCAACAAGAAAACAACCCTTGTTACATTTGGGCCACATCTATTTGCCTGCATTGCTTGCAGTTACTGTTTATTATTATTATTATTGTTGCTCCTTGCCACACTATCAGCTAATGGCACCTCATGGAAAAATTCCTACCAACTTCTATCATTTTTATAGAATCCCATTTCCTATTTGAAGGGAAATGTATAGGGGAGATTTCCCACTCCAGCCAACCTCTGACTGCTCCTGCAAATGGCCCTATAGGTGCAAGAAGGGGAAATGAGGTGAACCAGCCTTGAGGAAGCAGTTTAAGAGCTGGCCAGCTTTGCTGGACCAGCCCAAACTGTGTTGATGGAAAAGGAGCAGAAAGGAAAGGTCTTGCATGGAGAAAATAAAGCTGCTTAACAGGGAGGCCAAACCCTTCCATCAGGCTCTCCAAAAATTAAAATAAACCTTTATCTCCACAGGCCAACTCAACACTGTATCTTTTGAAAGCCCAGTGCAAACCATAATGAAACCTTTCAACAGAAACAGTCCTTTCTCAAGGCATTGAAGATGTTTGGGACATTATGTACAAAGAGTAAAATTACCATGTCTAGGTAATATCAGATGGGCCATAACATCTGCTCTGATACATTTAATTGCTCCAAAGGAAGAAAAACTAGTCCCTGTGGTAATATGACATAGGATGATTCTTCCAAAGAGGGGAATTCATGCTACTGCTTTTTCAAAGTCTATAGGACTGTAAAACAACAACAAAAATAATAGAAGAGCTTGTATATCTTCCATAAAGAAGATACTGCTGATCCAAAGAGAATAAAACAGCCTCCTTCTTGCCTGGCTAGATCTGGTCCATTACTTTTTACCTAATGCTTTCTTTGTTTTTATTTTAGACTCAGTGCCCATCATAAACACCTTGCAGGGAAGGGACGTGCGAGCGCTGCGATCTGACACCCTCAGGGCTGCAGCAGCTCTGCCAAAGCAGGAGGGGAAAGTCACAAAGTCATGGATTGTACAGCACATTTGCTTTTCTCTCCCCTTTTTTTTTTTTTGTTTAAATTAAACTCTTTGTATAAATAGTCATTCTGTCTGATTATATAATCTCCCACATTTAGATCGTCTGTGTGGCAACCATGGCAACTCCCAGAGCCAAACGCATTCAGTTCATCTTTCTAAATTTGCTGATGAGGGTGAAGAAACAGCTTTGGAAACCCTTCTCAGACATCCTACATTTGTTCTCTGCCTGTAGAGCTCAGCTCAGCTTGGAAAGACGTGACCCAACACCCTACAGAGGTTCGTGTCCATCCTGTTCCAGTTTAACTGCTTGCGTCTCCGAGCTATGGATATGGCAACATCATTAAGGAAAAGAAATATTTCTATTTTGCTTAATTAAAATGAGGTAGAAGACTCAAGCAGTGGTGGAGCTGGAGAATGGCATCTCTGAGGCACAAAGCAGGCAGTACCCACAGTAGCAGTGCAGATTTTCACACCTTGCCTCACCAGCAGGCTTCAGCTTTGGCTCACAAACACAATATTGAAGCTAAAAGGTTCCAAAATTATTTTCTCATGTGGCTAATGAACCACCTGAGGGCAACATTAGCTGTGTTAATTGCTGATATTTTGTCCTAATTTCCTTCAGAACGTGACTCACTGGTCAGACCAATGGGAGAAGCTCAGCCCCAGAATGATGGAGGCTTTGGCCAAACAGCACCAACACTGCAAGGACTCCAGGTGATGTTGGATACTGACCCTGTGACATTGGCAGCCCCCACCTCTGCACTGAAACTTGCAAAGGGATGTAAAGCAAAGCCCCACATTTTGTGCAAAGTGGGAAAAACACGAGCAAATTGCAAATAACAAGGTAAAAATAAAATACATTTTAAAAAATAATAAAAATTAGGTCACTATTTTATGAAACCATCATGATTACATACTGTATTTTTCTATTTATATTGCAAGTCCTGGCATTTTCTTCAAAAAGATATATATATATATTTCTACATAAATATCCCCAATTAAACATGTAGTCAGATTTTTCAACAAACCTGTCTGTGAAAATGCCCTGTACTGGTCAAAACAATCAGCATGTACCAGAAGCAAAAATCAAATGCAGTGATTTTGCACAGGCAGCACTTCCATGTTTGCTGGGACTGAAATCCTACTGTGTCAGCTATTGGAAAAATCCTATGGTCAAGTTGGAGAATTGATGCAAGAAGTTAAATTGTGCATGTGCAGTTGCCCATCTGTTTCCTTCTGTGCCAGGGTGGGCTTTTATGGCCACTGCCAGCTCCCACCTGAGAGCCTGCAGACCCAGCTCTGCTCTAGTAATAAATCTCCCTCAGCCTACAGACTGTTATCCTCATATAAATATGACAAGGACAGTAATCTAATCCAGGAACCAGAAGAATGTTCCTTCATACTCTATTTGAATCTGCACAGCAACAAATGAGAGCCAGGGTGCTACACTCACTTCAAACATTTTAAAGCTTGTAGGGAATTTAACCTCTTGCTTCAGCTGAATATTTACTAGAATAAAAGGCCCAGCCATGCACAGACAATTCATGCTACAATTACACTTACAAAAAGTAAGTGGCAATCAATACCTCATGTACACACTGATTTTGATTATACTTAATCAATGGTGATGCTAATAACTTACTTATATCAATTAATTTCTTTCAAATTGCATCTTAATTACTAGCCTGCTTAAACTGAAGAGGCCTAGACATTATACAACAAGAACCCATATATTTTTTTTGTCTTATGTTGACATGAGCTTTGACACCATTAAATGCTGCAGACTGCAGGGAGAAAAGAGATTAAATGCCATAATTAATTATGTGCATTTGAGATTTAATAGGAGAAACACATAAAAAAAAATAAAAGAGGTTGCTGAGTTTGTACATTAACAGTGGTTGTTGCATCAATTTGGTTTCTCAACGATGCTTTCAAATTCCTTTTTCATTACAAGTGGAGAAGGGATACACTTTGCCAGAGCTAATACTTTTGTGAAGATGCTGGACTCATTTAAAATGTGTCTATTCTCCCACCTGTAGATGATGAATCTCTTTGTTATCTTCTGCCTCTCCTGATAATCCCTTTGAGAATTGAACAAACTCAGACGTTCAAGGGAGTAACAGCAGCAGCATTAACCTGACATATTCACAAACCCACCAGGACTCAGCATAAGCTGAGGGAAGGTGCTTAAATAAGCAAATAAAAAGCCACCTGAGCCTCCTTTGCAGAATAATGTAGCAGGAGCTTCTCTGGGAGCCAAGTAAACAAATGAATTAATAGAAGTCTTGGCCTCTCGTTGGGTATTATTCACACTTCTTTATTGGGTTGCTCCCTGGAAACCTGGGTAAACTTTGACTGTGACTTTCTTTTTGATCTTCTGTGCCCAAATCACCTGCTTTAATGTAATCCTGGAAACCTTTCAAGAACTCTGCATTCACAGACCAATCTGTAGCTATTTCCATTTGAAAGGGCAGCTGGTACAAATCCTGGCTGGAGCAGCTCAATTGGGTGGCCAGAGCTGATTTGATCAGGAAAGGGCAGGAAGGAAAGAGATAGGAAGGCTTGTGTTGAACTAAAAATGCATATCAGGTGTTCAGAGTCATGCTTCAGGAGAAGAGTTAAGAGATGACTCTGAAAAGACAACTCCCACCTGAGTTTTGCCTGCTGGCACTGCCTAGTCCTGCCCAGTTTGTCATGACTCTGCAGGAAGAAACATTTCCTACTGCCCTGGAGCCCTGCTTTCCTGCTGCAAGATTAAGAAGGAAATCCTGCTGATTTTGAGGACACTTGCTGCTAAGGGCTTTAGCTGAAATTAGGCAAAAACCAGTCACTTTAGGTTAGGTATTAGGAAGAAATTATTTAACGTGACGGTGGTGAGACACTGGAACAAGTTATTGTGGCTGCCCCAGCCTTGGAAGTGTCCAAGGCCAGGTTGGATGGGGCTTGGAGCAACCTGGTCTAGTGGGAGGTGTCCCTGCCCATGCAGGGAGGTTGGAACTAGAAGATCTTTGAGGTCTCTTCCAACTCTAAACATTCTATGACTCCCTACAGTTCCCAGCCCCATCATCTTCCATATATATTCCAGAAGCAGGAACAGAATGAATGAATCAAATTACTATGGTGATTTAATATTTTCTAACTACATTGAGGCCATTTGGACATCCTGGTATCGTAATAGTTGGTAATTTTTGAGTTCTTGATGTCTTCTGCAAGGTTGGCCCAATAAAGCTGTAAAAATAAGCAGGCAAAGAGCACAGCTGCTTAGATGCCCATTGCTATTATGGGTGGAGCTTACAAAAAGAATTAGTTTATGTAACTCATATTTCATACAGGCAAATGAAATCTCAGATGTCCTATAATTATAATAATTATTTCTACTTGGTGTTTAATTACTCTGCCTAATGAGCCAGCAGTACCATAAAGGACAGGTAAAGCTCTGATGAGATTGACTTTCTCTTGTAATTGGGTTTCTGAAGGAGGACAGAGGTTTCACTGTTTAGAGCAGCACAGGATTAAATAATGTCACAGTTTCCATGATTTCCAAAATGCTGTGTCTACTCTGCTTCTGCAAATCACTGCTTGTGTCACAGAGTTGGACTGTGCACTAAAGTCTTGTTCCTGAAAGTACTTCCCTTGATGTTAGTTACAGCACAAAGAAACGACCACTAAGGTGTGAGCGAGGTGGGTGTGACAAGAGGGCTGGGAAAAAAGGAAGAGCCCATGAAGATAATATACAAACAGCATTTGAAACTAAATGTATGACTATATGAAACCTTGGTTTAAATTAAACAAAAGACGTTGATTTGGGGTACTTTCAAAAGTGAAGGATAAATGGGAGTGGTGGATATAGAAACGGATTTTGCCTCCATTTACAGAACAGTAGAGTGCAAGTCTTCTATACTTATATACTCACCTGAACTAATAGAAGCTCAGGTTCACATCCTCCATTGCACTGACTTAGAGCATCAATTCAACCCAAATGCTCCTGTGTTTTATGAGAGTATCCCAGTCCTAAGTCTGGTGAACCTTCTGTGGCTCTGTGCCTCTTGCCATCCTGGCACCAGTGCCAGTGTGCTTGGCTTCTGTCTTTGCTCAGAGAAAGAACATCCAACTCAGCCACCCTCCTCCAGTCCAGAGCATCCAGACATGGTCATAACCTCACCCTAAAGACAAAAGTTAAGACAGATAATGAATTTCAGACTGCCCACCCTCATATTGTTCCTAAAGCTGAGATGGTGTGTACCAGCCCTACCTATTGGGAGCTGGCACTGTTACTGACTGTAAAACCCTCATTGCAGGCAGGTGAGAACTGGGCATGAACACCAGGATTCCTGAGGCAAAAAAAATAAAATAAATTATGGAAGAACTGCAGGCTTTGGTTTGTTGTAATCCTATTTTAAAATGAAATAAAAACAAACCATAGGAATTCTGAAGTGGGAAAGCATGAAGTGTCAGGGGAAACAACTTCAAAAGTAGAACAATCCTCAAATTTCCACTCTAATACTGAAAATAACAATAAGGTTAAAGCTCATTTACACATTTTGTGAGTCTGGTGATATCTGCAAAACGCCATGTACTTCAGTCCAGTGTAAAGATGAAATATGGTACTTGTGTCTGTCTTTCAAAAATCTGTCATGGAGCTCTCTGAGCTGAGGAAGGACCACGCTGCCAGCAGGAACGGGGAAGACACTCTCCCTATGTCCCACTATTTGAGAAACTGTTGTTTAAAAATATAAATAGACTCTATTTTAGGCCTGCTGCTCAGTTTCCCAAATCTAGAAGCAAGCAACTTGTTTATTCAGAATTTATCCCTGCAGCTGGCTGGTGTTTTAGCAACAGAAGACTCTAGTTTTAAGCCCATCAGAATTCTCCCAGGCTGCAGGTGAACCCAAGCTGCAGAAATGGAGCCAGGTTTCCTTTTAGTTGGAAGTACCAAAACTGCTGACAATTAAACTTAATTGTATGAATAAGCTCCTTAACAGAATGCACTGCTGGGCTTTCATCCAGCCCA
>NW_009953398.1:817810-819325 GCF_000747805.2 Chaetura pelagica | reverse complement strand
CAGAGAGTCTGTCAATGTCCCGTAACCCGGGAGAACGGGGCTTTATCACAGCTTAATAGGAACCTATAACGATCCTGATCTCCTTGCCTTTCCAAGAAAACTTCATTTTTCTTCTTTGTGAAACGTTGCATTAATAGTCCTCATCCACAACAACCTGCTCTTCCCTCGCCACGTTTTCTTGAAGGTAAATTTCTAATAAAAGGATGAAATCTTTTCATAAAGATTAATTGTTGGCTTTGGCTCTACCTGCTCAAACAACAGACATGAATAGTCTGAGCAACAAAAAAAGGCCCAATATCTTCTTTTTCTGGATGTATCCTTTCTAAGATATTAATGTTTGATTCCCTTTAGGGTGGCATTTTTATTTACTGGTTTTTATGCAACCAGTTTTTTATGGTATCTGCCTCTGTAGCTAGGATTGCAGGAAGCAAAGATGTTCTTGGGGCCCAGGGGTCAGTTGTTTTCTATTTCATTTCTCTTTGGTTTAATTTTAATTTATATTCCCTCATTCTATCACTTATGGAGATCTGAAGGCAAATACTCAGGTTGAATAAATCTAAATATTATTATTAATAATTGGATATAGTCTTAGTCTGGATTTCTGTGACACAATAAACCCACCCACTTTCTTGCTATATAAAGTAGGTTTAACAAAGGGACAGTTGACCACTGTGGCACTGTGAAGCTCAGAATTTTTGTCCTAGGAATAAACAGATTTTTTTCTCCATTTTCTTCATATGCAGTGATTTTATCACCTTCCTATTATTCCTCATGGGACAAGTCCAAACCCAAATGCCACAAGACTATGCAAAACTTCAGAGTCAGATTCTTGTGATAATCAGTGATTTGTTTCTCATGGTGGTCAATGGCCAAAATACCTATTGAACACCTGGGAACTGTGGCACAACTGTATCTCTTTCCACACCAACAAAGCATCTCTGAGCCCTCGCCCTCTAAGATGGAGATTCTGTTTGGAATATGGGATAAAATATCATCCAGAAGGGAGTTTGTGGAGTCAAGAGAGTCCTTAGGTATTGTTGGTGCTATAGAGAGCATGAAACACACCAGAAAAAAAGAGATGAAGGGACAACAAACCACAACAAAGAACATAAAGCAAATCAAAACCCCCAAAGTTGAGAATTGAAGCCTTTAGCTGAGGAAGAAGATGGAGTGGTCAGTGATAGAGCACCAAAAATGTAAGCCAGATAAAGGAGCTGCTGCTGAAGGAAGAGGTGAGACTCCGTCTAGTTAGTTTCCTTTATGCAAATGTATAAAGGCACAGGTTCCAGGGGCAAACAGAAGCTGCAATGCTTTACTGGAGCAAACTCCTGTGTTACTGGATACTCACTGGAGCAGGAGCCAAAGCCCAAAGTTCACCATGTTAGGAGAGCACCAGAGCATCCGTACCCAAAAGGAGAGTTACCTGGTTCCTGTGTTGGGAAGCCCAGAGCCACATACCTTCTGTGTGCTGGTTTTGGTTGGGATAGAGTTCATTTCCTTCACAGTAGCTGGTAC
>NW_009953398.1:812844-817783 GCF_000747805.2 Chaetura pelagica | reverse complement strand
TGGCACAGGGAGGTTTTGGTGTTGCTGAGCAGTCCTCTCACAGAGCCAAAGCCTTTCTGCTCCTCACCCCACCTCAGCTGCCAGGGGCTGGGGGTGCACAAAGGGGTTGGCAGAGGAAACAGGTGGGACCAGGGGGATATTTCATACCATATGAGGGAAGAAGGAGGAATGGGGGATGTAGGGAGTGATGGTATTTATCTTCCCAAGTACCCATTGCACAGGATGGAGCCCAGCTTTCCTAGAGATGACTGACACATTGTTTCCCAATGGCAGCAGTGAAGGAATTCCATGCTTTGCTTTGCCCGTGTGTGGCTTTGCTTTACCTACTGCACTGTCTTTATCTTGACCCACAAATGTTACCACTTTTACTCTTTGGACTCTCTTCCTCATCCTGGGGGGGAGTGAGTGAGCAGCTCTGTGGGGCTGAGCTGCTGGCTGGGATTACACCACATTTCACAGAATCACAGAATCTCAGGGGCTGGAAGGGACCTGGAAAGATCCCCCAGACCAACCCCCCTGCCAGAGCAGGGGCACCCAGAGCACATCACACAGGAACGTGGCCAGGGGGGTTGGAATGTCTCCAGAGAAGGAGACTCCACAGCCTCTCTGGGCAGCCTGGCCCAGGGCTCTGGCACTCTCACACCAAAGAAGTTCTTCCTGACATTCACATGGAACCTCCTGTGCTCCAGTTTCCACCCACTGCCCCTTGTCCTGTCACTGGACATCACTGCACAAAGCCTGGCTCTGTCCTCCTGACACTGCCCTGAACAGATTTGTGCCCATGGATGAGGTGGCCCCTCAGTCTCCTCTTCTCCAAGCCCAACAGACCCAGCTCCCTCAGCCTTTCCTCAGCAGGGAGATGTTCCCCTCCCTCCAGCATCTCTGTGGCTCTGCCCTGGGCTCTTTCCAGCAGTTCCCTGTCCTTCTGGAACTGAGGGGCCCAGAACTGGACACAACATTCCAGATGTGGCCTCACCAAGGCAGAACAGAGCGGGGAGAGAACCTCTGTTGACCTACCAACCACCCCCTTTCTAACCCACCCCAGGTGCCATTTGTGGTCATCTTCCTCAGGTCTGACCCCACCACCATGCAGCTGGCCTAGGCTGGGTTTATCCCTCCTTTGCTTTGCATTTGTGTGTATGAGCAGATATTTTAGCAAGCTTTCAAAATTATTTAAATGTGTTTTAGAACAAATCATAACCCCTAAATTGATTCATGAGGATTTACGGCATTTTAATTACAAAGTGTGTTTTTGAATGATTTAAAGGCTGATAAGAGCTCAAAGCAGCCCAAGATTCTGCAAGGAAATGAGAAACATGACATTTTGAAAAGGAAACCAATTTTCCTCAACTTAAACTGTTGCTCATGTAAACCAAATTATAAATATACTCTGTGACTGTAATGCTACAGAGGATTGCTTACGGAAATATGATTAGTAGTGCAATTTTCTTAGGTTTCAGCTGCTTTCTTTTCTTTTCTGGCTTTAATGTAGGAAAAATCAGCATCTTTCCTCCTCACACACCCATCTTTCTCAAGGAAAATCAAACAACAAATCAAATTCTGCAGGATAGCTTGGGGGTATCCTGAGAAAACTACCCTCCAAAGAGACCTCAGAACAAAGGTGGGATACAGAAGGGGGAAAAAAAAGTCTATATAAAGTGTAAAGAAATTAGAAGATGGCTACAAACCCAAGATGATGTCTTATCCAGTGCCAACATTTGGCTTGCAGAGAAATGAAGACCAAGAGATGTGGCAACAGGAGCTAGCTTTTCTGCTCCAAAGATCACCCTCCAATGATACAGCAGTCACAGGGGCATCCAATGAGCCAAACATGTTGAAGACATCAAGACCTTGCTTTTGATACCTCTTGGTGGGTCAGGCACATCTTCAATTAAAACAGCAACAAAAGGACCACCAGTAAAGCCTATCTGGAGCTGCAGCATGTTCAGCCAGACATCAATACATTAGGTTGCATTGGGACTGTGTGGGATTCCCAGGGCACCTGATGGCTTTGTAGCACTTCCTTAGATCAGTGATCTACTTCCAAAGCTTTGTAGTTTTGGTGTTAGAAAACCCAGCACTGCTAAATTTCAAGTTAAAAATAGAAAAATAATCTGGCTTGCCCATGTAGTTATTAAAGACCTCGTGCTACCTCTGCTGAGAAGTTGGGCTTTCTCCTTGTGCAAGTAAAGTAAAAAAGAATGCATTCATTGGCATTCTTCTTGCACAAATAACATGTTTAGCACTTCACAAAGGCACCAGATGAAAGCAAGATTATTTTCTTTATCAGTAATGATGGGAAGGAAAATGCCAGAGAAGGACTTGCTTGTAAAAGTGTGCTAAGATGACATTATGAGTTTCTTGGAGTCTGGCAGGCATTTATGACAGAGCTACCTTCTTCTGAGTGCTATTTCCAACAAAACATGACCCTCAGGGACATATGTAAGGGTGTTGGAAAGCTCAGACTTTGGAAACTGATTTAGGAGCGTCTCCATTAAGGCTCATCAGAACCACCATCCTCATGTGCAAGGAAGGTGATGGATCTAACTCCCCACCAAGACACTGCATTTTGTCCTTGACCTTGGGAAAAATACCCGAGGCTGAAAGCAGCAATGACACCCAAAACATTAGGCAACAACATCCTTCTGAGTCCTTTTTTTGGGTTTTTGGGATGTTGGTTTTTGTGGGTTTTTTTACCATTTCTCTTTGCTGCTTCTTTTCTTTCCTGGTGCACTCCAGGAGAAACAAGAGTACAAGTTCCCCCACACTTAGTTTCTAATGTGTATTTAATCTCTCTGCATTCAAATGGTAATAGATTGCTAAACATATACCTTCACCAACAGGTGCCTGGTGTTTATAATACCTCTTCATTACACCAGTGAGTGAACTGTGTCTGTTTTTTTAATATTAATCTCTAGCTTTCCAAGAGCAGTGGTGCACATGGTAATTTTAAGCTCCCAGCTGCTGACTCACTTTATTACTCCCAAACCCATGCAGAGCAAGGCAAGAGACTGTCTAGCTCTATGGCTCTGCTGGATAAAACACTGCCTTGCACCAGAGCTTTGTGAGGAGGAAGATACTGCCAAGGATGAAGCTTTGGGAAGACACAAAGAAGGCAACTAAAAGGGAAGGAACCATCAGTCCCTCCTGGCCTCTCCCTGGATTCACCCACCCTGTGGCATCTATGTGGTGCACACTGCCAGTGTGCAGGTATTGAAATGACAGTGTAAATAAGTTTGTTTTCATCACAGGGTCTCAGATTAATTCACCTGGCACAGCTGCATTCTCCACACTTGCTCTGGAGCTCTGGGAGCAGAGCAAGGCCCTCCCCACACCTCTGGGAGGAGCAGGAGGCAGAAGGGAGCTGGGCCAGGAGCAGGGAGGTGCTGACCACCACTTCTCCCCACTTGCTGTCTGCCTCAGCTAGCTGGCTTTTCATGGGAGTCATGGAAAGCTCCATGGAAAGCTGCTGAGGTCAGACCTGCAGTTCCTCCAGACCAAGGCAAACCAGAAGAGGATTAATGCACCAAAGCTCCACTAGCTTTGGCCCATCCTGGCCAACTTCTGTCCAGCTCCTCCTGGAAGTGTCACACACAATTTAACACAACGTACAGTTGACCTATGTAGGGCAGGCTGAGCTTTTCTCAAAGGCTTGATGAACCTCTGTAGGTGGAGGGATGAGTTTTGTTCCTGTCAAGTTTGTACCTTCTCTGACATGACCTTGAGACTGAGGAACCTTACAGCTTTTTGTTCCCCCCAGGAGACCCTTAAAAAGAACCCCTCAACATAGAAAAGGAGGCAGAAAATTAATGAAGGCAATAACTGCAACATTGGGAACTATAACTAGGAAAGGGCTCTCGGAAAGGGGAATTTTGAGCATGACATGCTGAAGAAATTCATGCTCATTTAAACAGAAGCAGCTGCAAGTGTGAGACTGCATACAGAGGATCTGCTTCAAGAGGTTTGGACCCTGAGAGATTATTGAACACTGCACAGCACCAGGTGTGATGAGAAATTAAAGAAAATATCCAAAATAGAAAACAGGATCAGCAGAAAAGTGCCAGCAGAGCTGAAATGATCTGAAAACACAGAAGACAACTAGAAAGGATTTATACAGAAATGCTGCTCCTAGAAAGGAAGACAGAGTAGATACATTTCTGACAGGAACAGGTCCTTACAAACTCTAAGTGTAAGAGTTTCCTGTTCCTTCCTGCCACCTGTTTTTAGCTGTAAATGAAAACTAGAAGGAGAACCAGAAAAGGAATTCAAAACTAGTCCTACAATCCATGTGCATGAGCCATGTCAGCTTGTGCTAGTAACACAGGACAGATCACTTCCCATTCCCTTCCCTTGAATCAGCTTCTTTTTTAATTTATCTTTTAAATTAATCAAAATCACATGTATTTATATTATTGGACACATTTACTAGGAAACACTGATCCAGACTTACTGATTTCTGAAATACAGATCATTCAGAGGAAACAAGGAACTTGAATGTTTAGTACTCTAAAGTCTAGATAGAGAATTGAGAGAATCTGTAGAAGCACAGAAAGATGCACAAAACTCTTATTGTTGAAATGGCTTCCACATCCTGATTGGTTTCAGTTCTTGCAAGTTTAACTTGAATCATTTTTGTTTGTTAAGCTAAATTTTGGCAGGAAAAGGAAAATATATTACTAGGCTTCTTGAAGAGGTTCAGTTTCCAAGATACTAGAAGTATGGAGTAACTTCCAAAGACAAATTTCAGCTAGGCACAGACAATTAAAACTGCACAGCAGGATAAAAAGTCTCTTTCAATCACTTTTGGCCCTGGTGGTAAGTGAATACTATATAATTAGCATCAAGTTGGCAACTCTCCTTGGAACGTTTGACAGACTGAGAAAAGTGCTCCCTCCCTGTGATCCCTCTTCCAAGCCAAAGCCTGAACTGCCCATTCCTG
>NW_009953398.1:804295-812436 GCF_000747805.2 Chaetura pelagica | reverse complement strand
CTGCTTCCTTACAAGCCCAAAGAGTGCCTATAAAAACACTTCAAAGTATTTTTGCCATCTTCATGTCCTTCCAAATCACATGCAACCAACCTCCAAAACACGTCACTTCTGCTCGCCCTGGCAACGCTCGTGGCAAAGCTCTCCCTGCAAGCACTCACTTCTGGCTCTTGGCTAGCAATCAGCTGTGCAAAATGACAATCATCTCTCACTTTCCCTGTATCTTCAGGAAAGAAGTGAGAAAGAAACCACGATCTTCAGTTATTTTGGTAGAGAAACCACATGATAAACAGCATCTCGGAGGCTGCGTGTAGCACAACCTGGCAGCAGGAACCAGGCTGCAAACTTCAGCTGGAGGTGCCTGCATTCTGCAAACAAGTCTGGGGAGAGTTACTGTAAACTGGAATATCCCCAAAATCCAGAAGAAATAGAGTGATATTACTAGGAAAATATCTGTTTTACATTCTTCAAGTCTGGATATAATGTAAGACTGATACAGTGTCACAGCACTTACATCCAGCAGGAAAAAGAGTGAATGAATGAAACATCATCTTCTAAAGCTTTGGATGGTGAAAAAATACATATTTTTAGATAGATTTTTCCAATAACACTGCAGCCAGAGTATATTTTTGTAGTGCTTTAGTCACAAATCATTTCCAAAGGGAAAATTATAATGCGACGAACTTGATTTCTGGTATTGGGATGAACCTGGCTGGCAGAAATGGGCAAATCAATAAACTAACAAAACTCCTCTGTGCAAGTAGCCAGAAACTGCCTACAGAAAAACACTCTTGGATGTGCTGGATCTCTCAGTAGTCCAGTCACCATGGCAGGTTCAAGTCTGTAACTCTGGAGGTGAGGGTTGGGAAGGGTTATGTGTGCAGGACACACTGGGACGTGAATTTACAGCCAACTGTCCTCTCCATAGTAACTTAAGAGCTTGCCTGTACACATACTCTAATCTCCCAGTTTTCTCTAATTTCAGGTTTCTTACCCAGCAGTAAAAAAAGAAAAAAATGCTACATTGCAGTTATCAGGAGGTTAAAAGCAGGTACAAGGGCACTTACAATAGAGGAGCTGACAAATTGCAGGTCCGTACCTTGCTCGTCCACAGTGACACCTCCAGGTGCTCAGCCTCCCTGGAAGAGAATGAAACGTTTCCCCTACTGCTAATCACAGTAATTGGAAGATACTCTCCTGAATGCTGAACTAGCTAAAGCCCCAAGCTGGCCACAGGAGCAGCCCCTAATGTTCAATTAAGATAAGGCTCAGTATATTGTTCAGTCTGCAGTGGACATTTTTTTTTCCTCCTTTGCTGTCTTGAAGCTTTTAAGATCAATAGAAAATAAAAAAAAAAAATTAATATAGCACATCATTTCAGTTCCACTGGAGCCCTATTAAACATCTGCTTGTCACTCAGCCCTTGTGCCTAATTGCTGTCTGCCCAAGCAAGTCATTTCTTAAAACCCTTTTATCCCGTTTCATTGGCTTGAGAGTCGGGCAGGGAGAAACCTGATGAAATTCAACAAGGGCAAGTGTAGAGTTTTGCATCTGGGGAAGAACAACCCCATGGAGCAGGACAGGTTGGGGGCTGAGCTGCTGGAGAGCAGGGGAGGTGAAGGGACCTGGGGGTCCTGGTGGGCAGAAGGATGAGCATGACCAGCAATGTGCCCTTGTGGCCAAGAAGGCCAATGGATCCTGGGGTGGGTCAGAAAGGGGGTGGTTGGTAGGTCAGGGAGGTTCTCCTGCCCCTCTGTTCTGCCTTGGTGAGGCCACATCTGGAATGTTGCGTCCAGTTCTGGGCCCCTCAGTTCCAGAAGGACAGGGAACTGCTGGAAAGAGCCCAGGGCAGAGCCACAGAGATGCTGGAGGGAGGGGAACATCTCCCTGCTGAGGAAAGGCTGAGGGAGCTGGGTCTGTTGGGCTTGGAGAAGAGGAGACTGAGGGGCCACCTCATCCATGGGCACAAATCTGTTCAGGGCAGTGTCAGGAGGACAGAGCCAGGCTTTGTGCAGTGATGTCCAGTGACAGGACAAGGGGCAGTGGGTGCAAACTGGAGCCCAGGAGGTTCCACGTGAATCTCAGGAAGAACTTCTTTGGTGTGAGAGTGCCAGAGCCCTGGGCCAGGCTGCCCAGAGAGGCTGTGGAGTCTCCTTCTCTGGAGACATTCCAACCCCCCTGGCCACGTTCCTGTGTGATGTGCTCTGGGTGCCCCTGCTCTGGCAGGGGGCTTGGGCTGGGGAAGCTTTCCACGTCCCTTCCAGCCCCTGAGAAACTGTGATTCTGTGATTTCTCCTTAATGTTTTTGACTGGAGGAGCCTGTCTGACACTTCTCACACCAGCCTGACATGCAGCTCCTGGCAAGGTGGAGGGGGGGTCACTCTGTCTGCCACAGGAGGGGACCCACAGCCCCCAGAAACAGGAGACAATTGTGCCATGGGCAGGGTCTGAACCAGGCAAAGCTTGGAGACAGTTGCCAGCAAGGACTCTAAGTGGCAGCTGTTGCTTCCAATTCCTTGCTCAAATGCCCTGAATCTTTTCAGGAATTTGGGTTTGCCTTTGAAGAAATGGCCATAATAAAAATAAGCACAAAGGAGGGTGAACCAGTCTGAAAATACTAGTTGAGTTACACATTTGTAGTGCTAAGTTTAGTTGTTTGGGTTTTTTTCAGGATACAGTCAAGGCAGCATTTAATCTCCAGATTTATTTCCGTTTTATTTTAAAACATGATGGGAAACTCAGCATTTAAATGAACCTTTCAGCCCCAAGTGATGTCCTTCCCTCTACTCCCATTCTCTGAGGATGTTAACATACCTTTAAGTATCGTTTCAACCCACATGATCATTCTTTTCCACTTTGCAAACTTGACCAAGAAAAAAAAAAAAAGCTATTTATTCAGCCTTCCTTTCTTCCCAGGCCTCAGAGCATCCTCGGGGCAGAGGCAGCAGATTCCCTGCCTGTCCCTGCCATCCCTGCAAGAGGTGAGAGCAGCCCTGGGAGCTGAGGAGCCTCCTGGGTGCCATGGGGAACCCCCAGACACCCACGCAGGAGGTGACAGTGTTTCCTTGCTGCCCTCCTGTGGCCATGCCACGACCAGTCAGTCACTCTGGTACTTTACTAAAAAGCTCTCCATTTTTATATAGAGATTGTTTGCACTTGGCTCTTCACCTGGATTGTTTTCTCTGCTCAAACATAGCTGCATTTATTAAGATAATTGGTGCTTCTGTGTGAAGGGAGCACAGATACGTTTCTAGATCATAAATTTTAATCCAAAAATCTCTCAGGTACCCAAGGATTAATATTTAATGGTTGTTCTACAGTGCAATTTCTACAGGCCAGTCCTTCATCTTCAAAACTTTCTCATCATAGACCTGCAAAATCTAGGCTTCAATATGGTAACAATGCTTTGTGAACACAGTGATTCCTGAATTCCCCACTTGACTCCTACAGGCAGTGATGGTGTTGCTGGGAGTCTTAAAAACATAGCTAAGACTTTTAATTGTCTGTTTTCTCTTCAACTTCTATTTTGTACTGTCAAGCTTCAAGTGTGAAATGCTGAGAGGAGCTACATCAGTGGCAGAACAAGATGACAAGTAATACTTTTGCAATTGAGGTCATCATCCCTAGATTAAAAGGAGACTGTGACCTAATTTCATCTTCTCAGGGTCCCAGGGCTCCATGTCTCATGCAGGAAAATGCTTGGGATAGCCTTGTAATAGGAATTTTGGAAAGATCTTCCAGAAATAGATCACCTTCCCTACAGGTTACTGATTTTTTGGGGTTTGGGCTTTTTTAAAAATGTCAGCCAAGCACCTCATATGCTCAGTGGCCAAGTCCTACATACAAGAGGCAAAGGCAAGTGTCCATGGACTTGATTTTCCCCCATGCTTTACAGCTGCTGTAATTTATATTTCCTCAAAAAGCACAAGTCTGCCTTTTCCCTTTCCTGCCTTTATCAGTGGAAGGGAGACCATGACTGCTCCAGGACAAAAGGACAAAATGCTAAACTGAGTCCTTGTGAAACCTGCATGTTAGCCCTGGTGCAACATTCCTCTTGAGAAGCAGGGGTGGGAATGAGCCAGCTCCAGATGTTGGTCCTTTCTTCTCCTCTAGAGGTAGGCAGCAGCCAGGACTGCTCTCAGGGATGGTGCCTGCTCCAGGATTGCCAATGCCATGTCTCTAGCCTCTCTTCTGGGCTCTCAACAGGATGCAAGTTAAAATCCTGCACCCCAAATATGAAGAGCTGCCTAATGGACAAGATACTGATCACAGATGCAGTTGGGCACCAGCTGGTGTTTCCTAGCTAAAGACTTGATTACTTTCTTAACAGTACTCACACTTCCCTTGCTAGCAAGTAAAACCATTACTCACTATTGAGATGAGACATTCTAGGCACCCAAAAATCCCCCCCAAATCCCATCTGGGTCAGATTTACAGTAGGAATGTTTCCATCAGCTTTGAATACACAAACCTGATAGACAGCGAGTGTTAATACTGAGAGTTCATTTCTAATCTAGAGTGAGATTATGATTAAATCCAGCTAGTAGAGGATAAAGCTGCTTATTCAGTGACTTACAGACAGGTACCTGCTGCAATCATCTAAAGAAATAAATCCCAGCAAAGTCAAGATTCAGGTCATGGCACCTATCAACTCACTGTCCTTGGACAGAGTGTATCCATATGAGTATTTTGATTCCTGTGACCTATTAGGTCCACAAAAATGTATGTGCCTTAACTTGTGCCTTCTAGGAAAGCTTTTCTTAGGAGGTTCATTACATGGAAACATCCAGGCAATCCTCAGGTTTCTTTGGAGTTGCAGAGCACAGGCCTGTGAGGGACAGAGTCATGCAGCAGGCACTGAGTTTTGCAGCTTATCCTGATTTTCAGTCCCAGCCTGGCTGGATTTTGGTAGGTGTGGTTTGTCTCTCCCCAGCCTGCTCCCCTGACTGTCATGGAAACCTACAGCATTTAACCTTGCTTGAGCAAAGTTAGACCATGAAGATGTGACTCCTTGTCCTCCAGACAAAGCCAGAGACATTTGCCAGTTCTACCCAGCTCCACCACTGTCAGATGGAACAAACCCTGATGATTCAGGGTGAATCTGCCATGCACAGCCTTTCTAATGCAGTGCTATAAAACTGCTGCTTCCCTTCTGTGTCATCAAGGTTGTCATCAGTGGTATCTAAGTTAAGCAGACTAAGTTAAGTGCTTTCAAATCAGGAGTGACTGCTGTTCACCTCTGCCTAGAAAGCCAACAGCACCTTACACCTAAAACTATTATGTTGACAAAAAGTGAGTAACATTTCTTTAAATTATAGTTCTAGTGCTTTCTAGGTTAATTGCCAGGCAGGAGCAACATTTTGGCTAATTGTTCTTTACACAAAAAGCAGCTCACCTTAAATCAAATCCCAACTGCAAGTGCTGGCAGTGATCCCCCAGCACCAGAAGTTGCATATAAATAATCCTTCCTTTAATAGCTCCTTAGTTCTCAGATAGCTATGGGTTTTCCCCAGAAGCAGGAAAGCATTACCAAAACCCACAAGATTTACTTACTGCCAGAGCATTATCTCTGCCAGCTGCTTCCCTGGCTCAGCAGAGGCCAAAGGAACAGCAAAGGCACGTGCTCTGTTCCCCAGGCTCCCTTTGAGCAGTGAAATGGCAGCTGACAACTCCTCATTTCCAATAGCTGAGATTTGGTTGCGCCAGTGCAGGATGCAGAACCTTATTCTAGCCCTTGGAGCATCTCAAGGGTGTCTGGAAAGGAAAAGCAGAGGGAGGTAAGGGACAGGAACTGTGTGTTTCTTCTCAGGCCTTAACAAGGAGAAGGGGAGAGGTCAGAATAAAAAAAAACCCACCTCCTAACATACACTGGAAGAAATTCCATCCCCACTTCATCCTTATAAATCTGTTTTTGCAAGAATTAGTTGTGTCCCAAAGCCAATCGTAATTTAATCAAAACTCCTCTGAAGGAGCCCAACTGGGGCTAATGAATCTAGTGACTCTCCTTTTTGTTTCTGCAGATTTTTCTGGGCTGTGTTTTTCTGGAACATCTAGGTCTGGTGTTATTATTTTATTTTATCTTTTTTTTTTTCCTGTCTGCATAATATTCTTTTCATCCCCTCAAATTTAATTTTCTAACTTGTTGGCTTTATCACTTAAAATTTTAGTGGAGGATTTGGGTGTGCTGCTGACAAAATAATAATTTATATTGTATCAGTCAGGATCACTCCACTGTCTTAATCTTTCATAATGGTTTTTCTGCAGCTTCCAATCTTCCTCAGAATAAAACAAATTACTTAGCAAGTGGAATATCTTCTTGTCATAATAATTTAATATTAAAATGTCAATAAGATTTGGTACACACAGCAGAGGGCACAGAGGTACAGAGACAGAGCAGAAATGAAGTAAACTTAATAAAGTGAGTGAGAAGGTACAATAGGGATTGAGTCTGGCTCCTGCACTTGATATGAAAGAACCTTTTTATCCCGCAGTGCAGCACAAACATTGTGTAAGCAATAATATGATTGCAGGAGCACTTATACCTGCTGTCTGCCCACTTCCACTCAGTTGAAGTGCAGTGCCAGGCTGTGTCCCTGGGGCTGGTCATCCTCACCAGGGAAGGGATGAAGGAGCACTGGGTGGTGACACTACGTGGCACATGGTGGCAGGTGGGGTAAAACGTGGTGGGGAAGAAGACAAGGGCCACAGGTTGGTGATAAAGCCCTGCCCAGGGCAGGGAGGACTTTTATAAAGCAGTTCCACAGTTTTTTATGTCTTGGAGGTGGATGAAGGCACCAGCCTGTGGTTCAATATCCTGATCCAGACATTGAGTCAGGATTTGTGCCAGGGAGTCTGATCCTTGCAGGCATCAGACCAGACATTTGCACTCAGTTTCATTTAGAGGTGGCCCTGGAAGGTCAGATTCTCCTGATTCAAACTTACATTGGCAGATGAATGCCAAATGCTGTGGATTTGACTAGAACATAATGAGTTTCCTAAAAATGTCTGGAAGTGTCAGGAGCAGACATGTCCTTCCCATCTGAGACAGTCAGCAGGCCAGTGTCTGGGAGCAGCCCTGTGCTGCTTGGGCAGCTCCACGTGGCTTTGCAAAATGAAAGAGCAGAATAACAATCACAAAGCCAGAACAATTCAGGTTGGAAGAGCCTTTAGAGGTCGTCTGGTCCAGCCAACTGCTTAGAGCCAGTCTAACTTCAAAGTACATAAAATCAGAAAGAAAACAAATTTGCATGAGCTTCAGGAGCTTATTACCTGGCTCTGTCATGCTCCAGACTACAGGAAAGCCATTACTGTATTTAACCACTCTTTTCTCTCCTCCAGCCAGAGAAATGGCTGGTACATTCAGTAGCTGACACTTTCTACACAGATATATCCCTGTTTGAAGTCCTCCTTTTCAGCTCCTTACATCTACTTCTGCAAGAAACAGGACATGGGGTTGGTTTAAAGGTTCTTTTCTTAATTCTTGGGAAGGCACAAGAAGAAGAACTAGAGAAACCAAAGGCTACACTTGCCTAGCCTCCCTTTTCACAAAGAAATATCTTCAGCCATAGTTTTTTGCCCAGCATAGCAGGTAAGCAACACTTTTATGTTCCTTCAAACAAAGGCTAACCAGGAATCACCTGAAATCCATTTTGCTCTGTCCCACAGTTGTCCATGAACAAGCACAAAGATGCTTGGACCACACGGGTGAGCAGCAGAACACCAAGGAGCTGTAGAGATGTTCCCACCAGCTGAGAACACCAAGAAGTTTGATGAAAGTGTGTAGTAGAGTCTTCCTCTACTCAAAATCCTTACAAGGAATGAACAGAGAAGGTCCTTCATCCACTCTGGGAGGTTTTTCCTTATTAACTGCTGTCCACCTAAGCATAAAAATAAAAGTGGTAAACAGCAAAGTCTTTCTAACAGTCACAGTATTGAATGTCAGGACAACTTAAATGTCAAGAGCTATAAACAAAACTGCTGGAAAAGGAGGATTTTTTTGAAGCCTTGTGCCAGTGTTTTCTGCTGTACAGTTTGTTTCCCAGTTCTCAGGCTGCACCAGTTTAAAACCACTCAGCACTTTTCTTGAGTGCTCATTCAACAGGACTAATTGCTCTGATAACAGGAAAGTGATGCTGATGTTCAGC
>NW_009953398.1:798271-804244 GCF_000747805.2 Chaetura pelagica | reverse complement strand
TGTTCTATCTACATGTTAATGTACCTATCTACATCTTAAATACTTGTTGATGCTCACTATGCTTCTCCCTCCCCCATTCAAATTTTAGGTCAGCAAAACTGCCATCATATAGTTTGTGTTTATCAGATAACTATCTGGAACTCCTTAGTAGCTTTTCATTTATTTGCTTCTTTCTGGTGTTGGAATGGTCATAGAATACCAGGCTGGTTTTGGTTGGAAAGCACCTTAAAGATCACCTGGTTCCAACCCCCCTGCACGGGCAGGGACACCTCCCACTACACCAGGTTGCTCAGAGCCCCATGAACCTGCCCTTCAACACTTCCAGGAGATGGCAATTTTCTACTTGTGCCCATGCTGGTTTACAGACAATATCCACATCCTCTGTCACTCACACTTAACTGTCTGATGCACTTACACACCCCCATACCCCTTTGCCAAAAGCATATTCTTAAGTATCAGCTATTCTGGTCTTCCCATTTTGCCTCTTTCTGCTGAGTGTACATCATGTGTCCCACCTACTAATACCACTCAATAATATCTACCAAGCCATCCATCCTTTGGTTTCATCCTATTGTGCCTTGCATTATTCCTTTTCTCCCCTAGTCCATCCATGTTTTTTTCCAGGTTTTCCCATTGCTTGTTGCTATGCCTTCCAATTTAGGTATCATCTGGGGTTTTATTTAATTACTGTCCCTTTTTTATCTGCTTTTCCATATAATGAAGGGGGATTCTGGGCAAGGTTGGACATAATAAAAACCCCACCAGGGCAAGGAGAGTGAGCTGGTTTTTAAGGGAGGCCACGTGAGCCACTGTATGAAATTATTTGCTAGAGTTCAAAGTGACCAAAGACTGTAAAGGTCTGAGGTGGTTGCTTTTTCAAATTTAATAAAGCAACTTACCCAGCAAGTTCATTTTAGTGAAGAGCAACACCCACCCTCCCACCTACATCACTTCTCCACCTTGAGATATGTACAGGTCCTCTCACCCATTGTGCATCATTATCCTGAATGTTAATGTCCTACAGGGACTTTCAAAGGTTTTTCATTCCTATCTGCATCCTGCCTTGTCAGGTCCTGTCTGGGCACTTTTGACTAGGGGGTTTCTCATCCATAGCCCCATACCCAGCACATCCTTTGCTAAACATGTCCTGACAGTCCCTCCTACATCCAAACCTAGGGCAGGTTTGGTTCAGGCATGTGACTGTGTTCAATAAATCTAACCCCAGCACAAACCCTACATCCCCCTCCACAACAAATTGCTCATTCCCAAGATATTGTTTCAAAATGTACAAGTTACTTACACAGAACCCTGTCTAAACCCTCCCCATTGCATACACTGGTTATTATCAAAAGGCTGCCCTATATAAGAATAAATGCTCCTTCTGCAAAGGACTGGGGTTGGAAAAAATCCAGTCAGAAATTATTTGTAAGGTAATTTAGCCAAATCTTTTCAGAATATGAAGGGAGAGGGAACCACTTAAGAGCTCTATAGAGCAAGGTTGTTAAATAAAGTATAAATCATTATCTACATATCACACAGAACAGTGTCACATCCTACTGGGTACTGCTGATGGGCCAAGAGCTGCATATAATGATGGCTATCAGCAACTGATAGCAAAGCCTAACAAAGCAGCATTTGCAAAGCACTTGGGCCCTTCCATTAAAAGCATTACTTTTTATAATTTTCCATACTATAACATTCGGGGGGGGGGGAATAAAATAAAAATCCAGTCCAGTAACCAAATGCAAGACAATTAAATTCAAGTCTGTGTCCAGGCAGCAACAACTGAAGTGGGTAATTCCACATTGCTGCCAGGAGGAAGTGGAGCTGGAGGGGCTGCACCACTGCCTGGGCTCTGTGACAGTCCCAAATGGCATTCAGGAAACATTTCAAGGGGATCAAAGCTGCCTCATGGGCACTACACAAATTCACCATCATAAACACTGAATAATACATGACACTAATCTGATTGCTATTGACTGGTACAGTTGCATGTGTGACCTTGAGCAGCCATTAATCAAAGGGAGCTGTTGGTGTTTCCATCCTGCATCCTGCAGCCATGAGCAAAACTCATCTCAAATCTCTTCTTGTCCCTCTATCTTGTTCCCTTCTGTCTGGTGTCACTTGTGAAGGGAGGCTGGTGTTTGGAGGGAAAAGGCTTTTTCTGTCCTCCCCTCTTTGTTTGAAGACAAACAAATGCTCTGATACAGACTAATAAAACCAGGCACCTTTTTGTCCACCCAGTGCTCTCTGAACCCAATTTGAAAAGTGTTGCAATCTTAAAGAGCAGCCAAACTGGGGAGTAATTGCTATAACCAACCCAAGACTCTCTTTGGAATTCCATTCAAATGTGCTTACTATTTACCCTAAGAAATGAGGCGGTGCCAGAATGAAACATCCCATTGCTCTCCTGGACCAGCACAATGCAGGGTTACAATGTGTTGCTCACATGAGGTGCATCAAAGCTTAAACCAGAGAACCCAAACTCTCATCAGCTCCTTTTCCCTTTGTCATTAACAGAAGACAGTGAACACACGGAAGAGCTGACAATGTGCTGAAAACAGATTGAATAGACACTGCTCTGCCTGCAGTGATTCTCTCAGCCCTCCCCCAAGGCTGGGAGATGATACTTCACATATTATATTACAAAAATCTCATGCACATGATGTCTGGCCTGCTGCCTCCTGCCCCAGGCTGCTCTTTGTGGATGGAGAGCTTTCCCCCAGGGCATCTTCATCCCAACAGCAGGGCTCTCAAAGCTTGGTGCAAAAAATATCAAAGCAGACAAAAACTTCAAAATAATCTAATGAGCTGGGTCTGAGATGGTTTCAGAGCATTAACATGCAGATACTTTTTTTTTTTTTTTAGCAGTCTTATTCCATTACCTGAGAGCTAAACATGACAGTCAATAATTTAAGGTAAAGGACCTAAAGAGGCAAGTGTTGTAAATGCAGAGCATTTACACTTAGGATAAAATTGGAACAGGTTACAGTAATATAAATGCTACATGAATAATTGGCCCTACAACCACAGGGACCTGCTTTCTAAATGTTTGATTTAGAAATAAATAAAACTTTCAAAACCCTTAAGATGCTTTTACTGAAAGCTCCTTGTGCTGGGAGGGAGGTGCTGAAGGACACCTGGGCAGGAAGGAGAATCAAAGAGTAACAAGCTGCATGTTTCCTCCTGACAGTTACTCAAGCAGCCCTCCCTCCTGGCGATGCAAAAACCCACAGAAGTTGATTAAGAGGGTCCATTTGGTCTACAAAGCCTTTTACAGTCCATGGCCCTTGCTCAGACACACTTACCTTTCCATCAGTCACATCAGTACCTCTGAGTTGCTGCAGAGCATCACCAGGGGACCCCTGGAAGCTTTCTGCTTTATCAATTTTTCACACTGGTTCTATTAGCTGGAGTGGACTTCAACACCATAAGGATGCAGCCTGATTCCTCCCAGACCTTTTTCAACCCCTGGGCTGTACATCACAATGAAGCAAAATAGCACGTGGAGACCACTCTGCCTCCCTTCCTCATTAGGGAGCAGCTTTTCATCACATAAGAGCTAGAGGACAAATTAATGGATATTTTAGGATGTCCAAAGAGTGGTCTTAGAAAGGTGCATGGAATTTTAGCCAGGAGAATATCAAGGCCATGTTGATCCTTTGGATACAGCTATGAAAGGCCATTGAAGCTAGAAGAGGAATGTTTGCCTTTGGTCTCCCTTGGGAATGAGAACTGAGTTTGATGTCTCTATGGGCTCTTGTCCAAGTGACTCAACACAAAACGGTCACACTTTGGAAATCACGCTGCAAAAGGATTTTTCTTGTCCCCACTCACTTCCCTCCTCACATCCCACAAGGAAAACTTCATTCAGCCCCCACATGAAAGTCCAAAAGGGAGGATTGCTGGCTATTGTGGGTAGGGATTCAAGGTGATAAACTAACTGTAGAAGAGAGAATCTGGGGATTCCTTCTCCTGAAATCCCAGCTCAAGAAATCATCTAAAAGAATGGCTGAAGCCTGTGTCCTACAATCCTGGGCATTTTGTGCTCCTGCAGCTGAGGTTTATAAAATCAGCTCTCCCTTCACACCAGGAGAGGCTGGAGTTGAGGAACCTCCATCTCACACAAGTTTAAAGCCAACATAACTTCTGGCTCTTCTGGGTCTTACTTTTGATTTATACTCATGACGCCTAGAAGAAAATCAGATCAAGGGAATATAAATCAAACTGAGATCAATATTGAGCTTCAAGGTACTAATTCTGTCTCCTGAAACAGCCCTTACAAGCTGCAGGAGGGCCTATTCCCCTGGTGCAGGCACAGCAGATTTATGTTGAGCTCTGGTCCTGGTGCAGGGGAGATGTTGGAGGTGGAAGGGGACGGGTCTGCACCACAAGCTATTAAGAATCTGAGTCTGTCTGAGCTGTCAAACAGTCTGTGGGCAGCTTTGGGAGGTTGTCATAAATCAGCACACCCATGCATTGAGGACTGCTGATGAGAGCCAAATGGGCTGAGAATTATCTTTGACTGTGTTTTGCCTTCAGGAACCGCTACAGATCCTCAACCTCATGCTTCTCCTGCTGGAAGGACCACAGGGTAAGAAAGAGCTGAGAGCTCTTCCCCAAACCCCAACCCTGCCCAATGCCATAACAATGTTTTCTTCATCTCCTCCAGACCACAGTCAAGCTGGTCTTTAAAGACTGATGAAATGTTGGATGACTTGAGCAAACACAGAATCACAGAATCTTGGGGGTAGGAAGGGACCTGGAAAGCTCCCCCAGCCCAACCCCCCTGCCAGAGCAGGGGCACCCAGAGCACATCACACAGGAACGTGGCCAGGGGGGTTGGAATGTCTCCAGAGAAGGAGACTCCACAGCCTCTCTGGGCAGCCTGGCCCAGGGCTCTGGCACTCTCACAGCAAAGAAGTTCTTCCTGACATTCACATGGAACCTCCTGGGCTCCAGTTTGCACCCACTGCCCCTTGTCCTGTCACTGGCTGGAGAGGGCTGGGCCACTGCTCCATGGGAGGACACAAGGACACAGCTCAGCTTGTTGGTGTGTGCTGGAATCAGCCCACAAAACACCAGGCAGATGTTCACACCAGTCAACAGCTTGTCTGGTGGAGTCTTAATTTGTTCTTAGGAGACATATTAAAAAAGATGAGGCAATTTGGCTTCTTCCAGCCAGCTCTGGTAAGTGTAACTATATATATATATATTATAAAAGTCTGAAATCAAAAAGCTCAGAATAGGAGGAGTCAGAAGACACAGAAAATGGGCAAGAATATTTTATTTTTTTTATGCTAGAGAATGTTACAACTTATTGATCAAAGCACAGATCTTGTAGTTCCTTGCTTTGTAGAAATTTGCAGAGAAGTGTGATATAGAGATTTGTTTGGGGGTTTATGGGGGGCTGGCCAGGACAGACTGATGGCATGTTAGATTGTAATAGCTGATAGCATAATTAAGTAATAAAACTCTCCAAGTGGTAATTATAAAGCATGTCAAACAGAGTTATAAGGCAGAAGGCCAAAGGCCAAGTGATTAACCATCTGAGAAGTGTAACAATCCCCTGGAACTGCCCAGCCCAGAGTGAGATATAATTTCAGAAATGCCAAAGCATAGGACCAGCTTTACATTTCAGCTCAGAGCCAAAGGCAGTGACTCCCACCAGACTCCTGCTGTACAGAGAAAAGCCAGAGGAGCTGCCCAGGGCCCTTGTTAAAAGGCTGAGCACCCGATTTCAGAATCTGTGCCTGTGAAAGTCGACCTTCCCTTGATCCACCTCCTGGGAGATGAGCTGTGCTACCCAGAGTGACCACATCTCTCCTGTCCCAGATTTTGCTCCAGATAGGAGTGGGAGCCCTCAGTCCTCTGAAGCTGAGATGTGTTTCAGGAAGGTTCTTCATCTTTTGAATCAACTGCAGCAGTCTCCTAGCAGAGGTGGGTTGTCTTACATGAAGGTATCTGAGATAT
>NW_009953398.1:735560-798258 GCF_000747805.2 Chaetura pelagica | reverse complement strand
TGTAGTTTTCAAACAGAGAACCTTCTGTGTCATTAATTCCAAAGAAACAAGGGAAAGACCCTGATCTCTATCCAAAGATACAGAAAATGGTGGCTTTTTCTTAAAGTTTTTCTGTCTGCTTCTTCAGGAGCAGAGGCAGGACATCCATTCATGAACTAAGATGCCTTATAGTCATTCAGACCTCCAGAACTTGTGGCTGGGCTGAGTTCAGGACCACAATGGTTCTCACCCACAGGGAACTCAGTACTACTGGTGCACACTGGGGCACCAATTATACAGGTGCCAGTCTGCTGTTGAGTATTACTCCCCAGCTGCTAAATATACCTAAAAATCTAAACTGGTTGCTTTATAATTTCATTCTACGTGCCTTCTGCTCAAGGAATAGGAGTTCTTGACTTCTCTAAACACACTGCTGTTTTTTATATCTCTTTGTTGTCAACCCTTATTCCTCCAAGATACATAGTTCTCATCTTTTAATCTGCTCACACACCACAGTTTTCCATTCCCTTAATCATTTTCACTGCCTTCCCTAGACCTTTTGTCTTTCTGCTCTCTCCTTCTGCAAGCCTGGAGAGCAAAGCTGAGCAAAGCATCCCTGCTGAGGTGCCACTTCATTTAATACCTATCTAATGATTCTTCATGCAAATGAACATTTTATTTGCTTTTTGGCCACCATTTCTTATTGAACAGCTGTCCTGCCAGCAGTGATGCCATGTTCCTCTCCTACAGTTAATTTTACATCAGCTCCACATATGAGGAGTTTAAATTGTTTTCTTTTTTCCTTTAGTATGCTTCACCTTTTGCTTACTTAAACTGAGCTGAACCCTGCAGTGTAGCCCACCTAGCTCTGTAAGAGACTCCTGAAATTATTTACAGTTGTACTGATGCTTTTGACAATCTAAATTGCTATTTTGGCTCAACCAGGGGGCTGATAATGGAGCATCACACCACTGGCCTTATCCTGACATGGTTGTTACTCTTCCCTTCATAAGGCAAGGGATGCCCATGTCCTTGCTTGCTCTCTCAATAAGTGTTTGTAGGAGACTATTTAAAACCTCATTGCAGATGCAAATTTTGGAAAACTCCTGCCTTCTCCGCTCTGCTGCAGGAACACCAAGAAGTGTAACAGGCTGGAGAGAAACTATTAGTTTGTTTTACAGAACAATATGGTTTTGTCCACCAGATAACATTAAGCAGCATTTTATAACTACCATATTTTTAGCTCATTTATGTGATTAAGGTGAGTATCACTTCTCTTTGTTTTCCAGATGTTTCCTAACATGAGAAATTTGCACATATTATCTCCTGATGCTCCTCCAGCACACTCTGTGCCTCATGCTGCATAAATCAGCTTGTGTGTTTGCCACTGCCTTGTGGTATCACCTCAGAGGAGCAGCACATCTCATATCTACTTCCATGTATAGATAAAGAGACCATGAGAGCAACTGGTTTTTTAAGTACCTTGAACCCATTCACAGCACCTACAACATAAAGAGCATTTCCTTTCACCACATGATGCGTCCAAGAGCGACCACATCTCTTCTTCCATAAAACCCACTCTGATACCACCATAATACCAACTTTTCACTAATCCTCCTGACTGTAAACACACATTTGTGTGAGGGGAACACAGAGTTTTATTTGCTGTTGGAGAACATCCCTAAACACGGCCTTGGGAGCATCCAGGGAGGCTGTGTAGGCACAAGAGCCTGCTCCTCCAAGGAGCCCAGAGCTCTGTGCCTGCATGAGCTGGCACACATGATGAGTTCTGGGTACCAGGTAGATGGGGCTGCTTCCTGTAAGAGCTTTATCTCATTTTGGAGTGTTACTGAACACATTCACATTAAAAATTAACCAGTGAAGTAAATAAGTCAAATGCACAACTCATTTGAATGGCAAAATTACCTCCTTGTTTTAACAGGTAATGAAAACATCTGCCTTCCTCTCCCTTCACCCACACCCTTCCTCAGCCTCAGCTATGAATCACTTCTTTGTTCCAGCAAAGTGGCAGAGGATCTCTAGCTCCTAAGTGATTTCCTTACCTTGTGTGTGTAAAAGACCTTTTTTCTCCTTCCCTGTTCTCTCCAGGGTCTCAGGAAATGCATCACTCTCCAGTCCCTTGGTGTGGGCCAGGCTGGTGATGATGGAGGAGATGCTCCCACCAGGTCTAACAAAGAGGTTGGTGGTAGATTTGATGGCTCCAGAAAGGCAACAGTTATTCCTGGAAGAGAAGAGGGAAGGAAGCATTGTGGTATTTAACCTCTGTGAAGGTAATTCTGGGTATTTTTATGTATGAATGAGGAAAGGATTCTTTAATAATTCAAAAATTAGAGAAAACAGTGGTATCACCATCATTGCCTGCTAATAACCTTACAACAAACCTTTTCTTAAGTGTGTGCATATATCATATTTCCATCTTAAAAATAGAAGCATAAACACCATTAAACAGAAACTTAATTATATAATGCTGTTTAATGGTTGTTTTTATGATTTGGTTCTGTATTAAGTAATGTTCCTGAATTACCTACCTTGGCAAGCACTGAAAAAAAAGAAATCATCAAACCTATTTCACAAATGTTCACTATGTAAACATGATGAAAAGCCTGCAAATACAGGAAATTTATTATGAAGCCCATGTGCTGCACTTGCATGGTGGACACTCTAAATATCCACCTAAGTCTCAGAGCTGTGTTTTAGGATTTACCTTTCCAAACAAGGCATCTTTGCTGAGCCACAGGGCAATAATTAGGCAAACAGGTAAGCTAAAATAAATTCAAAGGTTTGGGGAAATATATTTCCACCTCTAAAAATAGCAGTTAGAGGAAAGAGGTTTTAAAATTCACCTTTTGTTTTTTAGGGATGCTGAGACTTTCTGGAAGTTTTCTTCTTTTGCCTTTTCAAGCCCAGAGTGTGTAACCCTGTGGTCCTGGCACTTGGGCAGCTCCATGAGCTGTTTTTTTTAAAATGGTACTGGGAACAGGGAACTATTCAGAACAAAACGAGTTCTGAAAAGCCAGATTTTCCTTTGAAATGGTAATTTCAGGTACACTAGCTGGCTGTATTAAGCCCTCAGTTAGTGGCTGTTACAGTCTAAGTGCTCCCCCGTGTGTTTGCTCTCATTCTCTTGCTATAATTTTGCCTAGATTTTTAAGTTTTAAAAATGTAATTAATTTTTCAGCTTAAAAAAAGAAGCTGAGGGGGAGAAATCAGCAGCTTTCAGCAAAAGTTATAGCTCACCTCTATGAAATACTAAATCTCTTTTAGAAATAAATAAAGACAACCAAACCTATTTAGTGTGCTTAGTCATGGTCACACTTCTCTCTCTGTGGTCTTTTTAGGAATCAGGCTCCATGGGTGGATCAAAGCAGATTAATTGCAAGAGGAGGCATGTGAGAGATGGGAGAGACACTGCTGGAGTTGTCACCTCCAGCTTGGATGCCCCCAGGACTGACTGGTGACTGGAAATATCCCAGAGAGAGTGAGGAAGCAAGGAGCCATCCCCTGTCCCAGGACTGGCAGAGCCAGGCCAGGAAGAGAAGGAAAACCACTGGTTCCTCCTGCCAAGAGCCTGGACCAACCCTCTGAGCAGCAAAGGAAGCAGCACACGCTGGTCACTGGTGCCACAAGCAGATGTCTCAGTAACCCATCAACAATTAAGCTGTAGCTGAGAAACTTGTCGTTTGCTGTTTGCTACTCGTGATGGCTTCAGGGGAGCCACGTGCATCTGGGTAATCATAGAATCATAGAATCATAGAATCCTAGGGGTCAGAAGGGACCTCGAAAGATCATCTAGTCCAACCCCCCTGCCAGAACAGGGTCACCTAGAGTACATCACACAGGAACTCATCCAGGTGGGTTTTGAATGTCTCCAGTGAAGGAGACTCCACAACCTCCCTGGGCAGCCTGTTCCAGGGCTCTGTCACTCTCACAGTAAAAAATTTTTTTCAGATATTCACCTTGAACCTCCTATGCTCCAATTTACACCCATTACCCCTTGTCCTATCACTGGTCATCACTGAGAAAAGCCTAACTCCGTCCCCCTGACACTCACCCCTTACATATTTGTAAACATTGATGAGGTCACCCCTCAGTCTCCTTTTCTCCAAGCTAAAGAGACCCAGCTCCCTCAGCCTTTCCTCATAAGGGAGATGTTCCACTCCATCATCTCTGTGGCTCTGCCCTGGACTCTTTCAAGCAGTTCCCTGTCCTTCTGGAACTGAGGGGCCCAGAACTGGACACAATACTCCAGATGTGGCCTCACCAATGCAGAATAGAGGGGGAGGAGAACCTCTCTTGACCTACTAACCACCCCCTTTCTAATGCAGCCAAACGGATAATAAAATGGAAAGGTTCTCAGTCCTGATGTAGAGGCTGCTCTGGAGGAACAGGAACAGTTTACAAATTCAGGCTAAAGTGCCCAATACACCCTCCTGCCACAGCGGGGGGGAAAGGGCTGTGGTTCTGAATTCTCTCCCTGATGTTCTCCATTGATTTTTCTGAGGCAAATCATTTCAGCTCAGTCCTTAAGTTCACTCTCGTGCCTCCCATGAGCAATGTGTGATACCAAGTGGCTGCCTCCCACGGACCCCACCAGCCTTTAATTTATGTTGGGAAGGTGACTTGAGCTGTTCCACTCCAGAGTCTGTAGCTGCAAGATGTTATTAATAATTCAAGAGCAACAAGTGGCACAAATGAACCTTGTACCAACAGATAAACAGATTTGTAGGAAACGTTTTTCACCTATGAAAATCAAAGCAAAATTTGCATCTTTGGGTCCTTTTACCTTGGGGAAGTGAGTCTACCTGGGCCTTTCCCCACCCAGACATGGCAAGTCCTGTGGACTCCAACTTCCCCCCCTCAGCACAGCTTTGCTCTGACTAATCCATTCCCTCCACAGGGCATTACATGGGTAATTGTGCAGATCCTGTATGTCTTTTAGCAGACTTACTGGGCTATCTTGCACTACCACCCAGCAAATCTCTTTTCCTCAAAAAACTTCAGATGGAGCATTTAACATTCCTATTTATTATTTTTTTTATCATCCTTCTATCAATTCACTCAGACCAATTCCTAAGCAGATGCAAGAATATATTGTAGTTGAATTTTAGGGGATACTTACTACATGTTAAATACCACTAGGCAATTATTTAATGAGGTTGAACAAGTATGTAATAGATAGATTACTTATGACCTAGATGTGAAACCTCAATGAATATGTTTAATCAAATTGGCATTCAATTAACATACATTAGGCTTTTCCTGCAGCACGGTGCTTTATTTCAGCTGTCTGGCTACCAGGCTGGGCTTGCATCCACCTTAACTGCTTTCTGTCCATGATTTTAGGTCCAACATGGCAGATGTAATAAAATAAAAAATAAACTGCAAACCTTCTCTTGGTGAGTTTGTTGGCCTATAGTTACCCAGTTAGAAATGTTAATCCCATTTGTAGTCAGCACACTCAAATATCTTCTCTGCATTCCCAACTGCAGGGACTTTTCCATGCCCCAGACAGTTGTATCTACATCTTTTTCTGCTTCAGCAGAAAAACAACTAAAAATTAAAAAATAGATTTTTTTTTCTTTTGATATCAAATTTTCACTGGCTACCAAAGGTAATATGAGATTAAAGTGGAATATAAATTAGCATTGTTGATGGATGTCCTAGAGTGGAATTACTCACTTGAAACATCACAAACAATCTGGAAACTCCTCTGCATCCCTATAGTGCTACAGTTTAATTAAAGCTTAATAAGGAATAACAAATTCATGTGGGTCTTTGTCCAGTTGTATTCATTAATTTATGTGTGACTTGTGCATTATGTTCCCATCAGCAGTGGAAAAATTGTCTCTCTACAAAAACTGTCAGAAACACACAAAGCACCATTAAATAGTGTTGAAAGCCAACTTAGCCAGGAGAGCTGATGAGAAAGGAATTAATTTTCAGCTTCACTGTCAAAGTGCTACAGAGTTTGTAGCATGTGATGCCTTCAGCTTTCTGTAGAGATTGGGAACATCCTTGTCCTGCCTCTATTTTGCCTCACGAGGTTGAAAAGAGCAGAAGAAAGTAAAACAACATGATCAGTGCTGAATGATCTTTTCTGTAAACTGGTCCATTTTGCTACAGAGATCTAGATGTATAGCCTGCTCCACCCAGGCTGCCCCTTAGAGCTCTGCAATCCAGTTTCTACTCTCTGCCCTTTGACTCCCACCCCAATTCCCCATCTGGCTTCACAGGCTGCAAATCTCCATGTGCTGCACAAGGAGTGATGCAGAATTTTGGGGAAAATGGTTATGTGAAGACAGAAGCCACAGAGGGAGAAGGGAGCAAACGACCCAAATCTTGGCATCTTGGCTTCAGAATACCTAAAATGCCAATTTTAGTTCAGTTCCCCATTTGTCAAACAAAAGAAGCCTTGATACACTCTATGGGAAGAGCTGGTGTTAGAGGTTAAAATATTGCAGGATCCTCACACATTCTCTCTGCACATCAATTAAGGCAGATCATGGGCCAGAAGAAGAGCTGCTTGTTTTTGCTCAATTTTAATTCACATCTTTATCTTGGAGCAAGATTCTTTTTGGAAGTTCAGTGACTCTGGCTAATTTCTTCTGTACTTACAGGCATTGCTTTCTAGCACCAAACTTCCTAATCCCAGGCAAACTTTGGTGTCAGAATCTAAAGTGCCACAAAGCAAGAGGATACATTTTGTTCTCTTCTGCAGGAAGGACAACCTGCAAGATTAAAGTAACTGGATTTTGATCAGCATTTCCCATTTGCACTGGGCTCTTTACGAATTGAAATGTAAAAGGTCAAAGCTCCAAAAGCATTTTTCATTTCTAAAGAGGTTTGTTCACCACCCTAATTTAATAGCCATGCCAAAGCTGATAAGATTTTGGAATCTGTCCATGGCGTGTATTGATGTCACAGGTCAAAAATAAAGGCTTCAATGTAATTTATTTCTCCAAGCACAGTGAAGATAATAACTCAAGCGCAGAGCAATATGTTAAAACTAAATTATATTCAATAAAGATGACTTATGCCAGTCTTCTGAAAACTGAATACACTTGGCTCAATATGAATGTGCTCATTATTCTGGGATGGTGGCCTCCAAGAGCTACCTCAACGTTTCACAGTAGCCAACGTGTGGTTCTGGGTCTAGACCATGGGAGTTGAGGGCATTGCAAGGGGAAGGAAGTTGTTCATCTTTGTGTTGAAAATCTGACTTGAGAGAGGGTTTTCTTGCTCCAGCATCTCCTTCTGTTTTGCTTTCTGCTGGATGGAATGATGCATAAGAACAAAAATTGGTTCCTGCCATAAATAGAGTCAGTGCATGTGATGCAAGGAGGAGGAGAGCAGATGTTGCACAGTTTGCCCAACACGTCAGGTGGTGCCATGTAGCTGGGATGGGGGAAGGGGGCACTTTCAAAACAAAATTATCTACAGAATAGGTAGAGCAGAGGCAGCCAGGTAGAGCATTTCCTCTCCTACTCAAACTGCAAGCCCTAGTGATTCAAAACATCTAACATTGAGATCCAACAGCTGGTCCAGTCTTGGTAACTCAAAGTTGGAGGCTGGCAGGGATGCTGTTCTTCCATGTGGATGTTTAATGTACACAGGAAATGCAACATTGTCAGCAGTGGAGTATTGAATTGAGCCATGACAGCAAACCAGGAATCAAAAAGTTTCAGCCTCAACCAACCCCAGCAGATCTTTCAGCCCTTTCTGTAACTCTTTTGGCATGTTGCTTCTGCTTGCAGGAGTTTCTGTACATGATAGAGTTTCTCTGTGCACCTCTTGTTTGAGACAATGAGACTGCTGCTGACTGGATGCCACTGGGTTATTTTAGGCAGTAACACTTCCTGAGAATTTGTAAAGTCATTAGAAGGTTGTGTTTGACTTCTGAGACTTCCATAGGTTTTTGTCATTGGGCTACAGGTTCAGTTCTTGGGGCTCCCGTGAGAGCTGAAGAAACAAACCTCAGCTCCCAGCTGCAGGGCTATGGGGCTGCCCAAGCCTTGGAGACACCATCAAGGAGAACACAGGTTGTTCTGCTCATAACCTCAATTGAGACATATCCAGGGACAGGCAGCAACCCTCTGATCCCAGTATCCAGGCAAATACCAAGGATGCTGTACTGGATAAAGCTGTAGGATCTGTGCTAAGCCCTAGGATCCATAAAACAGGGTAACATCAGCTGCTCTTCTTCTCTGGAGCTGCAGCTCTAGCAGAAAAGACCTCCTGGGAGCATCAAGACTTCTGCATAAGTTCATATTGAGTTTGAAACCTTGAGGTTATATGGATGATTTAGGTTTTACTACAGTGTCTACGCAAGGAATAATTTCCAGTAAATTGCACATCAGAAGAATTGGTTCTGCACTGGGATCCAGTAGCTGATTGTAATTCATCCAATATCACACACCTATGGAGAGCTACAGGGAGGAGAGGAAGGGTCAGGTCTGTCTCAGACTTTAATGAAAATCCAGGCATGACTTCTTCTAAGCAATGGGAGATTTCAGCTGGGAAAAATCAGCCACTGTGAGGAAAAGCCATAGAGTAGCAGCCTTGATTATGAAAATCAAAACGGTGCAAGATTGGTGACATTTCACCTGCTATGGCAGCTGCAATTGCAGAACAACCACTAGTACAGACTGAAGGAGGCTGGCAGGAATCATAATTTTCATGGAAAGGTTTAGGACTAAACAAACAAAATGCAAACAACAAACAAAATCCAAATTCATTAATAAAATCAACAGTGAAAGGCTGTAAGACAAACACAGGATCAATTTCAATTTGAACTGGAGAATAAATCAGGTGCTACAAGGCTTTGATTTACAGATCACACATCCTCCTGCAGGATGCTGTCAGCTAGTAACAACCACGACCAGTTCACTTGCAAGTAAACCTAGAGTAGGTGAGCTCATCTGGAATGTGTGTGGAAGAGCTGAAAGAGCAACACCAGCTTTTCCAAAATATCCTCGCAGAAGCAGCAGGAGGAATTCTCTGTAAAATAAATTACAGTGCTGGGAAATGCAGTGTGTGTCAAGACAAGAGGAAGGAGATGGATCATGAAGCCAAAGTGGCTTCTCAAAGTGACAGGAAAATACTTCATCTGCTTGTTGAAGTCCTTGCTGTCATGTTACTGCAGTTGGAGCCTCTCAGGGATTAACATCAGAAGATTTTTAACAGCAAAAAAGCAAGAAATGAACTGGCTAAACTACTTTTAAAAAGCACCAAACAGGCAGAAAATATATTAAACTATGGGGTTTGTAAAAAAATAAAGAAAGAAAGAAATATGGCATTAAGAAAAACAACAGTAAAACACAACCCAGAAAGGTCAGCAGTGGTTTTCTCAAAGGTGGAGTCCATCAGAGCTACTGCCAAGGTGGCTACGTGCTGGGATGGAGGCACAGAGAAAAACCTCTGAGTGCTTTGCCAGTCCCAGGGCCAGCAAAGCACTGGAGGGGAAGAAGAAAAGGGCTCCATGGTCAAAATATTAAAGAAACAGGGTCTGGTAAATTGGGAAGGTCTTGAGCAAAATAGAAGAGTTGGTTGTGGTAGGCCCTGCAGGAGGAATATCATCCCCTGAAGACCATGTTTACCACCTGAACAAATTAAAAACCCAGTAATCAAACCAGACCAGCCTCTAGGCTCAGGGAGGCATCATCACAGAACTCCTAGATTGCAAAAAGCACTTGGCAGTGTCCATTGGGATTATCTGGGATACCTGGAGGTGTAACACAACAGGAAGGTGTGTCCTCTGCCAGGTGCCATCCCAAGGTCAGGGTGAGTCTGGTGGCAGCTCATTTGCCTGATGTTGCAGCATTGCAAGTCAAAGGTGTGTCCTCCCACACCTACCACTTGGCACTGCCACCAGCTCCACTGCAAGAACTAAATAACCAGTTCCCTTCTGAAACACACAATGTGCTTCCAATGGTGGATACACTAAAAAAACCCAAACATAAACATGAATCAAATATTGTAATGACAGCATCACTCTTGCACAGTGAAGAGAGAACTAGAAGGCTACGTAGAACGGTAGGGAAAATACTGATATATTTACTCTGACAACAAGCTGAGCAATCACTGCAGGAGTTTCAAACTCGATAACTGCTTTGGAAGGTAGGGATGACAACTAACACATTTCTTTGCAGCAGAAATATTCTGTGCCATGGAGATTTCAGAAAGGAAGTAGAGGGTTAGAAGATGGCCATGACCTCTGCCACCCCAACAAAGATTTGGTTATTGAAACTCTGCAGTTTAGTATCAAAATGGGTTTTTTTCATTTCCATCTTAATGTAGGGATGTGTGTCCTGGTTTGAGCCATTATGAAGCCAGTTTTCCTTTTACTGACTTTTTTTCCTTCAGTAAGCTTTCTTTTAACTAGCAGCAGAGTGTCCCAGCTTGAGCTGATAACAGCTGGAATGGTTTTCTAACTGCTGGGGCTTCAAGGTCACATCTTCACTCTGCTGGCTCAGACACCATGGGGAGATTTATGACTCCCTTGTGGAGGCTGAGTTAGACAGACAGCAAAACTGGCCAGAGATATGCCATTCCATATATCTGTGTAAGCTCAGAGGAAGGTCAGAGATCACAGAAGACAACCTCCTTCCTGCTGCTTCTTCCCTTCTCTTCCATCCATGGCCAGTGTCTGGGGAGGACTCTGTCCATCCCCTCACCATTGGCCCCCGGGCTCGAGCTCTCCTGACCCTCATCACTCTGCCCTCTCTTCAGCAGCAGCCTGGAACTTTCTGGGCCTGTTTGCAGCTAAGGAGATGCTGTGGGAGCTGCTGGAGGTGGGAGGAGGCAATAGGAGCTTTGTACATTTCCTGAACACATTTGTATATAATTGTATCTATTTTCTTACATCATTAGTGTTTAATTAAAGCTGTGAGAGAGGTGATCTATGATAAAGATGGACTTACAAATCGTGGTGACATTCTGTGTGACACACAAACATTCCAGAGATTTGCACAGGCTGTGCCAGCAGCACATGCCCATATATTCTCCTTCATGAGATGCTTTGATGACTACAAGACCAACTGTGCATGAAGCGGCTTTCAAAGCATGACAGTACGGAGACATCATCTCTGATTCCCATCAGTTCCACACCTCAGCCATTCAACAAATGACTGACAGAAAGAATAAGATGCTGAACAGATGGGGAGGTAAACCCCAGAATCTCCCTAGAGACAGTTGGTCATGTGTTGCAGCCATTAAGAAGAGACATCCTCTTACAAGACAGCAGTGAGAGAGACAGGACCTACTTTGACACCACCTGTGGTGTCTCTTGCAAGATGGTTTTAAAGAGGACATGAGAGTCTGGGACAAGAAACCCACTGATATTCTCCAGATACAAGTGCAAGAGCTAGTAAACAGAACAAAGGCAGGAGATGGTTCTTCCAAGAAGAAGGCTGCACCAGTCACCACCCAGGATGGTGCATCAAACTCAGGGGGAGCAGAGGGACAACCAAGTTTACTGGACTGTGTGGATTCAATGGCCTGGCCCAATGTGAGAACTGAAAATCCACAGCAGATCAGGCAGATGGAAAACACTTTGGAAAGCAAATGCTGTAGGAAACTCCTGATAGCAAATTAAATTAATTTCTGAAAGATCAGGGAATGATCAGATCTCAGCAATCATGCTCTCTGGAGTTATCCAAAAGAGACAGTCTGATGGATCTGCTAAGCAGAAGGTCAGCAACTGCCCACATCTGAAATGACACAGGAGGGATCTGGCTACAAGGTCCCCTCCTCATTTTACTCACCCTCTATTCAGAGAAGAAAATCCATTAAACAATATAAGCTACATGCAGAGGCAGGCTGGATGTAGGATGCCTTTTATAAATTGCTGGGGAGGCCTGGAATCAGTGCAGTGGTGTGAGAACAAAACTGTTGTGAGCTTAAAAATAAATGGGTGAGTAGGAGGGATGGAGAGAGCAGGGAGCAACTAGAAGTAACAGAGGAGAAAGGAAACAGTCCATGAAAGGAACATAAAGAAGGAATCATAGAATGGTTTGGGTTGGAAGGGAATTTAGAAATCATCTATTCCCAACCCCCCTGCATGGGCAGGGACACCTCCCACCAGCCCAGGCTGCTCCAAGCCCCATCCAACCTGCCCTTCAACACTGCCAGGGATGGGGCAGCCACAGCTTCCCTGGGCAACCTGGGCAAGTACTGGAAAGACAGCTGATCTACACAGCAGCCACAGCTTCCCTGGGCAACCTGAGCGAAAGACAGCTGATCTACACGTAGATCTGAGAAACAGGTCTTTGTGGTTTGCCCATTGATATTACAAATCTTTTTTGCCTCTCCTGTGAAATCCTCCTGGGGTGAAGCAATGCCAAGGGGCTGGCAGCATATCCTGCATCCCAGCCTTGCAGGGAACCTATGTCCTCCCCTGCTTGGGCTGCTCTGCAGCTGCACAGCCTTGGAGCTGCTCCAGCTGCAAGTTAGCATCAGCTTTCTATTAACTTAGCCTATTTCTAATAAAAAAACGACAGCAGCACCACTGAGTCAGACCAGCTGCCCATCTGGTCTAGTTTTCTATAAAGGAAGAGGTTTAAAAAGCTAATTGGTGGAGTTGCTTGGTACAAGGTGAGTAGAGGTGAGTGAACACATTAAGTTAAATTTCACAGGTTTCAAGCCATTGACTTGAGAATGAAATTTATTTCTGCTGCCTATTATGTTCTACAGCAGATCTAGGACTACTCTGCAACTAAACCCTCAGATCAATACTAGTGAAGGTTATTAAAAATATGCTTCTAATTGGGAATCTTTTGTTTGTTAGTCCACCAGCCACTGAGCAACTGCTTTGCCTCACATGGAAAGTGAACAGAAGGAGCCAGGACTCTGACAGACAGACCTCAGGAAGGATGAAAAAGGCTAATTTCAGAAGAATAATGTAGCTCCACAAGACTGGGGTTGTTTTAGGCAGGACAATGGCAAACTCCACTGGAGGGCTGAAGTCTCCCTCTATGTGCTGTTAGTTACCCATTGCAGTGCTGGGGAATTTATGCCAGGCTTTTGGTGGCACTGGGCTGCTCTTCTAATGAGGAATGGACAATAATGAGGCTAATAGGAGGTCAGCAATTAGTGCTGTCTACCTGTAGAGCCCCTGGCACCCTCCAGCCTTGAAGCTCTGTGTAAATACTCTGCTTTTCCCCTTGCAACATGTTGTCTGCCCCTGTCCTTGATGCTTCTCAGCATGTTGGCAGACAGAGGAAGCCTCCACAGCCTCCTTCTGTCCCAGCAAACTGCCATAGATAGAAACTTCAGCCAGCATGCCCGTGGTCCCCACCCACCCAGCACAGCCCAGTTATGGTGGGCATGAGGATTTTGGCTTTTGGCAAGCACTGGGCTGGAATCACAGCTCCCACAATAATCTCAGCACCCCCAGCCTGGCTCAGCACTGCTGCATCAGCAGGGCAAACCCCAGCAAAGAACGGGCATCCTCTGCTGGTCCAATAAATAGAGAACTATCCCCTGTGCCTGCCACCAAGGGGTTGCTGACAGGGAAATACCTCAGGGCAGGAGTGGAAGGGCACCCTTCCCACAGCCAGAGGCTCCTCATGGCTCTGACCTAAGGGATCTGGGCTTATTTCTGAAGCTGGTGGAACTAGTGGTTTACATATAAATTATCTGATGAATGTAGCCTTGTTTTCTGTTCATGAATCATTCATGCCCTGAGCTCAGATTTGGCAAAAGCATGTATTGCTGTGTATCTCCTGGATGCTCTGAGGAGCACAGAGCTCCTGGGTGGGCACAGGCTGCCCAGCTGGGCTCCCTGCTGCATGCAGCCAGTTGCCAGGCAGGTAGCTCCTGTGATCTGATCTTTGCCTCCTTCACTGGATGGCTTAACTCTTTAAAACCAGGTGTGAAATGATAATGCCAAATAGCAATTTCCTTCACACACTTACACCCTTTCTTCCCTTGAAAGATGTACGTTTTACAGGCTGCAGCTGCTCTTCAAACTGCCCTACAGATAAAAATCTTTACATGCACCTTGGCTGCCAGACCATAATGCTCAGGGTGCCCAGTCCTTCCCTAAAAACATCACCTAGGAGCATGTTCCCTGGTCCTGACACCCAGTTCCTGTTTGCTTTGTAATACATTGCTCACCCTTCACCTCACATGGCTGTTAAAAGGTTTTGCCCCCACTTCTTGCCATATAGACTTTCCTCTAATTTCAAGCCTAAATTAACTCCTGGCTTATTCAAACCCTTTGTCCCCATGTTCATCACTGTTATTCCTTTTCAGTAGTAATGTTCTCCTTTGGGTGTTTCCTCCCTATCCATTGCACTCCCAGTGTTTATCCAGCTCCTCTCCAGTGAAGAGTCTTTGCATCCCTCTGACTGTCCTAAATCCCTTGTTGGACCATTGACTGTTTGGATTCTTCCCTCTCACACTTGGGGTAGAGAACTGTGCAAACTATTCTGACAAGATCAGGCCAACCTTTGTAACATAGAATTAGTGCTTCCCTAGACTTTCAGCCTTAGCTGGAAATCCAACTTGGGTATATCTGACAGTTTTTTCTTCAGTCTATATAATTGGTACTCAATAGTTAACTTGTAGCATCCAAGCACACTCGGGTCTTTCTCATCTTGTCATTTCTAAAAAGTAGCTGAAATTCTCACTACTGCACCCTAAGTACTTGTCCATAAATTAGATTTTATTGTATTTTATCCCTTTTCTATCACTCTAGTTTCCAAGGTCAGTTCCCAGCTGTCAGCCCCATCCTGCTTTGCACTGACAACGCTCCCACCGTGGCATGAGCTGTTAGTGCCTTTGCCACGCTCGTGCCTTCCCTTCCAAGGTCAGTACAGAGATGAAATACGTTCAGTCCCACTCTGGATCCTCAGGGGTGCTTACTGATAACCTCACTTTGGAATGACAGTTCCCCTCTGGGTGTTCCCTGTCACCACTTCCCCTTTAGCCAGCACTGCACCACTTTGCAGTCCCTCTATAAATCCTCGGCCCTTTCAGTGGAGCTGATAATTTCCCATGTGGCACCACATCAACTGATGCCTTCGGTCCAGATGGATGAGATAGCTGGTATTTCCTTTGTCTAGAAAAATCATTTATCTTATCAATTTCATCACAAGTGGGCATGGTTTGCCCAGAAGACTTTAATCATCAACAGGACAATCGTGACTGCAACAGAAAATGGGAGAGTGGGCTGTGCTCCTCAGCTCCTCTGCTGGACCCACATGCTTGTCGAAGGGACCTGAATTTCAGAGGCAATCTTTCCTGCACTGTCACCTATTGAAATGACCCACTCTGCCCCCAGAGGCTGTGAATAGATGGTGACTCCCATTCCTGGTACAGAGGCTGAAGTCCAGGCAGGTGATGTATTTCATACAACAGGCACTTACAGCCCAGTGCTCCGAGAGGAGACAAAGTGTTTACCTGTTTTATTTTGGTTACTGTTATATATCTATTTGTTTATTACAAGGGAAGAGTTGCACGGGGTTTTTTTTTTGCACAAAACTGATATGTTTAGTGCTTTCATTTTATGTTTTGAGCAGTTAAGCTATTCAGTGTTTTAAGGGTAGCATTGGCTCTTTATAACTCAATGCCGACAATAGGAGTCTAAGATAATGGAGCCTAAAGAGAGAGATTTTTCCATTCCCACATTGTTTCTGAAATATGGAGCAATCAAATGCACTCAGTAGTAGGTTTCTCTCAGTAAATCTTCAGTAAAAGTGTCTTTAAAAGTTAGGTAGAAAGACTGTGGAAGGGAAAATGGCTTGAGGATTTGCTAAAAAACTCACAAAAGTTTTGTGAAAATCCCTTAAAGGCCCTGGAGCAAGTTTTCACTAATTGTGATATCAAAATGTATCACCCATCCTTGTCATTCTGGTACTTTGGACCCATTTCAGCAAAGCTCTTAAGGAATGAGCATTTGTATTAATTGGAACAGAAAACTAACATGCTTCAAGTTAGGCACAGGTTTCGTTCTCTGCAGGCTCTGGTCTCTGCTGTGAATGGAGGAGCAGGTTTCTGAGGGAGCTGAGAAACAGGAGGCTTGTGTCCAAATGTCACCCTCCCTGAGACCTGATGAAGAGGTGCTCATTAGAAAAAGGCTCTGCAGAGGGTAGTCTGATATTCAGATCCATCCCAAAAAGGGCAGAGTGCTGCCATGTCCCACAGGCATGGGCACATTTAGCTCTCTGAAATCCATGCTGCTTCAAAGACCTGCTTCTGCCCTTCCCTATCTCAGCATTCCCAGGAAGAATGAGAACCCAAGGAGTATTTGACTTTTCCTTGTCTTCTGCACATCCCTGGGCTTGCACTCGACACAGGAGGGAAGGGTTAATGTGAGCCAGGCTCCCCAACCCAGCCATCACCCTCAGAGGCTGTGGAAGGCTCCTGCTGTCCCTCTCCTTGTGCCCATTGCTGCTAAGGAACATCCTGAACATGCATCACAAATATTTTCTCCATTTCTCAGGTTCATAACCTTCACCAAATCCAGCCTTCTGATTACAGCCCAAATGTTCATTGTTCCCAGGCCACCAAGAAGTCCTCAATCCTCTTGGCTGTCTGGTGTGAAATTCCTGCTTGGGCACAACTCCTGAAGTGAATAGAAATGTAGGACTTATCTTCACCTGCACTTGAGATGATCATCTGCAAAACCTGCCCATGGGCAATTATGCATTGAAAGGGCAATTACACACACAGCAACCTGATTTGCATACAAAATCTAGATTATTGCCAAGAACTGCATGCACATTTTTGTGCAATGTTTGGAAAATTGCACACCCAGGACAGAAACTCTTGCTTCTTTTTTTAAATCACTTTCTACTTTTGGAACAAGACATAGAATAGAGTCCTGTTATGATCAGAAAATTAGGATGGCCATATCAGGTGTCCCCAGTCCCACCACATCTCTCCTAGATGAAGGGATGAAGGAGAAGACTAGAAGGTCCCAGGTGCTCAGCATCCTCTCCCAGCCTCCAGCACCCTGTGGCTCAATGACTTTCAGACTTAAAGAAATCATGTTAGTATTTAATGGCCTGGATTATTCCCTAATAAATAGATTATTGTCGCAGATAAAAATTCAAATATATCGTAAACTAATTCCCTTTGCTCACAATTGTCCACATCAATATAGCATCTGATGAGTAAATATGCCAGAGTGAGCAGATTCCTTTTTCTGCCTTTGCACCTTGGTAGTTTGAGGGGAAGGAGGGCTGGGACACGAGTGTCACTGCTCACTCTGGCAGTGTGTGTGCATGAAGGGCTCTACCAGCATTGCAGCCTGTCAGGGCCAGGGAAGAGCCAGCCCTGCTGCAAACCTTCTGGAGGGGCACCTTTGGCCTTGGATAAAATGAGCCAAGAGGCAGAAAGGTCTGGGTTTGAGGCAGAAACTTTGGATTTTCAGGCATACATTTCTGGGTTTGAGGCATTTTCTGTACAGGATTGGTGGGAGCTGCTGGTGGTCCCACAGCTTGCACCACAGTTGCAAAACCCCTGCACCCAGGCAGTGGTCAAATCCCTATTTCCCCTACTTCAGCACTCAAAATGTGAGATTTGAGACCAAGTCACTTCATGCCATACAAAGGCATCCTCTGGATAAACCAGTGAATTGTTTCATGTCCTGAAATTTTTACTCTCTCTTCCTAGGGGACAAAAAGAGGGTTGGGGGGTGGGGATGGGGGGAAGCAAGGAGGCCAGACAGCAAGAAAATGTTGAGTTCCTTCACAAACTCCCTGTTAGTGAGGCAGGGAGCACCTTCCTGCATGACAGCTCCCAAAACCCCCGGCGTGCTCTGCACTGTCACTGAGATCTGGCCAAGAAACTTGACTCCAGGAAACGTTCTCATTCAGTCAGTATTCCAACAACCCCACTTCCCACTGTCACAGATATTCAGATGCAAAAAAAAAAAAAAATCAAGCCACCCTCTGTAAAAGTACATTTAATGGGAGTTTAGTGTTCATGCAGTAAATCTGCAAGCAGCTGGATGTGTTTTTAAGTTTCCTTGACATCTTTTATTTGTTTAATACATGGGTCTATAAAATTCGTTTCCTTGAGCCTGCTAATGAGCAACAGGGGACCCAAAGCTGTTTAAAACCTGGAACAAGGCATGAGATTGGAGAGGGCAGTGATGGCTGCTGGAGCAGGGAGCTCCAGAGGGGACAAGTGGTGCTTTAGGGCATGGGAAGATGGAGCACCAGGCTTGGTTGTGGTGTCACACCAGTTATGGGCTTGCTCACAGGAACCCAGAGCCCTTCCTCCCTCTGTGCTAATGAACATGTGCTAATGAACTTGCTTCTGGGGGGTGCTAATGAGCTTGGCTGGTGTCCACCTTGCAGTGGGAGCCTCAGCGTGGGGTGCTTAAGAGGATGGGGGGAAGAAGTCACAGAAAGGTTTGAGTTGGAAGTAACTTTAAAGATTACCCAGTTCCACCCTCCTCCTTCTGCAGGAACAGCTCCAAAGGTGTCCCAGGTTGCTCCAAGCCCCATCCAACCTGCCCTTCAACACTGCCAGGGTTGGGGCAGCCACAGCTTCTCTAGGCAACCTGTTCCAGTGTCTCATCACCCAAACAGTGAAGAATTTCTTCCTAATATCTAACCTAAATCTCCCTTCTTCCACTTTAAAGCCCTTCCCCCTTGTCCTCTCACTCCATGCCCTTGTGGAAAAAAACAGGTCCTTTGTGAAGGTCTCTATGACTTCCCACAGCTGTGGGAATATCTCCACTGCAGAAGGCTTTTCTGCTGTTGAATCTCCCAACTCTGCCTGCCCCATGCAGCTCATCAAAAGCAAGGAATGGTCCTCAAAAACCATGTGGAAGGAGGGGCAGAGTCAGCATCATCCTGCAGCCAATGGGGCAGGCACCTGCTGGGTGCAGGATTAGCCCCCATCACACAGCAAGAGCCCTGCAAGCCCAGGCTTCTTTTTGAAGGGCAAGAGGAAAAAGAAAGAAAGAAACCTAAAACTAGGGTAATTTCTCTTGATGCCTTTGAACAAAGCATTTTTAAGTTATGTAACAACAAGACATCTGTTTTATTAACAAAATAAATGTAAAATGGATAATGAAAGTCTTTAGTTTTATGAGAAAGGGTTTTTAACTTCAATTTCACTAAATGATTTTTTATCAAACCCTTCAGTTTGATGTGAAATGATCTCTTTTTGATGTTTCCTCATTCAGGTTGGGCAACAGACAGAAAAAAAAAATCAGTTCTTGGCAGATCTTTAGTCTTGAATGTACCAAATCCCTCTGAGAAGATGGGAAGGATGGGAACCCTTGAGAACTGAGTAATTCAGATGAGTAGTGTCTTCAAAGTCAATTACTGTGCAGAGATGATACCTACTTGTGTCTCATTTGCACACTCCAGCTCAATTTTTGCTCTCCCCAGAACTTTCTGAAGTGGTTGGGTTGTTTTTTTTTCCTTTCCCCAGGCAAACTGACAAGGGATCCCTCTGTTGTGCATGTAGATTAATTAGAGCAAGGAGGTTTCACACAAGACCCAAAGCCCAGAATGGCAGCACTGCCTTCTCAAATAACTCACCCAAAGCCTTTCACATCTTGGTCTGTACCTCTCCTTTGTGAGGCAGGTTCCTGACAGCTCCAATCCCAACTGGTCTGGACTCAACACCAGAAGGAGGATAGTGCAGCTCTCCCAAAAACCTGGTGGCCAAAAGTCATTCCAGTCCCAAGCCACCTACAGGGCACCCATCCCTCAGGATCTCCTGAGTCTCAGCAGGTTCTTTCTTGCAGGCTGTAGCAAATGAAGGGAAAACACCAATAACTATGTTAATATCATGAATATCATGTAAAATGCTACTCATGAAAGATAAGTTTTTAACTTCCCTGCATGGCTGTTGGTTTAAAAGAAGCAAGTTGGGTGCAACACTGAGCTCTGCCTGCCCAAGGTACATCTGAGTAAGCAAAGCCATTAATTAAAACACCTTATTTCCATGCTCTAACTGTCCACCATTGGCAGAAAAACAATTACTTCTTTCCCAACATCCATGCCCATTATATCCCTTCCTGTTTAGTCTGGCAAGGTGCTGTTAGGCTTCCTGTTCTCTATTGGTAGGGATAAATAAGGTAAATTATTCTTATTAGAGTTGCAGTAGGGAAGTCTACTGTCTCCACTGCAGTGTAGATGCCACTTTTCATTCTTACTTTTATGATCTTTTAGCCAGTTATGGATCCATGTAGCTGTGCTCATATCAAAGCCAGTTTTAATTTATTTCCAGATTAAAATTTTATGAGAGATTGCATCAGATGCTTCTCTAAAATTCAAATAGACTACACCCACCACATTCCCTTCAGCTAGGAGCTGTAATTCCATTTTAATAAGATATTGAACTTGTCTGCAAGATTATTATTTTTTTTCTGTAGGAACCCACCCTCAAAGAAATATTTATCCTCTAATATTTATTTCATGTTTAGAAATTCAGTGTATGGCAACTGCCTGTGTCACTCTATGATTTGCTGGTGAGTAGGACAATATTTGCATTTCTCCCTTCTTCTGGTGCTCCTCTGATATTGAATCATAGAATCCCAGACTGGTTTGGGTTTGAAGGGACCTTCAAGATCATCCAGTCCCAACCCCCTGCATGGGCAGGGACACCTCCCACCAGCCCAGGCTGCTCCAAGCCCCATCCAACCTGCCCTTCAACACTGCCAGGGATGGGGCAGCCACAGCTTCCCTGGGCAACCTGGGCCAGGCTCTCACCACCCTCACAGCAAATAATTTATTCCTAATATCTACCCAGAGCTTCTCAGAAATAAGTAAAGACAAGGAAGTGACTCCATCAGTGTGACTCTATCATCCTGGGATGGACATCACTTCTCTTAGTTGGTCTTTGTGCATTTTGAATTTTCCAAGGATTTCCTTAATTTGCATTGTCACTTTTGGGTTGTTTTTGCTTTTTTTTTTTTTTCCTTGCTCTTTTAATTTATAATTAAAACCTGCTCTGAATGGAATCTGGGGACACTCCACAGACACACACATCATATATTCAACCCTGTATCCCTGCACAAACCCCTGCAAAGGCAGTTTTGTTGAGCAAAAGGGAAGTCCCCTGAGCTGTGGACACCTCCACCTGAGAGCAGCTCTCTGAAGGTCACTGCACAACAGCCTCCCCCTGCCTGACAAGAGACAGTTTGAGCTGTGACATCCACTCTGATGGAGGATGCACATACCCCGTGTGCCAAACACTTCCCTCCACAGGAGACCAAGCTCCTCTTTCTGGAGAAATGGAATATTCCCCAGCATGGAAGGATGTCCACAGCCCAGCCCCTCCCCACCACTCATCCCATTCCCTGTTGCCTTGATTACAGCAACATCTGCCTCATCTTATGTGTGTCTTCTTATCTCAGGTGGCCAAGTTGCTTCTGTCAATAATAAAAATAAGTAGCAGAGCATCCAATGTATTATTGATCAGATCATAAATATTTTACTGGGTTTTCAATAATTCAACATTGTCTTTAAAAAAAATTAAATATATATATAAAAAATAAACCCAACCCAAAGCCCCATGAACAATGAAGAAAATTTACCAAGTCCTGAGAGGGCTTTGGGAAGAATGTAAAAAGGATAAAATCTGTGTTAAAAGCAGGAATGTCTCTCTTGTTTTAAAACCTGTTTGTAGGTTCAATAAAATAGAGAGGGGTTTGATGCACTTAATGATTTGCCTGAGCTGGTCGAGAGGGTAAAATATCTTGCCTGCCTCAATAATTTAACAGAAATAATGTTGCAGAGGGAAGTAGACAAAGGGTTGTACCCTGATGGAGCAAGAAGCAAGTCTCTTCTTCAATGCCATGTTTGCAAGTGACTATTTGTCTCCTCTACCTCTTTCTTTCAAGAGCTCTTTGAGCTCTTCCACTATAGTTTGTGCCAGATTTACTTCTTTTAACCCCAGGATAAAAAAACAACAACAACAACACAACGTGCTCTTGTAGTTTCAATTGCAATGAGCTGTAAAAGCACAGACCTGGGGATAGTTTGCTGAGCATTAAATACTCCTGTTGCTTTTCTCAAGGCATTTGCTGGCAGAGCCACCATGCAAGCTGCAGGGCCCTTCACCACTGGGAAGATCACAGGAAATACATTTCCACTCTGAAAGGAGACGCTGTGAAAAATGGCACCAAGGAATTCCATGGTTGTTGTCCTGTATCATATTCACCCCATTTTCAGCTCCAGAGGGAAGGTTTCCCTAACTCTCAGCCACCTGTACCTGGTCATGAAGCTCCTTGGCTCTGAACCAACCATCACTCAAAACTTCAGCAGTGACTTTATTCAGATGATGCCTGCACTAGGCCAGGGTTTTGTTCACTCCCTGAAATTTCCACCAACAGTTGGGAAATGATGGAAATACTCTTCCCTCCCCTTCTGTTTCTGCAAGAGCTGTTGGCCTCAGCAGGACAGACGCTGCAATGGAAGAACAGGAAGAGGCAGATCCCAATGCTCAGCAGAGGTTTCTTTCCCAGGATTCTCTCTCTGCTCAGCCTCACAATCAATTCTGCTGTGGTGAACCCAACCCATGTCCATGTGCAGGGTGAGTGGGGTTGTGTGTGGGGGTTCAGAGCCCTCCAGACCTGGGTTGCTGAGCTCTCCAGCTCTGCTGAAGGTGGTGGTCCAGGCTCCGACCTCCACAGCACCCTTAGGGAGGCTGAAACCACCCTTAGGAAGTCTGAAGGGGTAGGGCTGAACCTGCTCAGCTTCACCTGAGCATGAATCACCTCAAAAGATCTTGGACCCATGCCAAGGGGTTGCTTGTGGCTGTTGGTGATAATTGGCTGGACAGAGAGGATGTGGTGCTGATCTTCCCTAAAGAGATGCTCCAGCTCAGAGCTGATGGAATTGGACCAGTGTAAGAAAACAAGGGGAGATTTACAGGGATCATTTTCTGTCCTCTTCCAGTTCTCCTGCCATCACCCCTCTTTCCATGTCCATAGTAAACACTTCTGTAGCTCCAAGAAGACATCTTGGCCCTGGGGGGTGCTACAGAAGGCAGGTTCAAGGAGACTCCACAGCCTCTCTGGGCAGCCTGGCCCAGGGCTCTGGCACTCTCACAGCAAAGAAGATCTGCCTGAGATTCCCATGGAACCTCCTGTGCTCCAGTTTGCACCCACTGCCCCTTGTCCTGTCACTGGACATCCCTGCACAAAGCCTGGCTCTGTCCTCCTGACACTGCCCTGAACAGATTTGTGCCCATGGATGAGGTGGCCCCTCAGTCTCCTCTTCTCCAAGCCCAACAGACCCAGCTCCCTCAGCCTTTCCTCAGCAGGGAGATGTTCCCCTCCCTCCAGCATCTCTGTGCCTCTGCCCTGGGCTCTTTCCAGCAGTTCCCTGTCCTTCTGGAACTGAGGGGCCCAGAACTGGACACAATACTCCAGATGTGGCCTCACCAAGGCAGAACAGAGGGGCAGGAGAACCTCTGTTGACCTACCAACCACCCCCTTTCTAACCCACCCCAGATGCCATTGGCCTTCTTGGCCACAAGGGCACATTGCTGGTCATGCTCATCCCCCTGCCCACCAGGACCCCCAGGTCCCTTCACCTCCCCTGCTCTCCAGCAACTCAGCCCCCAACCTGTCCCGGTCCATGGGGTTGTTCTTCCCCAAATGCCAAACTCTTCACTTGCCCTTGTTGAATTTCATCAGGTTTCTCCCCACCCAACTCTCCAGCCTGTCTAGGTCCACTTGTGTGAGCCCACATCAAACACAGTGCTGGGGCTTGCCTGCTTTTATTATCCCTCAGCCAGACCAAAGTCAGCTTCACTCTGCCCAGCCATCCTTCCAAAAGAAGCTGCAATTTCCTTTTCTTTTCTTTTCTTTTCTTTTCTTTTCTTTTCTTTTCTTTTCTTTTCTTTTCTTTTCTTTTCTTTTCGATGCAGACATTCAGTTTATTAATAATTATGTGAGCTGCAGCAGCACGGACTAGACCTCATTTCCATGAATGGCAAACTCATTGAAAAAAAATGGCCTAGTTGGGGGATGAATCACCATTTTTGTATCAGAGGTTCAGATGAAATGTGTTCCTGATGCTGATTCTCTTCTCGCTGAGCTCCAGTTCCTAATGGAGATCAAAGATCCCATTAGACAGATCTGATGAAGAGACAGTCCCTCGTTATAGACTTCAAACAACATGAACTAAAAACATTACAAAACCAAAAAAAAACCCAGAGGCTGCACTTTCTCTAGGCACAGAACCTGGCTTTTCCTCTGGCAGGAGTGTGCTTGTCTGAGACACCCCAAGTGAAGGAAATTTTATCAGCTCATCTCCAGACAATGCCAGAGTTTTCAGGAATCTGTCCTGCTGTCTGATGTGGAGGAAGAAATGCAGGAACAGCTCATTAGTTTAAATGAAAAATGGACAAGTGGGAAGAAAATCGCTCTGAAAAGAAGTAGCCAAGGTGTTAAGGCTGTGAAGGTAATTTAAATAAACAACTTCAAAACAACTTCAATGGGGGAATTCAAGTCTTGAAAAGACTCTGGGGCTTGGGGAGGTTTTTTTTGGCTTGTACACAGAGACATCAGCCACAGTCTTCCTGCCCATGGCCAGGAGAAAGGCACAGTCTGAAAGGGCCAGGAGCAGAGCACTGGGCAGGGGTAGGTGTTCATGAAAGGCCTCTATTCAATGCAGTCCTGCTGTCTCTGATGGCCAGAGGAGCTGCTACATCACTGAAGCCCTGGCCAAGCAGCTAAGTCATCTTTCCAGCAGTGTTAGTGGAGCCTACAGCAGCCAGGAAGGCTCTCTACTACCCAAACACATCTCCAGCATTTTTCATAGAATCACAGAATGTGTGGGGTTGGAAAGGACCTGTACAGGTCCAGCCCCCAGTCCAGCCCTCCTGCAGTGAGCAGGGACCTTTTTAACTAGATCAGCTTGCTCAGAGGCCCAACAAGACTGACCTTGAATGTCACAAGGGATGTGGCCTCCACCACCTCCCTGGGTAACCTGCTCCAGTGCTTCATGACCCTCAACTGTCCTTTCTTGGCTGCTGTATAAATACATATACACTCTGCCATGCCTTGAGGTCCATTGAGCAGGGATCCCCTAATGTTAGATTAACATACACCATACACCAGATCAGCTAAAAATTGAGATTTGCATTTCCCTGGCAGGCATATTTCAAAACCTGCTGCCATTCTGTGTTGCAACAGTCATCACCTACCCCCCATTTAATCAATATTCCTTGGGGAAAAAAAACACAAACACATTTAAAAATCCACTTCAACTTACTGGCCACAACCTCTTGTCTTCATCAACAGAAGTTTAGCTTGATGTACTTTTGAGTTTTAATCTGTGGGGTGTTTTAAGTGTTTGCTAGTCTCCTCTTGGTTACTAGAGATGTCTTTCCCTGGAGAGAAAAGTCCTCACAGTTCCCAGCTCCTGCTGTTCTGCTCCTACCTGGCAAAAAGGAAACAGAGAGAAATTCAGTGCAATTCAGTGAAATTCAGAAACCTCCAATTTGTTCCCCTGGTGCAGCTCTGTGGCTGCAGCCTCAATCAGCTGCACGCTAAACACTTGAGTTAATTGGCAGCAAATTGGGAGATAGGAGCTGATTGCAATAAATATTTTATTAATTTCAAAAAAAAACCCCACAAACCAAAAGGTTGCAGCCCCTCCAGCCCAGTTTGATTGTGCACAGTCCCACGTATTAATGTGTAATTGCCACATCAATTGGCAATTGTGGGCTCAGAAAGAGCTCATTATGAGAAATACTCCTGCATGTTTCCTCAGTAGGTGTCAGTCAGCTCCATGCCATCCAGATCAATGGAGCCAGGCTTATTTATAGAGTTAAAGCTCCAACAATTCACCTGGAAAATAAACCCTAGAGTGTGTTCTCATCTTCAAGCCAGGCAAAGGGAGCAGAAGTGTTGTTTTTTTTTTCTCTGCATCTTTTATTTACATAAAAATGCAATTTTATCCCCACCTATATCTCTCCCACGCTTAGAAACAAGTCAGGTTTTTTTCCCTTTTTTATTTTTGTTTTGCTGGTAAACCCCTCCAATAAACTACAAATATTCAAACCCAATAATAATGGTGTAGCTCTCCAGGATCTCTCTTTGTCTTCTCAGCCTCAGGGGATGCTCTGCAGATGCAAGCCCTGAGTTGCTGCAGTGTGGTTGGTGAGGCCAGGCTCATTCTCATTCCTCACCCACACAGCCCTGGGAATAGTTCTGGCCAGGAGGGATGGGATCCCATGTTATACTCTTTCCATTCCCAGTTTTGAGGTTTCAATGATGAAATCAATCTCTGGGTATGGCAGAAAAATGGGAGGCAAAGCGATGACAAAAAGTGGTTGAATCATTCATGGGGAATAAACTAGCTCTGAGCAGAGCCCAGTCCCAGCTCAGGAAGCTTCTGTGAGGTATCTCCAACCTGATGGAGCCTTGTGGAGATGAAGAGTAGCTCCAGTTGACTCCACAGGCATCTGCTGAGGGGAAACAGGGATCAGGATGAGGCCTGATCCCTTCCAAGCAGTCACTGGGGCTGTTGTCGGAATGATGTTTCATTAGAAAATGGCATTTTCATTTTCATCAAAACCACTGATTTTCACAATATTTTTTATAGGGAAAAGTAAAAATAAAGTGCTTCTCTCTCATTTTGATAAGGAAAAAACATCACATTGTCTCTTCAGCTGACTGAAATCACTTCTTTGCTTTTCTGCCTGATTCTGATGTTCTCGCACTTTAGAAACAAAGAACCACGACAATATCAACACATTTTGTTCTGTTTTTTGTAACATTTTCGTGCTATGGAAAAGGTAAACAATTTCTTTTCTCTTTGGTTTTTAATTTGAGGGGTTTCTGTAGAACAAAAATTCCTTTTTCTGACAAATTTGTTTTGTGGATGAGATGAATAATTTTTCAGGCTGCGTTTTCTTCACAAGTTGTTTACTTGGACTTACTTACTAGTCATTCTGTGGGATATCTGAGTTGTCACTGAAGTCATTTGGCTTTCCTTCTGCTCCTGGAAGAGAGGACCAATTGTTTAAAAAGCAAAATAACAGATGATGAGCAGCAACTAAAGAAATGTAAATAATTCATAACTACTTGTTTCTGCTCGTCCCGGCGTTGGCACAACCAGGCTCAAACAGCTACACAAACAGAAAGCTGTTTGTGCAATGATGCTCACAGCCCCTCTTCCAGAGCTATTTGCAAACAGCAGCCTGGCAGAGGAGCAAGGTTGTACTGGAAGGGGCAAGATAAGGCAGAGCAACAAATATTTTCCCATCACAAGGAAGTGGGATTAGTCCCACCTCGGTATTATTTCACAGAATCATAAAATCATGAAAGTTGGAAGGGACCTTAAAGATTATCAAGTTCCAACCATCCTGCCATGAGCAGGGACACCTTCCACTAGATCAAGTTGCACAAAACCTCATCCAACCTGGCCTTAAAAACCTCCAGGGATGGGGCATCAACAACCTCCCTGGGCAACTCATTCCAGTTCCTCACCACCCTCAGAATGAAGAATTTCTTCCTAATATCTGACATAAATCTCCCCTCTCTCAGTTTAAAACCATCACCCCTTGTCCTATTACTATATCACTATCACTATATGGATGTGGTGTTGGTGGAGATGGTTTAGGGGAGAACTTTGTGGAGTAGGGATGGTGGTTGGACTGGGTGATCCCAAAGGTCTTTTCCAACTTGAATAGTTCTATGATTCTATACTCTCTGATGAAAAGCCTTCTGTGACCCAGAGAGGTGCAGCGTGGTGTTCTGCCTGTCACACTCCTAAGGGAGTGTCATGAGGTGAAATTCAGCAGCTTTCTGAAAAGTTTGGAGTTTTTAATTTTTTTTTCACCTTTGCAGGTGTGTTTTATTAGTACCATCTGGGAGCCCAGCACCCCTGAGACAAAGGTGGGGTGAGGATGATGTTATCTGTAAGGGGCTTGACTGAAGGTAAAGTAGTAGCTTCAGATGATGGAAGAAAATAATGAAAAATCTTCAATTAAGCCATAGAGGTAGGAAAAAATATCCATTGAAACAAGGTGGTGTTTAAGGAGAGAGTGCATCAAACAGGTCCTCAGGGCAGGAGGCTTCGTGGGAGGAGTGGAGCAGGTTGGGGCCATGGAGAGTTGTGGCTCCCTGGTGTGTGGAGCAGGGCAGGAGAAAGCTGGGCTCAGGGTGAGGGTCCCTCAGGGACCAGGAGAAGTGACCAGCTTGTGTCAAAGAAGGATGTGTCAACCCAGCCACCAGTCTCTAACACAGTGTCTCTGGGAGAATCACAGCAGCAAGGATGGGGAACATTTCCCAGGGATGCATGTCTCCATCAGAATTTCAGAAGCATTGAATTTGTCCAAAAAAACAGAGCCAGGCGTTTCTCTTGGCAACTCCTCCACCTTTCCCACGGTGCTTTGGCACTTCTGAAGCAGATATAAGTCACTGCAGAGCAGACCAGAACAACACTGAAGGCTCCAGGCTCCCAGGACCTCACACCCAGCTGCTCAGACCTGAGGTCTTCTCATGGTGGGCCACCAAAGAGCTGCTCCATGCAGGCCTGTGCCAGCAGGCGGCTCCAGGAGGCACGTGTAGAGCACTCAACCTTTTGTCTAAAGTGAACTTAAGTAGAAAAGGAGGAATAAACTATTTTACTTCTCAGTTTGGCTTGAGGGGCAAGTGTTTCTCCTGCCATAATTGCAATCTCTGTCTTGTCAATTGAAAAAAACTGGAGGTAGTAGCTGGATGAGAGTGGGTGACTTTGGGTAACCCCCTGGAGCCAGCTCCCTGAGTGACCACACATGAATCATTTGCCTGCAAGAAAGTTCAAGTTTACCACTGGCTCCATTCAGGCTCTTTTCTCCCTTCATTCTCCTTTCCTTCCCCAGCACAGTTGGTCACTGTGCTTTGGTTCCCTGAGCAAAGGCCATTATTTAGAAAAGGTGAAACAAGAAGGGGAAGAGAAATGGCAGGCAGGACTGCCAGGGCTTTCTCATGCCAGGAGCCTGGCTCTCTGTAGTGTTTTATGGTAGGACAGAAAAAAACCCCAAAACAAACAAATAACGAGCAAACATCCAACTCCATCACTCCTCCAGGGAAGGAAACTTCCAGGGTCAGAGCTGGGTGAACGAGCTTTTCCAGCAGCTCCTGACGTCACTTTGCAGAGAGATGCCAAGTCCCCTGCTATTAAATCCCTCTTTGTGCTTTACCCAGCCTAATTAAGTTGCTTAATTCCATTTCGTGGGTACATTGTGGGAGCAAAGCTCTGTTCCAACAATGCTAATGAGCCTGGGTTAGGAGTTAAAACACCCACTAATGTGTTTCAATGAGTTCTTACTCCGAGCTTTAGGATGGGCTGGAAGGCACCTGGTGGGACCCAGCAGGGTCAGCCCCAGGTTAAGGTCCCTCTTTCCACACCTCAGTTCTGCTCCCAGCTCATCAGATTAGCCCCAGCCTGACAAGATCACCTGAAGGAGATGACAAGCTCCCACCTACCTCTTGAGCTTGGCCCTTTGGAATGTTTTTTTAAATATCCCATCAGTGATTTGTGGTTTTCCTAAACTGAGAGGGTTGTCAGGCATCAGAACAGGCTGCCTAGGGAAGTGGTGGAGTCACCAATCCTGGAGGGATTTAGGAGTTATACAGTGCTGAGAGATGTGGTTTAGTTAAGGACTTGTCAGTGTTAGGTTGCTGGTTGGACTTGATGATCTTTAAGGTCTTTTCCAACCCAGGTAATTCTGTGATTCTGTGATTAAATTGACTCTTCTTGGGACACATCTCCATCCCTGGGGGCAAAGGGGCCTGCAGCTGACCTTGTTCCTCCTGCCAAGGAACCCTCTTGGTGCACAGCAGCTCTTTCACCCCCCAGGATCAATTCTGCAGAGTTAATTGATGGCTCCTCCATCCAGTCTTTCTTCTCTCAGTAAATACACTTCCTCACAGCAGACATTAGCATGGGCAAGTGAACTCTCTGCAATCAATGGTGGAGGGTGAGGAAGTTTCCCTCAGCAGAAGATTGTGTCAGCAAACTTGGAGACTGGCTGCTGGGGCAGAAGGGGAGGACTGAAAGGAGCAGCATTTGGCTGGTTTATTCCTATACTTTTTGTGTACTTTGCATAATAATGCAATAGAGTTGACAAAAGATTTATTCCTGGCGCCTATAAAATGACACAATACAATGAGTTTTAAATGGAGAGGAGAAAAAAAAATCAAGAGAAAAGGTAATTATGCAGGCTCTTCTTAAAGTCTGTAAATGTTATGGACAGAAATTCAATTAGTGCAGAGGAAGCTGCAGAAACATTCATTTTTTCCTTCTTTTTTTTTTTCTTTTTCCAAGCTTTTTAATGACCAGGCAACAGGGCACATTTAAAAGATGCACAAACGTGCAGGGTCATAGAGGCTCATATGTCTGCACGTGGGTAATTGTTGCTGTTCTTCTCCTTTATATCCAAGCACAACTGTTCTGCTTTATGATGGAGCACCACTTGCTTAAGTAGAAATAGTTTTTATAGATTATGTATGATCTTAAACTGGTGGTGCTCAACCATGGGCTATCTGGTGTGCATGCAGTTTATATAAATCAATAACTCTCACAGAGCACATTTTGGTTGGAAGTGCATGTTTGGACTGAAAAGGAGTTGTTCATATGAGCTTTTCCAGCATCCCTTGTCAGACTCTCACCCTGGATTTTAACAGGTCCCCAGAAAGGACTTCACAGGGGTGTTTGTCCTTTTGGAAAGTGTTTTTGAGGATTTGCCTTGTCTTCTTGCTCATAAATCCTCTCAGGGACAAAGGGCCATCAGCTGCCACACAGCCCCTCATGGAAAGGAAACCTAACTATGTAAACTGTCATGGCCATGATGTAAAGTGACTAGTTGGACAAAGCAAGGTGGTGGAGCAGCCACCTCACCCAGAACCAGGGAGAGATGGGCCCATCCCTGCAGCAGCTGTGTCAGGGGTGCCCACCACCACGTCCAACATCCTCAGCCCCACCTCATACTCAGCAGGTTTGCCTCTTCCTACAAAGAAGACACCATAAAACGTCAATGTTGGTTTATTCCTCCAGTCAAGAGCTCAACCAGCTGGAGATGAGAAGGGTTTTTCAGAGCTGTGAGAGCTTTGCTGGTTAAGCAGGGGAGCTGGTGTTCCTGCCTTCACCCCAACGAGCTGCAACTCCAGTCCCTGGACACAAGGTGTGTTTTCTTGAACCTTCAGCTTTCTTCTGCAGAGGGACCCCTCCAGGAGACAGTGCTTTCTGGGGCTGCAAGGAGCCACGGAAAAGCTGCTTTGTTGCCTTGGCACCTTCTTGAAGGACACGTCAGTGGTCTGTGTACAGGGAGATTTGGGGGCTGTGGCCATCAGGAGACCCAGTGAGGCTAATAAAATGCTCGACCATCTCCAGCTTTGCTTTCTGAGGGACAAGCTTCAGAGTGGGGATGTCCTGGTGCTGTTTGCAGGCAGCTCCTGCAACCCAAGGGCACCATCTGCTGCCTGCCCTGCAGGAGCCATGGGCACTGGTGGGGCTGGGGCTCAGGGAAGGTTCTGGGGGTGCAGACAGGTTCCCTGACTGCTTCACCCACCCTCGGTCAATAGCTTAGCAGAGCTGACTAATGAGGAAACCTCACTGAGGGTTTTCCCTGCTCAGCACTTTCTCCAGGTGCAGAGCTGGGCAGGGAGCACCTTCCAGCTGCACCCAGCAGGACACCACCAGAAAGTTAATTTCCAGGGTACAATGAGACACATTATGGACTGTGCAGCCAACTGACAGGATGATAAACCAAAACACTGGCTTAATTTTGTGGTGGAAGCAACACGTTTGAGCAGCAGCAGCTTTTTATCCTGCACTATTGTCAGCTCTGTGCAAAAGATCTTTTAGAAAGTAGAGCATGAATTGTGTGGCCTGAGGGTTGGGTCCATCCTCACCACCCTCTGCAAAGCAACCTGTCCTCAGCTGCCAGCAGAAAGTCTTGCTTGGTACAGCTGCTCCTCCCCAGGTGTTTCCCCATGGATACCCCCATTTCCCAGAAAACTTGACCTTGCTCCAGAGAACAGGAGTAGGACAAAGGCAAGAGCAAGTTTTGAGGCTGTGGTCCAGCTTCTGGCCAGGTGGGCAGGGGCTTGCAGGCTGCTGGCCAGCAGGGTGGCTGATCAGCCAGTCACCACAGCCACCCTCAGCAAGCAGGGTCCTCCATCAGGACCCACACCCAGGACACTGCACAGGGACAAAGTGACAGCAGAGCCAGCCTGAAGCACAGAATCAGAATTGTTCCGGTTGGAAAAGACCTTTAAGATCATCAAGTTCAACCATAAACCCCACCCTACCAAGTCCAGAGCTAAACCATGTCCCTCAGCACCACAGCCATGGGGCTTTTAAACACCTACAGGGATGAAGACTCAACCACCTCCATGGGCAGCCTGTGTCAGGGCCTGACAACCCTTTCAGAGAGGAAGTTTCTTCTAAGATCCAACCTAAACCTCCCCTGGTGCAACCTGAAACCTTGCAGTGTGCACTGGATGAGCAGGAACTTCTGATAACTTTTGACAGCCCTTTCACTTGATTGGTGGTTTCTTTGGGGGCCTTTAATGCATGACATAGGCAGGGGCTTGGCAGGGTAGGGGATCCCTAGTATATTTTTTTGGAAGGGTGGTGTTAGTTTAGTTGTTTTTCCTGATTTTATTATGCTCTGATTTGTTTGTGGGGCAGGATGCTATTTCTATATTTTTAGAAGTGGGGAGGGAAGGGGTTGAACTTGAATCCAGACTGGCACTTTTACTTATGGCTTGTAGCAGCTTTTGCAGCCAGTGTTCAGATGAATGCTGGTGGGACCATCACACAGGGAAGGGTGGACAGGGGATGGATGAGCCCATCCTGCTCCATTTAATCTCTTTTTTATTGACCTTTAGAAAGACAGAACAGAAAAACCCACGTAACAGCCCCAGCTGAGAGTGTCTGCTGGGGCTGCAGGAATCTGAGAAAATCAAATTAAGAGCTGATCCCTTTCTTGGCCATCATTAGACCATTTCTGCACCCCATTTTGTGCCACCCAGTAGAAAACCACCTATGAGCAGTGGGCACAAATAAGGAACACTCTGCTGCTGGTAGTGAGAGTTGCCATTTTGCTTCAGTTGTGTTTTCTACCAACTCAGAATCTGAATAATAAACAGCCAAGGCACAGATCAACTGACCTCATTTTTCCAGGCAGACTTTTAAACCCTTCCCTGGCAGACCAAGCAATGAATCCTTCCCAGTCTCAGTTATCTAAAATAAAGTTGTCTCGATGCACGTTGTGGCAGAGCAAGTGGAGGTCAAATCCAAGACACAAAGAAACTCATTTGCTTCATATTCTGTTCTTTTCCTCTTCCCTTCCACTTTGCAGATATGGTGGTTCAGAAATTGGACATGGCCAAGCTGCAGCCACGGGTGTTTTCCTTCCTGCCTCATAAATCTCCCTCCACAGGCTCTTGTTTTTCTTGAAGTTGCTCCCATGTCCCCCATGGACATGGAGTGGTGGGGACTGGTGTGGTGATGCCATCTCCAGGGACCAGACCAGCTTCATGGCACCTGTGACTGGTACCTGCAGAGTGATGGAGCACTCCAGAAGCAATTGCTTCTCTTTCCACACCTTCTTAGCAAACATTAACTGCAGGAGCAATGAAGGCACTTCTAATTATGTCCTTGCTGTCTCACCCCCTCCTAGGCATGAACTACTTTAATAGCAAAGGGCATTCAGGAAATAAAGGGTTTCATTCAGTGATTATTAACCCAACGGGAGGTTTTCCACTCCTTGTGTCTGCTGGGGGGGGGAATTTTGCAGCATCCAGGGCAGATGTTTTGCAGGGCTGAAGGTGGAGACCCAGCAGATGAACTGAGACCCCACCTTCATGGTTTTTTGGACTTCAGCTGCATCACAGAACTTTGCAGCACTGACATTAGTGGTGGCATTTTGGGCAGTGTGGCATTTGGATGCAGGTTTTGTTGCTTTCACTTGTAAAAGTAGCCCCCAGCTCAAGCAGAGAGGCTCATGTACAGATGAGACAAACCAGGGTGACCTTTTAAAGCAAATCACTTCCCTGTGCTGTGTTTTGAGCAGTTTTTAAGAGAAAGGTGAAAAACACCTTTCAGATGTTACCTTCCTGGCTAAAAACAGATAATGGAGGACTGGCAGTGTTTGCAGAGGAAGCATGATCAACTGCCTGATGTGGAAGACGTTTCTCTGCCTTGTATGTGTGTTCAACAGCGCCAGAGAGACCACAAAAACATTGTGTTTTGGGTTTTTTTGGAAGAGATCAACACTCCAGCTACCTGTCCCAGCTGTCAATCTGAAAGCAACCAACTCTGCAAGCAGCAGCAGTGATGGACCACTCCCAGACCCCTTCCAAATTCCTGCAAAGATTTGCATCTGTCTGATTTTAATTGCCCTCTGCAGGGCCCTTCCTTAGCTCTTCTCCTCATTTCATCTAAATCATTTGCATTTCACAGAAACCCTCTGCAGCTCAGCTTGTGTGGTGAGGGCTGCACCTTCCTCACGTGCAGCTCTTGAAGCAGCTTCTATTGTCTCAAAGTTCTTTTTCCCTCCTCCCTCCCGAAAGTCTTTGAGATACAGATTAATACCCTGTTTGAAATGGCTCATCTTGAGTGTATCACCTGAGGATCTATTTCTAACTGAGATTCCCACTGAACAAGCATTATCCTTGATGGAATTTGTCATGCAGTGGCTTGGAAGCAAGCACTGATCAATGCAAGCTAACATAACACTAAGCTACATCATTATCCAGCTTTATTTTGTCATTATTTGCAATACTTGAATATCAGCTTGAAAACAGCATCTCTTAGCTCATCCAGTGTGACCTTCCCCACGGGCCTAATACTGAGCTGCTTTTCTACAGGAGTTTCAGACTTCCCTGCAGAAACAAGCACCCAGGCAGCCTCAGGAGAGGGCATGGGCTTGGGTGCTGGAGAAAAGTCATCATCTCTAACCTGGGAGCACAGAAGAAAGGGCAGCTGCAGTAATTTGACATGATACCCCAACCTTTCCCAAACGTGGGTGCACAAAATAAATTTAAACCAGGTTAATAGCTGGGTTGTTAAATGCCAGCAAATACATTGAGCTGATTCTCAGCTCTGGTAAAGGGCACAGAGTGAGGCAAAGTGGGATGAGATCAGAGCCTCCTGCAAACCCAGGCTGCTGTGATGCCCCCCGCGTCAGGGCACGGCAGCAAAACCTCTTGCTGAAACCCCTCTGATTGCAGCTCGGTGGTGGCTGAGGCTTCCATCCCACCTGGTTTGCCACCCCTGAGGCTGACTCAGTACAATTTTCAACCCGTTCTCTAAAACACACAGCACACTGGCTTTTTCATCCTACCAATTGAGACGTCTCTTCTCCTCGGCAGCTCACGGCGATCGGATGGATCACTTCACCCACCCAGGAAAACTCCCAGTTCATTAGGGGAAAAAAACAAAACACAAAAAACACCTTTTTTTCTTCCTTTTTGTAATCAATTTGAGTCACAGAATATTTTAGATTTGGATCCGAGTTATTTGTAGGCAGCAGTGAAATGGTTTTGGTTCGCAGCCAGATGCTGAGCATATGCAGCAGAGGAGGGGGATGAAAGGCTGTAGGTAAACATGCCCATCATGGGACTGACCCCCCCACACCCCTCTCTGTGCTCCTGTAACTTGTTAAAATAGATGCCAGCCTTCAAGAAGTCTGAAAAGTGAATGAAAGCCAACATTCAGATGGAAAGCAGAAGTAATTTGGAGGATAAATTTTTAATTAAAGCAGCAGTATTAGATAGCAAGTTTTGGAAAGATTGCTCTTAAAAGCTTAAGGCTCTGTTTCTCTGTCCTCTATCTTTAGCTTTTTATTGATATGGAATGAGGAAAGGGCCTTTTCTGAGCTCACTGTAGGAAAGCACAATTTCTGCTATAAGCATCTTTCTCATTTTCATCCAATATCACTGCTGTGCCCCTTGAAAGGTTGCAAAAAATATATAAAAATTACAAATAGAGCAGAAAGGGACTCTCTGCTTGCCAAATTATATATTTTAAGCATGGTGCACATGGATCCAGAGCTGTAATAGCTTCTAATTATCTTGCAGGGGTAATTTAAATTAGTTCAACTCTTATTTATGAGTGTGACATTTATTTCTTTGTATTGCAGCCATTCTGAAATGCCTTAACACAGGATCAATATCACTTTGTACCAAGCCAGAGCTGCACAACGTGCTGCTCCCCAGAAAGCATTTGTTTTGCTACACCAGGGCTTTTTGCTTGACCCACCTGCCAGGGGAAGACGTGAAGGATGGGGCCCAGGAAGGCAGAATTTGTTTCCTGGCTCATGGCTGCTTGCTTGCCTGGAGCTCCTGGTGTCCAACATTCACACAGTGATGTCACCAACCCACCCCAGCATGTGTGGCCTTTTGCCTCAATGGACATAAACAGAAGGGTGTGAGGACATGAATGTTGCTGAGTGGATCAGTACCAGGCACATGAAGTGTGGAGCTGGAAATCTTGCTGTACACAAACCCAAATAATCCCACTCCTTGTAAATTCACAATGCATATCTACATGACAGTGAGCCTGTGTTGAACCCTTTCTTTCCCTTTATCCTGCTCTTCCAACAATCCAGCCCAGTAGATGAGATCAGCCACACAGCACCCATGAGGTGCTCTCCAGGTTCTCTCTCTGGAGCACTGATGGCAGGTGAATGTGCTGCTTTGCAAACCACAGCAGCCTGTGGTTTGAAAAAGCTGAAGCTTTTCATTTGCTTTGTGCAGCCACAAATAGCCAAGCTCAGTAAACGACTTCTGTGCCATCATATGATGCAGACACTGCATCTCAGGAGGGGCCAGAGGAAAGGAAAAGCAATGGTTACCAGAGGAGAATGAGCTGAAAGAGTCTTCCCTAAGGTGTGAGGGGTTGGAGACTGGAAGCTGGTACACATGAGAAAGATCAACACAGCAAAATCCTTTATAAAGGCTTTTCTTGGATGACAGATCCTCTGCAGGATGTCATGGTCAGAGATCAAAGAGATTCCATGCAGCACTAACATGGGTAGCTGGTATTTTTTATCTCTGATACCTGTAGGGGCAGAAATAAAGTAGTTGGGGTCTACCCACCCTGAAATAAAAGGCTGGAGCTCCATCCACTCATTTTTATAAGACATAAAACTACATGGCTACAAACAGTGCTATTTGCCTTATTTTTCCAGGTCATTTTCCTCAGATTCATCTTCTGGTGAGATATTATTGTGGACCCATCATGTTTTGGGCCAGGTTCATCCAAAGAGAAGCTCCATGAGCTCTAGGATGGTCAGGTCAGGAGTGCACTCAGAGCATTTTGTAGCAGACATTCAAGGTCCTGGCTGTCCATGAAACCTTGTAAACATACTCAAAATGGAACAGAATATGCTCAGCCTGCAGGGGTGGAGGTCACAGGGACAAAGGCTGAGGGTGGACATGATGCAGCACCTGGAGCTCCAGCACAAGGTGACTTGGTGCTGCTGACACCAGCTTCAGTTCTGCAGGGTGGCAGGTGAGGTCCTGAATGCCAGGCTGGAGCTGGTTGCAGGCAGCACTGGGCAAGGAGGGAAGTGCAGAGGTAGGAATAAGGCTGTTGTGACCTCTTTAAACTAAGAAATAAAAATGTCATTGCTCTCGGGTATCTGCCTGAAAAATCCAGCATCTTTTTAGAAACCCAGAGACCAGCATTGCTCACCCCGAGCTCCTCTCCCAGTGCTAACTCATTACACAGATGGAAATCTCTCTGCAGTTACACACCAATGCCTGACTGCAAGAACAAGCTGATTCTTCTGAAATTATGGGGCAGATAAATCAAAGGAGGGAGGCAAAAGCAGAGTTTGAGACTGACTTGAACAGATAAAAAACCAGAGCAGCTCCAGCCAAGCCAGGAGCAAAGCACTGAAATCAGATCAGCAAGTCAGGGAGCAGCAAGGCCAGAAATGCTCCCCAGGGAACATTTCACAAGGCCCTTGTTATGTGTAAAGTTTGTTCACCTAGCCTAGGAACTGTGTACTGTGTATCTAGCTAGACATGAGCCTTTGTGCTGGGCAACTAGAACAATACGTGTTAAGTTGATAACACCTTCCAGGAGACCGAAGTTGTTTATTCAAGCAACTGGAGCAATGTTTGTTAAGTTAATAAACACCTTCCAGGAGACCGAAGTTGTTTATTCAACCAGATGTGCTAATGAACTTTTGTCTCAGGAACAGGCCTAAGAACTGCCTGCTTCTGAACTTTGATATGTAAAACTTGAGATTACACAGGCGCAGAGTACACCACGAAAGACTATTAAAGAAGACACCTGAAAGAGGAAAGGTGTCCAGAGGAGGAGAGATTACTCCCTGGCACCCAGCGCTGTTACCTTGCTATTTTTGCTTGCTGTAATTAATAAATTTCTGTTTCATAACTCCGATTGGCTTGGAGTCTTTGATTCTCTAATACACCCTGATGTTACTCCCCAGCCTCAAAATCTCTGTAGGAACCTCCTGTCTGGCCCAGGCAGACCTATCTGAGATCCAACATTAGTTAACAAGGTTAACTAACACTGCTTGCTGATCTTGCTGCTCCCCCTCCCCCAGCAGCCTCAGAGAACAGCTGATACAGCACATGATGAGGCAGGACAAGCTGAGCCTCAGAGATTAACATGTTTGTTGATAAAGGACAAGCAAGCATTTTATTTTAATGATAGCAGAAATTAGCACATCAAAAATCTTGTATTTTCTCTCCAGATCCCATATTTCTGGAGAGGGAGGAAGGAGCTACAAAACAGAGGGCTCTTTTGCATTGGAACATATGTTTGTATCTCTGTTTGACTGCTTGAAACTCTTCATCAGGAAAGATGGTTTGAATTCCTGAGCAGCTGCAGCAGCAGGATGGTTAGCAGGGACGTGTGGCAGGGCTTCCAGTCTGAGGATGTAAACTTCACACTAGGTCTCTTTTTTCCCCTTTTAATTGCAAGGTATACGCAGCAGAGGCCACTCACTGTCAAGATGAAAAAATTATCTCAGCAATTCCTCCTCCACATCACTGCTAAAACACCTTGGGCATGTTTCACTGAGGCTATTTCAGGAGAGGAGCAATCTCTGCTGTTTGAGTCCTGTGGCACAAAACAAGAGCTGCCAGGAAGGAAAACAAATCTGCCAGCAAATGTTTTTGTAACTATCACCTTTGTTTTCAAATCCCACCTGGCATTCATTATTTGCCCATAAAAATGACACATACAGGAGCAAAGGAGCTCTGATGAGGGTTTGCTTTTTGTCCTCTGAATCCAGATGGCTTCACAGCTCAAGGCAAACTGTAAAGGGCAGGCAGGAAAAGTCTCCCTTTTGTGGCTTCTGCCTGCAGAGCCTGGAGGGATGAGTGAAGTTATTGGCCCCATTAACAAATCTGCCAAAACCACCTCTGCTGTCTGTATTTCTTACCCTCTCACCTACTCAACACACAAAACAGGGAAACATGAATGATAAAAGTTCTGTCTCCCCAGCCTGTTTTGACAATAAGCAACCTTGACATCCAACAAGTAATTTCAAAGAGTGTGTAGAGTCAAGATTTTCTTTATTTCTTTAGGTTTTCCATTTAAAAGCAAGCAAGAGTGAATTAATTGTGTGCTCTCCAGGAAAGAGCTATCTATTTCCAAGGTTAGGTTTCTGAGAACTTTTCTCCAGCTGTATCCTAATAATATTTCTTAATAAGAAATGGACACTTCAAAGCTTGAGATGGAGCCATTGTTTGATCTAAAGCCCAGCAGCTATTGCTACAGAAGAATTAATTCCATCCAGTTTCAGAGGGAACAGGTATGCCCATCACAGCAGCACACTATTAAATTTGCATTGTGTGCTCAGTTGCACCCTACAGAGAGGTAGCCTGTGATAGCTCCTTCCTGTTTATTTAGAGGAATGTCTACAGACAGACTCCAAGAAATGGTGCCCAAGGTTTGAAGGTCCCTTTGGGTTGTGGTGATGTTATCACCCTTTGCTGCCTGAAGGAGAGGAGTTTAGTGGGGAGGTGCAATACATCTTCCTTCAGACAAACACACACTGACTTAAGCAAATCAGACACAAAAACCACAAAGTCCTACATGCAAACCATCTATGTCCCTTTCTAGCAAATTTATAAATGCAAATAGATGCACAAACATTCTGGTTTGCTCCAATGTGACCCTTTGCTTTCTACAGAGCATCTGCCAAGCTTATTACCAGTGGATACTTTAGCCTGCTGCTTGCTCCTAGCAGAGCTGGGGTGTCTGGGACTTGAACTTTAAAGCATTAATATTGCTCTCTGATATGCTGATGGGGCTCCAAAGATGTATTCTGGTGGAGGCTGACTGCTATCTGCTCAGAATTTCAACACAGGAATCAAATGCACAGTGGGATGCACCAGCCATAAGAACAGTAGACAAATCTTTGAAGTTTTCCCCTAAACTTGCTGGCAACATTTTTCCACTCAGCCTTGAAAGAGTCAAGATTGTTCCAAGTCATCCAAGTAAAGCTAAATTGTTGATCAGCATCCAGAGCAGACCTGCTTGGTCAAGGTTGCAAAAGAAAAATGGCTTTATTAGGGCCTGTCAAAGCATAAACCTGATTCCCTGCTGAAGACTCTGCTTCAGTGTCTGTGATAAAGAACCTCTGGGTAACGTGAGGTCCAGCCCCAGCAGCAAGATAAATGGGTGGCCAAGCCTGGCTGGGTTGATGCTGGATGCATCCTCATCAGGGAGTCACTGCAGAGACACAGCAGTTTCAGCTCTCCAAGCAACAGCTCAGCCAGGTTTTCACTTTCTGGGGGCATTCGTTTCTCCCTTTGTGCACCAGCACCACACCTTGCAGCTGCAGTGCAGCATCTCCAGACCCCTCCAGCACATGGTGAGCCCTCCAATTTGTCCTCACAGGGTGACACTGCCCTGCCTCCAGGGCCACCAGCTGCAGGATTCCACTGTGGGGGGCTCAGGAGCTTGGCCAGACTCCTCAGAATAAATGATTCTGTGTAATCTAGGAACTTTTTTTGCTTCAGAGAGGAAATGTGTGCAAACCCCCTGGTAATGCTGCTGCCCTGCAGGGAGCAAACTGCATTTCCCAGGCCTGTTTCTTTTCCTTTCCATAATTTCCTCTCCTGGGTAGCTTTTCTACAATTAAATGAAGCATTTCACAGCATGGGCAAGTGCTGTCCTAGAAACACATCAACTTCTGCCATTCTCTGACTCACCAAGGGAAAATTAAAAAAAGGCACAAACTTAAGAGTTGAGAGAAATGCAAATAGAATAATCAAAGTTCCTCCTAGTCACCAAGTCTGGGTAAGGTGAGAGCTGGAACTGTAAGCTCCTGCTTGTTTCTATCCACTGGGGTGTTTGGGTGGTGTCCAGACAGAGGAGATGAGACCTGTAGTCCTCTTATCAGAGTACAAATATAGATCACACCATCCTCAGTCCAATTCTGCAAAATGGAGAGGCAGGAACACATCAGGTGTGTCACAGAATATTAGGGGCTGGAAGGGACCTCTGAAGATGATGGAGTCCAATCCCCCTGACAGAGCAGGACCACAAAAACCAGGGCAGGTCACTCAGAAAGGCATCCAGACAGGTCTGGAAAGGCTCCAGAGAAGGAGACTCCACAGCCTCTCTGGGCAGCCTGGCCCAGGGCTCTGTCACCCTCACAGCAAAGAAGTTCTTCCTCATCTGGAGGTGGAACTTCCTGGGCTCCAGTTTGAATCCACTGCCCCTGGCCCAGTCCCAGGGCACAAGTGACAAGAGCTTGTCCTGCCTTCTTGCTGCCCTCATGTATTGATAGACACTCATTAGATCCCCCCTCAGTCTTCTCCTCTCCAGACTGAGCAGCCCCAGGTCTCTCAGCCTTTCCTCATCAGACAGATGTTCCAGTCCCTTCATCTTCCTCATAGACCTCCAACCAACAAACTGTGCATCCATTGAGCCAAAAATAAAAGGTAACCAGGTGTTATCTCCTGAGCTGCTGGTGTTCCAGCAGGGAGCACCCTCGAGTTTTGGCAGGGAAGAACCCTTCAGCCTGGTGCTTCAGGACCCAAAGAGATGCTGAGGATGCTGTCATGCTCCAAGTGCACCAGCACAGACAGATGCAGGCAGCTTCCTATTATCACCATCTCCCCTCCAGAGCTGACAGAGATGAGACAACTCAAGACCAGATCATCCTAACAGTCATGTTTGCATGGTGTGGAGCCCAAGGTAACAGGCCAGTCCTCTCAATTTATTCCTACATGGTTTTATGTGTTTACCATCTTTAAATCACAGCTCTAACCTGTCCTAAAACATCCCAAACAAGTGCAAAAATAAGCTGGAATTCAAGATAGATTGTGAGGCAGAGAAACAGAGCAGCAAATAGTACAGGTGAATCACAAATACTGAAACAAAATTAATGAATCAGTCCTAAGTTGCCTAATAAAGGTTAATTTATTTAGCATCCTGGATAACCTGATATCTCTGACCTCATCTAAAGGCAAAAGGAACAAAGCACAAAAAAGGGCAGCAGTAATTGGAAAGTCTCAGTAGATACATTTTCCAGAGGCTTCTTTTCCTGCTACTTGAAAAGCATCCCAAGTTTTAGCACATCAGAGTGGTCAAGATGCACTGACATGCTCATAACTTCCTGATTAGCAGCATTAAAAGGATGTTAACTGATTAACTCTTTGACAATCAAAGATCTTCCTTCCTTCCCTTTAACTGTGAAACGCACCAGAGATGGTCACCAAGACCAGCCCTGACCACCAACAAAACTCTGCCTCCATCTGTCCATCTTCGGCTGCAGGGAGGAGGTTTCACCACTCCCAGCACATCCAGCCTGGGAACATTTACAGGTTGAGAAACATTTTTTGACTGAGCCCAACTACAAAGTCATTCCACTTAACATGCTACCACTTCCCTACACCTGTATGTGCCCCCAGCTAGTACACCAAATTGAGCATCTGAACTCGTGGAGACATCACAGCACTTGCTGGCTCACAAAGGCAGAAGTGTCCTACACATCAGCCCTCCCCAAGGTGCACAGCCCCCCAACCCCAAGCTCTTCAAAAGTCACAAAAATTCTTTCTGAAGCCTCAGAACTTAAAGATAAAGGAGCTTCAGGGCTCAGCAGGAGGTGGTGGGTGCCAGTGCTGCTCCTCAGGCTGGCACAGGGAGTGCTGAGGGAGCTGCAGGTGCCCCATTGCTCCCACCACCCCCCAAGCTGTCCCACGTGGGGGTCACACAACAAAAAGAGAACTGCCTACTACCTCAACAGCAAAGAAAAGTGAAGTTTTCTGCTTTTCTTTGTACTATTAAAACACTCCAACAGGTGCTGGGTAAGCCCAAGCTGCCCACCAAACCATGACCACTCCTTAATTTGGGGTCTGCACGAGGTTCTCCCCGTCCACTTCAGCTCCTTGGTACAAGATTAAAGAGCGATTTCCACTACACTGAAACAGAAAATGAAGTGCCTAGGAGGCTCACTACAATGGTTTCATATTGCTCATTTCTGAATTGGTTTGGGATATCCTGATATTAACATTTGCTGCCCCTTAAACCCCACCCTGGGGGGCTCCCCAGTCCTCCTGCCTTCCCTCAGCAAGGCCAGACCCTCCCAGAAAAGCTTCACTAACAACCTACAAACTAGGGCTTGAAACAGGGAGTTAAAAAAATCTAATGGGGGTAATCAAGTGGAATCTGTGGTTATATAGCAGGTCTAGGGCCATACAATTACTGATACTCTTTTCCTCTTGTTTTTATGAAGTCCTTCTGCACAGCTACATGCTGGGCACTGGACGTGGCTGTTTCCCTTCTACAGGCATGAGTGGCTGCCACTTAAGAAGCAGGAAAAAAGCAGGAGAGCATGTCAAAATGTTCAGTTTGAGATGGACATGGGCATTTTCCATGACTGCTGTCCTTGACAATGCTGCTGATGTTAAGGGATCCTTTCCCCTTTCAGAAGAAAAACAACCCAACCACTTCAGACAGTATTTTTTTTTTCTGGTTTCAAAAGAGATAAAGTGCAGACCTGGGAAATGAAGATGCTTCCTACTCTGCCTGGGCAGACCTGGGAGCTCTGATGTGTCACTGGAGAAAAGAGCAGAGCAATTCTGGGAGGTTTTAAAGGTCACAGCTTAACTGAACCGTAATTGACTTTCAAACATCGATCCATTATTATTAGTGTTTGTTTAAAAATCAAAGATTATTTGATTTGAAGCTATTTTGCTGCTCTCAGAGGCTAGAAACACTGGGTTTGACTCCACTGAATTTGGTCATTCCATCAAAATAAAAACCTTTGGGAAGCTTTTCTTCCAGGTTCTCTTCTTCCCTTCGCTCCAGACTTAACTGTTCCACACCCAAGTGCTTGGAGACGCTTGGCTCAGCTCTAGAGCAGCTTCTGCTTGGCTTTGGCTTCCTCATGATCATCAGTGTCATCCATTAATATCTTCCAGCTTCCAAGCGTAGAGGACAACCCTGTTGATGGGTTCTGGATATAACCAACAAGATCCTTCAGAAGTAGCTGCACAGTGAAAACAAGGAGCTTTTCCCCACGTAGTGAAGGTGAAGCAGTTCCCTCTGATTTCTGAGTTCAGAGGCAATGATGAGTGGTGGCAGAAGCCACTAGATGCTTCCATAAAAAAAGGGTAGAATCTCTCATTTCATTTCCACTGGTCCAAATGACTTCATTGCTGACATCTGGAACAGACACAGGACAGCCTGGGTGCCCAAGTGGATTTGGGAGAAACCATTTCCAGTTGTTTATTCATTAACTACAGGGAAGAAAGCTCCAGGTATTTCATTTGATGAACATAATTGAATCTTTTTCAATTATTGGCTAAAAAGAAAACTAACAGCTTAAAAATTGTGTATAACTCCATTATGAATAACCAGGCATTCTTGGAATAGAATTGTGATTATTAGTCCCAATTCCCATCTCAGCCTGAGGCTGACAAAGTCAACATCATCTTGAGCTTATGAGAAATCTATTCAGTTTGCTGGACCCACTGAGGTTTGAGTCTTTCAGAGGTTAAGTTCTCAGAAGAAAAAAATCTGGAGATACAAACTTCAGTTTCCTTTTTTTAACAGCAGGGAGTTTCATACAAGCACATGGGACTCAAAGAAGATGGTCAAATGCTGGAGAAGAAAAGCTGAGAGCCCCAGTGATTGACTAGAAAAAGTGAATGAAGCTCCTGGGACATAAATCCAACCAGGTATTGAGTATCATTGGTACTAACATGTTGCAGTGCTGAGTGTGGGGACTGGTTTTGTTTGTAGGATCTAGCACAGAGAGGTCCTGGACCTGAGGCACAAGAGCAGTAATAAATAACATCAATGATTTGGGCACTGACCATATGGGACTAAACCCAAAGTTAGAGCAAGATGAGTTGGTCTGCTGTGGAGGATGGAACCCTGCCAGCTTCTGCTGAGGAAGTAGCCCAAGATCTGATCCTGTTTGTAGGTACCAGATGGTGTTTTATCATTATTTTTTTCCACTGAAAGTTCCTCAGACTGGCAAGTGGAGCAGGGAGAGAGGGATGGTGTGTTGCAGCAGGTTGGTGGGGGGGGTAGAAACAGCAGCACCTTCCCAGCTGTGCAGCATGAGGAATGAAGCAGCACTGCAGGCTCACCACAGTGCTTGACCCTCATGGCCAGGAATATGGAGTCCTGTTCTTGCATGGAAGCTCCACCATCTTCTGGTCCCCTGGAGCCAACACATGAGCTGGCTGGTTTACTCCAGCTATGGTTCAAGTCCAAGTCTCCTACACATCCTCCCTGTGTCCCTCCTAACACACTGGTGAGACCATTGGTTCTCCTGCATGTTGCTCCACTCAAACCTCTACCCACACTTCCCACATGGAAAAGATGAGCAAAACACCACACTACTCCTACCCTTCTCCTTCAAAAGGAGTTTTACCTCAGGTGAGACATTGAAGAGCAACAACTCCACCAAGACCAGTGGCCAAGAAGATATTTAAGATCTTTCCAGGACCTTCACCCTCTGGAGAAGGTTACAAGGCTGCTAAGCAGGCAGTAGCACACAGCAGATTCTTATCAGAAGAGAATCAGCTCAGCAGCAGCATCTCTGCCTTGTTCTGCCAGGGAGAAGCTCTCCTGGAGAGCTGGTCTGCCAGCTGGAGGGCAGGAGCCTTGGCAGGCAGCTGCCAGGTCACTGATGGTCTCCATAGGTGTCTGCAGGTGTGTGTGCCCATCCAGACCATCAGAACATTTGCAGTCAGCCCAGCTAAGGCTTTGCCAACATTTGTCACCAAAGTGGGTGCTGTGGAGGCACAGAGGTCCCTTGCAGAGCAGCCTGTGCAGGCATCATCATTCCTGGCCAATCTCATACCTGGAAGTGCAGCCAAGGTGAGCAGAGCCCTTTGAAGTTACCCCAAGACACTCCACAGAGCCAAGCAACCCACCCAGTGACCACAATCCCCCCCTTCCCTGTAAGAACCAGCTGATCCTCCCACACATTTGGTTTCATTGCTGGATTGGAGGCAACTCCTGCCACCCCGCCCCACCACTCAGCTGAAGGCTGCAGGGAACAAATCCCATTTCCACACCAGCACCCCCAGAGCCCATTCCCAGCTGCACAGAGACCTGCCAGGAGGCAAAACCACAGTGGGAACTGCTTATTCAAAGGCAGGGAAAGGCATCAATAAATTCCAGCAGAGCCTGCCTGCTTGCAGGGGAACACTGCAGAGACAGTGATGAAACCTCTGATACTGCTTCTAATTGTATCATTTGCCCCTGGGAGCCACAGCCTTTATTAATGCAATTATCCTGTAGCCAAAGGCAGGGAATGCTGCTGCTGACCTTGGCAGGGGAACAGGGGCCTTTAGTCACCACAGGAAATTGCTTCCTCCCCTGGTAAATGGCACATAACCCAGTGTGTTCCCCTTCCTGCAGAGCCACCATCTTCTCCTCTGACCAGAGATGATGTCAAATGCTGTTTGATGCCACCTCCCCTCAACCTCACAAATCAGAAAGAAAATCCAGCCATTTTTCAGGTTAGTCTTTTGACAAAGACAAATCAATACAAAGTGAAACTTCAAGTACCAACAGTGCACTCAAATCTTGAGATACAAAAAAACAGAGCCCTAACTGCAGCCATTTCTGAGCTCTGATTTAATTGTCATTTGATGCTTCAATTCAATTAGCCTAAAGGCATTCATAGGGGAGACTTGATCTCAAAAAACCCCCCACATTTCCAGAAAATTAAGTTCTGTATCGTGACAAGAAGCTGCCATTGACAGCAACAACAGGGCAGGAACAAGTATCAGTTGTTCAAGAATGAGATTTCTGACCACACTCTACATACTTATAACCAAAGCAGGTTCTAACCTCAGTTAGAACCTACTTTAGCCAAAAGAGCATTTCATAAGATGCTTTGAAAATACAAAGCTGAAAGAGGATCACCAGCTGTGCTTGGATTTTAAAGGACCAAAAGAACCTCTTTGCAAACATTAGTCCCAGCACTTGATCTTCAGTAGCTCTAAAATTGCACTGCCTGGCACCAGGCAGGTTTGAGTTTCCCCTGGTAACTGGTCAGTCACAGAAAGAAGTAAAGAACATCCCAGGACTGGACATCTCAATTTGAGTATCCAAGGCAGACTGAGTGGAAAAAGGAGAACTTGAGAGGTACTGAGGTTCAGAGGAGCTGGATGGCCTGGCCAAGGTCATTCAAGTAATCATCAGCACAGTTGTGGAATATCCTGCTTGCACTGGACCTGCCTTTCCTGGTGCTGACTGGGATGTGCTGGTGGTGACCCCAGGAGAGCCTGTGTGCCTGTCAGGAGGTCTTTGGCTGGGCTTTGCTGCAGAAGACAGACTCCCATCTTCAGCACATTTCATCCTTGAAGGCCTTGTGGGGGGAGGTTGGGACTTCCAAGTCAAGGAAATCTAACAAGACCTTTTTTTCAAAGCACCTGCAAAAAAAAAGGACAAAAGGACCTACAAGGATATTTTGCCAAGTAGAACATTCAGAATTAAGCAAAATAAATAAGTGCACACATGGGCATGGAAAGCAAGTTGGGCAGGTCACTTGGATCTTACCCTGAGGACACTTCTCACGGGTGTAACCGGCAGATACTGTCATCAGGCCCCAGGGAACTGTGTGCCCAGAGATCTAAAGACCTTCCCACAGTGAGAGGGAATAAGAGATGGACAGACACTGATCAGATGGCCCATCTTCAGGAAGCCTAAGGAGGGTCTAAGGGTGTCTAAGGGTCTTCTTCTAAAGGTCTAAAGGGTCTTCAAAAACACTAATGCATTAGTCAACCTGAAAGCAAAGGTCTCCATGGCCCTGTCTTAAAACAATTCTGTCTTAGAGACTTGCCCAGGGTTGCAGAGAACCTCTGACAGTGCAAGGAAGCACTGGAAATGTTCCTTCCAGCCCCAGGCTGTCCTTCCTCAGTGCCATCACAAACACCCTTAATGAGCAAAGGGGGGATTTGCATAAATTTGCCTGTGCTGCTCACAGCTCCTGATCGCTTTCCATTTTGCATGATGCTGCAGTTTAACCTCCTACTGTTAAGCATGAAAACCTGCCATAACGCAACAGCTGGTGTGAGCAATATCTGCTCAGTCCCTACCACCACCCAGCATGTGCTGGTAGTGAATATTGATGAAACTCAACATTATTACCATGTGGCACAATATGTTCCTTGCCTGTAGCTTCCCCTGACAGAGTTTTCTCCTCACAGGAAAGTTGAGGCACAAAACAAGGATCCACATCAGGTCCAGGTTCAAAAAAGTCCACTTAACCCAAGGTTTTGGGAAAGCCCCCTGGGAGGGTCTTGCTTGGCTCTAGGAAGCAGTGCTGTCTGCTGCAGGAGTCTGACCCAGCTCCTGAGTGAACCCAGAGGTGGGGGATGTCAGGTTTTGGTCCCTCTGTACTTCAGGTTTCACCAAAATGTTTTATGCCACATGTCCAAAAGGAAAATTAACCACTTCAGACCAGCAAGGGTCTCCCCATGCACAGCAAATTTCTAAAAATCAAAATTCTAATCCCTGTTTACCCAATTCTGCTTCTTATTTCCTTTTTCAAGTTAAAAGCTGGAAGTGAAAAAATATTATGAGCTCTGGAAGTCCAGAAATAGAAACACAAGTTCAAGTTAAGAGAATGCTGTTCCAGACAGAGAAATATGGGAGGAGTTTTACTTGTGGGAAGTTGGTGAACTTAGATCTGTGCATCCTTGGTTCATTCTTTATCCAGAAATAGAAACACAAGTTCAAGTTAAGACAATGCTCTTCCAGATAGAGAAATATGGGAGGAGTTTTCCTTGTGGGAAGTTGGTGAACTTAGGAGATCTGTGCATCCTTGGTTCATTCTTTGGGAGTCTGACCCAGCTCCTGAGTGAACCCAGAGGTGGGGGATGTCAGGTTTTGGTCCCTCTGTACTTCAGGTTTCACCAAAATGTTTTATGCCACATGTCCAAAAGGCAAATTAACCACTTTAGACCAGCAAGGGTCTCCCCATGCACTGCAAATTTTTCTCTAAAAATCAAAATTATAATCCCTGTTTACCCAATTCTGCTTCTCATTCCCTTTTTCAAGTTAAAAGCTGGAAGTGAAAAAATATTATGAGCTCTGGAAGTCCAGAAATAGAAACACAATTCAAGTTAAAGACAATGCTCTTCCAGATAGAGAAATATGGGAGGAGTTTTCCTTGTGGGAAGTTGGTGAACTTAGGAGATCTGTGCATCCTTGGTTCATTCTTTGGTTGCAGAGCTGCCACATTATGAATTCCTATATTCATCCCCCTCAGCCAAAGGAATTTGAAGGAACAGCAAAGGCAGTGTTTTGGGTACTCTGGTGGTCTGCAAGTCAGGAGATCACAAAATCATTCTGGTTGGAAAATACCTTTAAGATTGAGTCCAACCATGACCTAACTCTACCAACCATCAACCTAACTCTACTATGTTCAATGTTGAACAAATAATGCATGTCCCTCAGCACCACATCTACACATCTCAAACTCCTCCAGGGATGGAGACTTCACCACCTCCCTGGGCAGCCTGTTCCAGTGTTTAATTACCCTTTCAGTGAATTAAATTTTTCTAATACCTAAATCTAAACCTCCCCTGGCACAACTTGAACCTATTTCCTCGTGTTCTAAATGTTCTATAAAGCAAGAAACTTCTGGAAGTCAGTGGCAGGGGAACATGCCCATCATTGCCTTCCAGCACCTAAATACAGGGCTGGCTCCTGACAGCTTGTAGGGATGGGCAGAGGACAACAGCCCTCTCCTGCAGCCCAGGAAAGGGAGGGCGGAGACCTCAACACCTGGGCAAGGATCCCTTTGACACAATCCATAACTCCCTGAAGCTTTCACAGTACCCTAAGGCAAGAGATGCCAGGGCTTGGTTACCCTTCCTGGTGGGAAGTCATACTCAATGGTCAGGATAGATGACACCTAAAATCATGACTCCTCCCATGGGTAGTGGGCATGGAGAGCATTTTATTCCTCACGTCTTTGTTCAAAATGGTTTGAAATCCTAATCCTTCTGCCATATCTGCAGCTGAGACCTGATTGACCTCATTTGTAAATTGAATAAGAACAATCTCCATCTCATCCTTGAGATCATTAATAAAAACACTGACTGACAAAAAAAAAAAACAACTTCAGATAAACCTTTGCAGAATCCCACTTTGCAAAGTCTTCTGCTCTGGTAAGAAACAACTTTCCAGCATGACTTTCCAACCAGTTTTGCAACCAAATGAAAGTTTTCTTCTACTGAGGTTTCTCTACCTTGATTATGAAAACTGGAGAAAATCAAATGCTTTATTAACATGAAGTTATACAACATTCACTGCCTTTCTTTTGACAATAAATCTGGCTGATGCTGTCACAAGAGACAAATCCAAATGTTTTGAAAGCCATTTGTTCTAGACAAAGCCCACAGGATGCTGCTGACCTCCTCATTATGTGCTAACAACTCATTATTTCTTCCAGTATTTTCTTGGCAACTAAAATTAAACTGCTGGGCTGTACCCAGAGCTTCCTTACCACATCTGAAAGTAGTCATTTTTTTTAATGCTTGCCAGGAGACACCACCTATTCTCCATACAGCCTCAAAACTGGTGGTGAGCAGCTCCCAGTTGACTCCAGGCTTTTATCTACATACCCTCTGGTGCAGCCCTGAGCTGGTTTGAGAGCAACCCACATTCTTTCCTGGTGGCAGCTGCACATTTGAGTTGAAGCTGAAGCAATTCAACATGAAACACTGATGTGCTGGGCATTGCCCATCTCTAACCTTCCCTCTTCACTGAAGGCCAGACCCACACACCCCCACCCTCTTGCACCTAATACATTGATGCACCAGCTTCTTCTCATCCTCTGTATCCTTCTCGTTCCTAAAAGGATGATATTTTGTGCCTTGGCCTTTCAGGTCTGTCCTGCCAGGCTCACACACTGGCCTTTTGTGTTCCTCCTTACTGGTCTGACCCAGTTTCCATAGCCTGAACTGTTCCACTTTGCATTTGTGGGGACCGAAGGCATCGTGACTTCACACCAGTGACAAAGCACAGACAAAGCACACCAGAAAGATCTGGGCCACATCCCCCCCTCATCCAACCCACCCTTTTTCTCTCTGCATACTGATCTGAGAGACTTTTGCTTGCATAAAAACAGGAGACAGCAGCTTTTCTCCAGGATGCAATTAGTAATAATTGGCACTAACAGCTGTAAAAACTGGCCTAGGGCTCAGGTGTTCCAGACACTGAGTGCACAGAGCAAAGGCTCTTCCTTAGTGACAAAGGTATCATGTGCAAAATTGATGATTGCAGAGGGACTTGGGAACAAATATTTAGGCTTGGAAGAGAATCAAAAGGGTAGGGAGCTGGTCTGAGCTCCCACATGTCACTCATTCCCTCTGTGGTCCATTGCTGCCTTCAGCAAGATGAGAGAAGCAACAAGGAGTCATGGACACTGTGCCAAGAAGCTTCATGGGCAAAAATCCCATGTCTGTGGTTTACCTGATGTCAAGTTTGGAGGGTGCAAAATACTAGAAGTGTGAAGGAAAGCAAGGGAAGGATCATCATGAGATGATCACCTAGCAGATCTTGACAGGCAGTTTGTCAAGCTGTGGGAAGGTGCTCAGGAGATGCTGCAGAGATGCCTGTCAAGAGAGTCAATTGGCATCAGGGAGGGATCATCCTCAAGTGCCTTGAAGAGGTTTTCTGGTACTTAGGAGCTGTGACAGGGCAGGGGAGCAGCAGGGGTGGAGGCAGAGGAGAGGTGGTCACAGCAGACCAGTAAAAACAAAACTGTTGAAACAGAGCAGAGTGGGACAGAACTGCAGCTGCTGAGCTCAAATTCAGGGCAGGGCAGAGGTGAAGTCACATTCCCATTTCTGGCATGTCTGGGTTTACCTACTTACAGGTGGTTTTATTTTTTTCCCCATCTGGATGAAAAAAATCTCAGTGAGGTGAAGCAAACAGGAGTCATGGCACTTTTCCAGGTTTTCTATTAGTCTGGAAACTCAGTTCAAAAGTAATTGGTGCTGGCTTGAGAGTAACCACTAGCCTGTCCATGCACAGAACAAATCTCCAGCAAACCTGCAATAAACTGGTCAAACTCCAGACCCAGTGTGGCTGTGAAAGTTTTTACCACCTCCCCCAGCTCTCTGCATACCTGGAGGAGCAGAAAAGCCCTGGATAAGCCAAGAAGCACACACATCCTACCTGCACAGGTGGGTCACAAGGGTTGAATTACAGAAAGGTCAGGCAGAGGCTGCAAAAGACAGAGTGAGCTTCACCATCAGGACCCAGAGAGAAATCTGAGTCACAGGCAGCAACAGGGAGCTGACCTGGATGATAATAATTGTATTGGCTGCAGATCAAGGAGGAGGATGGAGAGAAGAGCATGGGGGAGAGGCCAAGGGCTCTCTCAGCCATGTCAGGTTGAGCTGATGGCAGCATCTCCAAAGGACATTCAAGAGACAGGCTGAGATTTTTGTATGGACAGAGGAGACAGAACAGAGATCTGAGCCATCAGTACCAAACCTAGAGCTCTTTCTTAACAGAAGAGGCTGCTCCCAAGTAAGGCCTAAGGGGAAGAACCTGAGTCAGAAGTGGGTACACAGAAAGTACCACCTTGGTCCCAGGTCACACTGTTGCCAAATAACCCCCAAGCCCGGAACAAGAGCCCAGCACAACCCCATTGCTCCACCAATAGCAAGAACAAAGTCACCATAGTCTTAGAGCAGAGATAACATCACAAACCAGCCCACAACAGAAAGATCACACCTGAGCAACTGGGTTAGAAAAAATAAGACAAAGCAATGCTTTGTTAAAAAAAACCCAACATCCTGATGTCTTTCTTACCATTGTAGAAGTGGAGCTTAAAATTGATATTTGAACAGATCTGTGGGCAGCAGGAAAAAAAAGCATCCAAAACACCACAACAAACAAATCTGGATTTTTTTAAGATGTTACAGAAATAGATTGCAACTTTTGTTGTGCTTGTTACCTGGCCAACTTCTTCAGAATAAAAACAAACAGAAAAAGACAAAAGTTAACTAACTGAATAAACTCGTTGCACCAACACAACCCAGTGAAGCCACATTGTCCCTGGTAGTCTCCAAAAGCTCCCCTGGGGTGCAGACACACAGGCATCACTGGGTGAGAGCCCACAGCTCTGCTCATCACCAATCTACACCTGGGGGGAAACAAATCCCACCCCCATGGTGGGAACAGGGACAAAAGCCAGTGGCTGCTTCACTGGAAGGTTTTAAGACCCCAGTGTCAGAGGCTCAGCTACTGCTGGTCCCAACCAATGTATGGAATTCCATAGGATCTGTGTTCATGGACATCTCAGTGCACCCTTAAGCTCACAGCTGGTTTGGATGGCAAACACACAGAGCAGTGGAGATTTCTGACCAAATTATTTAGCCCCTCTCAGTCCAGTTTTAACTGTTGCTGAATCCCTTGGAGCGGAAAAAAATTCATCCTTTGACTTCAGAGGACTCCAGATCAAACCCCAGTAACACTTTGATTCTAGATGGAGAGTTCTGAAATTAAAAGTAAAAACACAGATCAACATGTGATTTATGGATCTTTTTGCTCATTCCATATTTTTTTTTCATCTGGAATAACCCAGGTGTTTGCTTGAAAAGAAAGGAAGGTCCCAGTGCCAACTATGTTCATTCATTCACTTTCTTCCCATTTCTTTGTAAAACACCAAATCTTCTGAGAACTGCCCATGTTTTCCATGGCACAGATCAAAGGTATCATTATTAATTAAGAACATCATTTGACAGAACATGTTCAGAAAAAGCATTTTTCCCCCTAACAAGACTTTCAGAGTCCAGGAGCTCAACATCAAAAATGCCCCCAACAGCCTTTCTGAGCACTAAGAAACCTCACTGGAGGGGAAAGGCACCAGCAGGGCTGGGGGCAGAAATCCCTCCCTGTTCTCCAGTGCCTACAGGGCCAGGATCATAGAATCATAGAATCATAGGGGCTGGAAGGGACCTGGAAAGATCCCCCAGCCCAACCCCCCTGCCAGAGCAGGGGCACCCAGAGCACATCACACAGGAACGTGGCCAGGGGGGTTGGAATGTCTCCAGAGAAGGAGACTCCACAGCCTCTCTGGGCAGCCTGGCCCAGGGCTCTGGCACTCTCACACCAAAGAAGTTCTTCCTGAGACTCACATGGAACCTCCTGTGCTCCAGTTTGCACCCACTGCCCCTTGTCCTGTCACTGGACATCACTGCACAAAGCCTGGCTCTGTCCTCCTGACACTGCCCTGAACAGATTTGTGCCCATGGATGAGGTGGCCCCTCAGTCTCCTCTTCTCCAAGCCCAACAGACCCAGCTCCCTCAGCCTTTCCTCAGCAGGGAGATGTTCCCCTCCCTCCAGCATCTCTGTGGCTCTGCCCTGGGCTCTTTCAAGCAGTTCCCTGTCCTTCTGGAACTGAGTGGCCCAGAACTGGACACAACATTCCAGATGTGGCCTCACCAACCTGGATAACCACGTCCCCTGGAACACAGCACTGTCATCACCAGGAGCTGGCCACAAGCTTTGCACCAAGCCTGCAGAACCTCAGGAATACCAGGAATTGCAGACCTGGGCTGCAGTGGAGAGGCTGGCAGGAGCTGGGCTGCAGGCTGGCATGGGGATCCCACAGTTAGAAACAACTCACAGATGGGCAGTTAAAGAAACACAGAGCTGGAGCTGGGCAAAACTGGTTTAGATGTGACAGAGAACACAGAAGCAGAATCTGACATGTGAAAGGCCACTGCAGAGGTGTTATTTGGACATAACACAACTGCAGGTCATGAAGGAAGCAGCAGTGGTGTAAGGGCTTCTTTGCTCAGTGAAGAAAGAGCCAAGGTGTAAAGGCATGTTGGCAAAGAAGCAGCTCTAGAGCAAGCAAATCAAAGTCACCACCAAAACCATCACAGTTCTGTGAAAGGACTCAGACACTGACAACTTGCTTCAACATCCCCTGTTGCTTCAACATCCCCTGTTGCTTCCAGGTGAAACCACCAACCTGATGGGTCAGGGCAGCAAAGCAGAGATGAGCATAACCCCCCAAAAAAGGGACAGAAACCAAATGCACATAGAAACATTTTAACTGCATCGTTTCTTTTTTCTGTAGCAACCAACCCTGTTTGATAAGGTTTATGTGAAAGGCCACTGCAGAGGTGTTATTTGGACATAACACAACTGCAGGTCATGAAGGAAGCAGCAGTGGTGTAAGGGCTTCTTTGCTCAGTGAAGAAAGAGCCAAGGTGTAAAGGCATGTTGGCAAAGAAGCAGCTCTAGAGCAAGCAAATCAAAGTCACCACCAAAACCATCACAGTTCTGTGAAAGGACTCAGACACTGACAACTTGCTTCAACATCCCCTGTTGCTTCAACATCCCCTGTTGCTTCCAGGTGAAACCACCAACCTGATGGGTCAGGGCAGCAAAGCAGAGATGAGCATAACCCCCCAAAAAAGGGACAGAAACCAAATGCACATAGAAACATTTTAACTGCATCGTTTCTTTTTTTCTGTAGCAACCAACCCTGTTTGATAAGGTTTAAACTCTGAAGATACTGTATATGTTGGCAGCATGTTCTTGGCTTTACTTACACATAAGCTGTGCCTCCTTTCTGACCATAAAAAAGTCATTTGAACATCAGCAGCTTTGTGAAAAGTGAAAAAGAGGCTCAGCACAGGTTGTTTTATACATTCTGCTCAATGGCGTTTGCTGAACACTTCCCCACCAGTTGCAGCCCACGTTGCTCTCTCCCCATTTCTGCTCCCTGAAGAAACCTTTGCAAAGACACGGTGAGAAACCCTCTGTTCCTCTGCTGAAGCCAAGGGTTAGTTTTCTGTCAGACCCAGGGCCAGAAAGCAGCAGCCACCTCGGTGCCAGGGTCCCCTTATCCCACAGCACCATCTCGTGGAGACTGCAGGTTGCAAAAAGCCCACCAGCAAACCCACCAACTTGGATTAAATTGACTCCCAAGAGTCTGGTCGCCCTTCCCACAGCCCCAGACCCCTGCAGGAAGCTGGCACAGCCCAGCAGGACTGCAGCTTTGCAGGGCTTGCAAGAAGGTTCCACCTCCTGAGGGCAGCTAGGAGGACAAGGAGTGAGAGGAACACCCCCCACCACAGCACAACCTCTCCAGGAGTTTATTTTACCAGGAGGAAGCAGAGCATCCTGCATCCCATTGCAAAACCCATCCCCTTTCATGTGCTGGGAAGTGTCAAGGCCTGAAGCAGAAGTGCAGCAACTTTAAAGTGACCTATTGCAATTCTCTCCCCATCTTTAAGACCTTCAAGTGTTGGTCACTCAGCTCTCAGGACACAATCAGTAGGAAGAGCCCATGCAAGCCCCCATCTCAAGTGTTCATGTCCAACAGATGGCAAAGCCTCCAACCCACCAGCTGCAACCACCTTCCTCAAGCTCCAACCAAATATCCCTGAAAAGTCTCCCCAGACAAAACTGTTCCATAAAACCTCTCTTTGGGGATCCTGGAAGATCTTAGTTGACCCTAAAACACACAGCTCAAGGAGAAAAATCTGGACCAAAGAAATTGTTCATCAACTCAATTTGTGGTTCTGCTGCTTTGAGGCCACGATGGAATTGGATCAGGTGTTGCTTGAGTGATTCCCTCCATATTTATGGGATTTCCCACAAGAAGCCAAGGAAGAGGGGAAATAGACCAATGCAGGCAGGAGAGGCTCTTGCCCTGAGGCTGGGCCAGGCTCAGACCTGGGGCCAGCTCTTCCCAAGATTTCCTGGAGAGCATGTAGGAGGGTGGAGCTACCAGGCTCAGAGAGAAAAAAAACAACACAACAATTTAATTAGGTGTTTTTACTTCTTTTCTGCCTAGTTTTATGGAAAAAGCCAGACTTCTCTGCCTTAGGAACATGCCTGCAGGTGATTTGCTGGGGTATAGGGGGAAAATAAAGGAAACAGCATTTCCCAAGATGGGGTTCTGCAGGTCACCAGCTGGGCACACAGACAACCAATGCTTTCCACCTTTCAGGAAAGCATCACCTGAGGCATCTCAGTGACACCACTTTTCCTGGTGGGCGTCCACACCAACTGTCCTCCCAACAGAAACATCTCCTGATGCCTCTTCAGTAGAAATGTCACCCATCTCAGCCAGCACTACAGGAGAATATGGCAGAAGTACCAAACAGCTGCTCCCTGCTACAAGCAGTTATCATAAAGCACATCAAATTAGCTCTACAACTCAGTAACTAATGCCTCATACCTACTCAACTCAGCAGAACATGGCCCTTGGCCACGTGCTGGGAACTCTGCTGGGGAAGCAGCAGGCTGCACACCCAGGCAGGAGACCCAGATGTTTGGCCATGTCTCCCCCACACCCAGCCAAAACTAAAATCCAGCCTCTGGCTTGCAAATGTTGGAGCTTAGAGCTTCCAATTCCTTTAGATACCAGCTCCAAAGGGTTGTTCTCTTGCTTGATTTCCATCAACACAATGGAAATGTGGTGTGTCAGGCATCCATTAAGCTTTCAGGTATCTTGCTGAGCTGACACCTAAGCCTACTTCTTTTTCCAAGCAGAGCAAATGAGATGAGTAATGGGGAGAGCCCTGTGAATGCTGGTCCTGCAGCCAACATCAGGCACAGGTTGATCATCGTCATCATCAGCTCTAACATCCCAGACACCTCTGTTGAGACCTCTGAGGAGGCAGCCAGCAGGCAGAGGAGTTTGCAGTGGGGTTTCCTCCATCCTCACCTTCTTCTCTAGATGCTCTTTGCACTGCAGTGGCTCCCTGCCCCTGCAAGCCCAGCAGGGCAGAACCTGAACTTCACCCTGCTGCTTCCTCCATCCCTCCAATGAGCCAGCCCCTCCAGTAAGGTGCTATTCTTTCATGTCCTAGAGCTGGTTTTGCACTGATTTTTCTCAGCCATGAGCATTTTGTGCTCCCCTCCCACCCAGGACAGGCTGACCTGCCTGTACAGGGAATCACCTGCAAATTTCAACCCCCCCAGAGCCCAATCCCATGGGTTTTCTCCAGCATTTATTAACCTGCTTATCATACTGTCAGCCCAGCAGCTCTCCCCAGTGCTTCCACACCTCAAACTGGTGGTATAATCAAGCCTGAGTCATGCTTTGCTTTGTGGGAAAAGTGGCAAAGATGAATAGGATTTGCTCTCAGCATCCAAAACTTTGGGAATTGAAGCCCAATGTGGAAAAGCTTCAATCACATTTCAAAGTCTCCTGTGGTCAGGTGGGAGACTAAAATGTCTACCTAGACTGTAGGACTTGCTTGGAGCTTTGTAGCAGAGGCAAGATTAGAGCCCAGACCCTTTGTTTCAGAAGCACAAATCCACAGCAATTAAAACTGAAATAGGTTTTCCATTAATGAGCAGTAATTAAGGCTGCTGCTCAGAGCCTGGCAACTCCAAACCCATCTGAAGGGGGTAGCTGTGCCAAAGTTACCAAAGGTGGTAGGACTGGCCAGCTCATTACAGGGACTTCATTTGCCATCTTCAGCACAGACAGCATTGGAGGCACCTTCCTTCATCCCTCCCCTGCCACCAGCATCCCCATGACATCTCCAACAGACACAGGAAGGTGGACAGGCTGGACTAACACAGGCAATGTAGGGTCAGGCTCTAAATGAACTGGGAATTTACCTTCTATTATGTTTTTGTTTCTTATTCAGTACAAATCTGAATCCCAGCACACACCATAGAACAGCTGGTTTGATTTTACTGGTACCACCTGCACTGAAAGCTTTACATCACCTTCAATAAACCCAATTTTTGGTCCAGCTTTTCAGGAAAAGTGATGCAGGTGTGTAAGTTTAGTTGTGGAGAGGCCCTGACTGTCCTATTCACTAGTGACCTGACACAAAGCTGGGAGAGAAAAGCTGAGGGCATGGCCCAAAGGGCTGCAGCTGCAGAGAGAGCAGCATTTCCAGCCCTGCAGGAGCTGGAAAGAGAGAGAGAAAGGGCAGAGCTCAGGCTGCTGGAGATGGGCCTTCCTCACACTCTGGGTGCAAACTCTTTTAGACACCAAAGGCTGTTCAAAACTTGAATTTAGGAGGATTTTGTAAGTGGGTCATTCTCTTTTGGCCAAATTAAATCCCCTTGAATTCTGAGGGCTTGATCTCTGCACTGGCTCTCATCTAGGCTTTTTCTCTGCTAATTAGAAGTAGTCTTTAAAGAGCACATGAAAGATGAGGAAGATATGGGGAATCTAGGGAATAGGGGATGGAGCAGGGGAAGGCTCCCAACACATGATGAAAGAGGCCTTCTTACTGCATTTAAAATGTGAAATGCATTTAGAACTGTTGGGTTGTTAATCACAACCAACCAGTCTTCTTCTTCATACTTGGACATCCCCCCTTCTTCCTCCCATGGAGCTGCTGCCCCAGCCTTCATCTCCAGCCCTTATTCCTTCCCTCAAGGGAACAGGAAGTTTCTTCACAAGGCCTGATCAGCAAGAACTGCCCAAGGAACCAGCCTCACACAGTAAGGGCTGAGCAACCAGCCAACATTAACAGAATAGGCCCCAGGGACAGAAAAATAGTGCAGAACCACCTGTTGCTTCTTCCAAAACCTCAGGTTTGTCCCAGAGAAGGCTCATACTGAGAAAGGCTTCTGGTCACCCAACAAACACTGAGCCAGAACAACCAGGTTGAGTTGCCCAAGGGCTTGTGATGGGCCAGAGCCACAGACCCCAGGGCTCAATGACCAGGGGAGCAGAGGCACAACAACCCCCAAAAGTGCTATTCCATGTGTTTATGGAGCTACACCACCCCCAGGAAGGGCTACACCTCCTACTAAGGAAAATCCTCCTTGCAATACAGCTCTTCTCTGGAGCTTTCTGCCCCCAAAACAGACCTAGCACAGGAACACATCACCTTAGGGCTGGCAGCCACTCTCAGCATCTACAAACACCTCCTCTGTCCACAGAGGTGGTTGCTCCCAAGGCAGTGACCAGACCACAGAGCATCACATCTCACACCTACCAGCTTCCAGAAGGGCTACAGCAAAAAGCCCCAGCAGCTTAGGGAACCATAAAAAAGAAAGTATCCCAGGAAGTGCCAGAGCCAAGGACTAAGAAGAGCCTGGGGCTGAGCTTAAATGGAGCCCCAGGGGGGGGTGTGAGGAGCCAGGTGAGGCTCAGATGAGGTGTGGGCTTATTAATGCTGCCCTGGCAGCAGCTGGTTGGGCACAGCAGCTGCTGGGAGCTGAGCTGATGAGCTCCTCCTAGTCCAGCTGACAGGGATTATCAGCCAAGGTGTATTGGGAGAGACAAAAGAGCAGGTCACACACAGTTGTTTTTTATACTTTACGTTCATCTTTTGTCCCCATTCTGCTACTAAGAGCTGTCCTGCTGTTGCCTGAGTTACAAAATGCAGCTTCAGCCTTTCTTGGGAGACCTTGCTTAGGGGAAGTATCAGTGGCTTCTGCAATCCTCTTCCTTCTTGCTGCTCAAGGCCTGCCTTGTGCTGGTTTAATGGTTGGATTTGATGATCTTCAAGGCCTTTTCCACCCAAATAGATTCCATGATTCTGGCTATGCAGCCTTTCCCAAAAGGTCTAGCTGGCCTTGTGCTAAGGTCAAAACTTCAAGCTCTGAGCCCTGCTATGGTTTCAGAGTTTGCTGAGTTTCTTTTTTCCCTCTCTAATATATTTCCTTTTTTTAAGCTAGATATATCTCTTAGTGACTTCTGAAAGCCCATTTGTAGTCAGTAACTGTTTAACACTAAAAACCTTCATATAGCAGGAATAGTTTCTCAATGGCCAAGTTATTAAAAGGGAACAATCTGCTTAAGCTTTTCCTTATGTATTTTTGATCCTTTGGCAGAGCCATGGAGTTGTTGTCCCTCCTCCCTCCCCATGGCTGAGGATCCTCACTGTCTTTGGAAGAGAGGAACCAGTGCCCATGCCTGTGACCCCAGCTCAGCCTTTGGGCTGCCCTGACAACCCCCTGACCATGTTTTATACCCATAAAATTGCTGAAATGTCCTGCTGGGCACCCAGAAAAAAAAATAAAATAGAAAAACAATAATAATAATTAGCATCCTTTAAGTATGAGTCTCATCCCTGCAATGCCCCAGTTTCCAAACCACATCTCCACCAGTGAGATGGGTGCAAAAGGAAGGATGTTGTGGTGCTGACATGCTGCTGGTGGTGCCCAAAAGGGGGTGCTGGGGTTCTGTGGGCAGAGCTGAGGGGCTCTGTCCCTCTGGCTCCCAGAGGAAAGGCACAAAACCGTGCCAAGGTGTCAGGGATGGGGCTGGGAGGCACAGACCCACCAACTGGACGTGGCCTGAAGCAACTTTGTGTCACGTCTCTGTGTAAATATATACACTGTGACGTTTATGTGGGTCGTGTTGTGTGAATGTTCCTGTCTCGTTTCCTCTTGCTAAATAGATGCAAAAACGGAATGGCAGGAGGCAGGTCTCCTGTGTTTCAGGGATTCCTTGGGCAGCCAGAAGCTGCTTCCCAGCTCAGCAGCAGCTCCCAGGCCCCTGCGCTGCTCCCCGCGGGCACCAGAGGGCAATGCAGCTCCAGCAGCAGAAAACACCCTTTGGGATGTTTATTGCAGAGTTCTCTGCTTGCTAAGGACCTGGGTTGTCTTTGGGGTGCGGGGCCAGGAGGAGGCTGGAGGTGGGAGGACCTGGTGGCCCGTGGTGATGTCCTGGTTCCTGTCCCAAACAGAGCAGCCCCTGGGAAGCTGAGCTGGGCAAAGCAGACAGGCTGGGAGATGCCCTCAGCATCTTGGAGGGCTACTCAGGTGCCTTAAATCCCTGTAGCCATTCCTGGACCCAGGTACCCATCTCCAGCCCGGGCTCCTGGATCACCCTGCAATGGTGCTTCCCCTGCTGCCCACAAGGTAAACATGGGGGAGATGTGTTGAGCACCGTGTTGGGTTTCTGGGGCAAATTCCTCCCTGTTGCTCCTCCTGAACATCCCCATCCCACCCCACTGCAGTGTCACCAGTGTTGGAGACAGGCAGGTTGCTGAGTGTGTGGGAGAGGAAAGCTCTGCAAGAGGAGTGTAGCCTGGACCTGAGTATGGGGGCTTGGTACCCCAAAAGCAAGGGCCTCCCCAAAAAGCAGCTCCTGAGAGCACTACTGCAGAGACAGGAGGAGTGTTGAGCAGCCTCAAAACAGCCCAGAGCCCCCCCAGAATGTGCCTTAAAGGGAAGGCAGGCTGGGGGGGCTTTGTGCAGCTCTAGAACCTGCACTGAGGGCAGGGTGAGGAAACACAGGCACCCCCAGCAATGGCAGGAGAGCTGCTCCACAATGCTGGAAGGTGGGATTGGCTGAGGGAGGGGCTGTGGGGCTTGTACCCACGCTCAGCCAGGG
>NW_009953398.1:731003-735461 GCF_000747805.2 Chaetura pelagica | reverse complement strand
GGTCTCATGTGTTTCAGGGATTCCTGGGCCAGCCAGAAGCTGCTTCCCAGCTCAGCAGCAGCTCCCAGGCCCCTGCGCTGCTCCCCGCGGGCACCAGAGGGCAATGCAGCTCCAGCAGCAGAAAACAACCTTTGGGATGTTTATTGCAGAGTTCTCTGCTTGCTAAGGACCTGGGTTGTCTTTGGGGTGCGGGGCCAGGAGGAGGCTGGAGGTGGGAGGACCTGGTGGCCCGTGGTGATGTCCTGGTTCCTGTCCCAAACAGAGCAGCCCCTGGGAAGCTGAGCTGGGCAAAGCAGACAGGCTGGGAGATGCCCTCAGCATCTTGGAGGGCTACTCAGGTGCCTTAAATCCCTGTAGCCATTCCTGGACCCAGGTACCCATCTCCAGCCCGGGCTCCTGGATCACCCTGCAATGGTGCTTCCTCTGCTGCCCACAAGGTAAACATGGGGGAGATGTGTTGAGCACCGTGTTGGGTTTCTGGAGCAAATTCCTCCCTGTTGCTCCTCCTGAACATCCCCATCCCACCCCACTGCAGTGTCACCAGTGTTGGAGACAGGCAGGTTGCTGAGTGTGTGGGAGAGGAAAGCTCTGCAAGAGGAGTGTAGCCTGGACCTGAGTATGGGGGCTTGGTACCCCAAAAGCAAGGGCCTCCCCAAAAAGCAGCTCCTGAGAGCACTACTGCAGAGACAGGAGGAGTGTTGAGCAGCCTCAAAACAGCCCAGAGCCCCCCCAGAATGTGCCTTAAAGGGAAGGCAGGCTGGGGGGGCTTTGTGCAGCTCTAGAACCTGCACTGAGGGCAGGGTGAGGAAACACAGGCACCCCCAGCAATGGCAGGAGAGCTGCTCCACAATGCTGGAAGGTGGGATTGGCTGAGGGAGGGGCTGTGGGGCTTGTACCCACGCTCAGCCAGGGTGGAGCAGTGGGTGCTGCAGCTGCTGCAGCCCTGACACTCTTTGTACAGGAGTGGGAGCAGCTCAGGGCCAAGGAAGGGGAGTCCAGGGTACCCCTTGTGCCCTGTTCACCTTCAGAGTTCTCAGTCCCTTGACCCAGGTAGTGTGCCTTGGAAACCCAACGCTGCTCTGATCCCAGGGTGTCCTCAGCATCTGGGAGAGCCACTCTGACACCCTAAATCCCCATGGCCATTCCAGGACCTCCATCTCCAAGGCCCAGTAGCCATTTTGCTGGACAACACTCTGGTGCTCAGCTGCACAGTGCTGTGCTGGCACTGCTGCCTGCTGACAGGTTGCTGCTGGCTCCAGAGGTGTTTGGATGCTCAGTTCTCACTTTCTCCTCCCTCCTTCCTCCCAGGACAGGTATTGGTGCAGGTAGGCAGTGCTTCCCACCCTGCTGGTGCTTTGGGATGCAGCTGAGGATTCTGAGAAGGCTCAGGCTGGGGGAGGTGGGAGTGCCTGGTGCTTGACATGGGACAGCAGAACCCAGCCTGGGTACTGTCCCCAGGGACAGATCAGCCCCTCTCTTCTGCCTGGCCAGAGGGTTTTTTTGCTGGCATTTTTCAGGCAGCAGCAAATTTGGGAGAAAGGGATATAATTTGTGCTGGAAAGCCAAGGCAGCCCCGTTGCTATGGTTGCCACAGCCTGGCCTTGATGCAACGTCACATCAAGCAGCTCTGCAAGCAGATGTGCCACAGCTGGAAAGCAAAATGATTCCCCCAGATGTGAGCATGGCATGGCAGCCACATGCTGTCCCCTCTGCCTCCCTGGGATGCTGGTTGTGCCCTTGGCTGCTTATCCCTTACCCAGGACCCTCCCTGGCAGCAAAACCCCCACCAGTGACAGCCACCCTGGGGGTGGGGAAGCCTGGAACTTGCACTGAGCAGTGCACGGAAGTGTTGAAAAATAACACAATCAGAATATGTCATTCAGTGTATCTGTGTGTGTGTGTGTGTATAAAGAGCTTACAATCAGATCCAAGTGTTTGAACAAGGGAAAAGCTGAATGTTGGCTAAGCATTACAACTATTTCTGACTCTTTTTTTCCCCTAAGAAATGATAGGTTCATCAATTTCTAGGACTTTCTTGGCTTTGACTGTCAATTATTTGGGCCAGCATGTAGGTTCACTGGGTCCTGCTGCATCCTTGGATACTGAGGGCTCTGGCTCTGCCTCCTGGCACTCTCCAGGGCTCACTGCTCCTTGCTTAGTAGCTCTTTGCTGTGAAGATTTTAGCATCTCAACCCAAAATGCACCTGACAGCCTCATCAGAGGTCTGGAACAAAGCTGGCACTGTCACAGAGACACCAAAAAGGTGTTGAAGACCTGCTGCTGCTTCCCAGTGGTCACCTGGGCTCTGCCCTCTGCTCTCAGGACACCTATTGTTGGATATGTCCTCCTGAACCCCCAGGGTGCTTCTGCCTTTGTCCACACCAAACACAGTGGAATCAAGTCCTGTGAGGTGGTGGTCCAGGAGGTGGTGGTTGGAATCTGCAGGGTAGCTGTCCCTGTCCCAGGAGCTAGCACCCACCAGGGACCTTGTAGGGTGCTGTGGGACCATGGTTGCTTTGGCCACCTTGCCTGTGACCCCCAGGAGGGCCAGGACACTCCTGCCTTGCCCAAGCAGGGTCTCCAGTGGCACAGACATAGATGAGCAGACCTTTCCCTCTGTGCTGCCTGCTGAATCCTGGCTCTGGCTGGCTGCTGGCCAGACCTCGGGAGGGCCCAGGGGGCTGGTTAAGCTCATTGCTTTTCTTTCAGAGGCTTCAGAAAGCCGCCCGCCCGCATTTAATTCAAATTTATTGAATAATTCTCCTGGGAGAGGCTAGTTCAAGACCAGACACTGCAAGAAGACCATCACTGAGATCAGCTGGCATGGCCCTGGCCATGGAGGGCTCTGTGTCCTCCAGCACACCTCTGTGGCTGTGCCAAGGGGATGGAGAGCACAGGGCCAAGTGCCTGGCCCCGGGCAACCTTGGCTCAGCTCTAAACCTGGCTGCCTGCATTGCCTCCAGCCCCAGGGGATATTTTGAGGCCTGTTGATATCCCTCCCACTTCCACCCCAAACCTGTTCCTGCCTTTGAGCAGTAGTTCCCCGGGCAGCAGTCCCAGCCCTGCCTCCAAAGCCAGTTTGCCAGCTTGAGGAGCTGCAAAGGGGGTGAGATGCAGTGTGCCCCACAGGGGATGCACATGCCCTGCTGGGAGCACACCCTGCTGTGATCAGATCCACATCCACCCTTGGGTGCACAACCTGAGGCCACCCGGACAGGAGTGGGGACAAGGCAGAGCCAGGCTGGGAGCTCAGGGATGTGTTCCCAGCTCCAGTGAGTGAGGGGTAGGTGACAAGATCAGCCAGATCCTGAGAGAAGGGTTTCCCTGAAGGAGGCTGCTCTCCGGGAAAGCCGTTTTACACTGTACTCAGCCTTGAGCAGCCTGGGGGGGCACATTGTGTCCCCCATCATGATGGTACCCCTGGGGGCTGTCCCCAGGGCTGCTGAGGCTGGGAACAGTCTGCCTCCACCCCTCCTTGCCTTGCTGCTGTGCAGCTGCAGCAGGGCAGCCTGCAGTGTGCCTGGCCTGACGCAATTAACCACTGCTGGGAGGGGAAAATAATGATCTTCATTAAGGAGGGCAGCACCCATCGGTCAGGGCCTGGCATCCCGTGCTGGGGCATGTGCAGTCATGCAGCAGGGCTGAATCATAACTCTGCTAATGATGCTGGGAGCCTTCCCGTTAGCTCTGGGCACGTGTTGCTCTGCACCATGTACAGAAGGGCAGGTCCACATCAGCCTCCATCCATCTCCAACTGTCCCTCAGGCCTCGGGCTGTAAGGACAGGACCTATGAGAGCTCAGCCTGCTTTCCAGCAAGGCACAAGGATCAGGGAATGTGCCAGAGCCTGGAAAATGGAGCATCCATGGCTGCAACTCAGCCTAGGAGGGGCAGGAGTGCTGGGGGACCTTTCCCCAGGGCAGTGGCTGTGCTGCAGCGTGGGGCCAGAGCACCAAGACCCCCCCTTCCCTTCCTGGGGTTCCTTATTCCCCACATACCCCTCTTGTCATGGACATCAGCTGGAGACTCCCCCTGGAGCTCTGCAGAGCTGCAGGAGAGGGTCACCCACCCGTGGCCAGGGGCACCCACCCGATTTACAGCAGTTGCTGGGGCAGGGAGCAGCACGGAGCCGTTTCTGCAATAAACGCCTGGGTTTGCTGGTACGATTCTGATTTTCCTGTGCCGGGTGCACGGCTGGTTTGGAGCAGAGCTGGGGGTGCAATCCCACCCCGCATCCCAGAGGGTGCCGGGTGCCTGGGGAGGGCAGGGGGGCGGCTTGCCGTGCTGAAACGGCGTTTTGTTTAGACTCATGTGGGGAAGAAGAACCGTTTCCCAGCGGATGTCGAGCAGGGAGGGGCGTTGAGCGATGCCCTAATAACCCCCATGTACATTGATTTACCTCGGGCAGAAGCTGCCCAGGGCCAGGCTCAGGTTTGCAGACAAGCAGCTGTGCTGTCCC
>NW_009953398.1:720893-725352 GCF_000747805.2 Chaetura pelagica | reverse complement strand
AGCTCGGGGCACAGCTCAGCCAGGCTCTGCTTTCCTGGCCCTGCTGGGGTTCAGGGTCTCTGGGCATGGCGTGGGCATCCCAGGGCATGGTTCAGTATGGGACAGCATCTCTTGCGTAGCATGGGTAAAAGGTCAGCACAGCATGGCATCCCTGGGCATGGCTCAGTATGCCACAGTGTGATTTAAGATCTCTGGACGTGGCATGGCACAGCGTGGCACCTGAGCACATGGCTTAGCTTGACACAGCATCTCTGGCTATAGCATAGCATGGCATGGCATCCCTGGGCAGTGGTATGACACAGTATGGCATCCCAGAGCATGGGTCGCCATGGCTCAGCATCCCAGGGCATGGCATGGCATGCTGCACCATCTCTGGACTCAGCGTGGCTGGGCATCCCTGGGAATGGCACGGCATGGCATCCCGGGACATGGCTCAGTGTGGCACAGCATCCCAGGGCAGGGCATGGCATCCCAGGACATGGCTCAGTGTGGCACAGCATCCCAGAGCATGGCATGGCATCCCAAAGCATGGCTCAACATGGCTCAGAATCCTCAGGTGGGGAGCTGCCCAGTGCAGCATCCCTGGGCATGGCTGGCACAGCTCAGCTCAGGCCTGCCTGGCATCCCTGGACATGTCCTGGCTGGCATGGCCTAGCTGGGCTCTGAGCTGAGCATGGCATACCTGGGGATGGCCTGGTGTGCTATGGCTGGGCCTGACTCAGCTCAGCATAGTCTGGCATGGCTGGATATAGGGCATAGCTTGCCTGCCCTACATGGCCCAACTGTACGTAGGGCAAAGCTCAGCTTGGCACAGCATGGCCCAGCCTAGCATGGCCCCAGCTTGGCATGGCTGGGCTCAGCACTGCCTGGGCTGGCACAGCTCAGCGTGGCACAGTTTGGCATCCTGGGACACAGCATGGCACAGCCTGACCCTGCACAGTTGGGCACAGCTTGGCCAGGCACAGTGTGGGATGGTCCCTGCTGCCCTCCCTGCCTGCTGACACTGCCAGACCCTGGGGAGGTTTTCCAGCTCATTTCTTTCCACTGATTCCTGTGTTCCCTGGAGCCTTTTTCCAGGCATGTGGCATGGCTGCCTGGTTCATGGGTGCGTGGTGAAGCCAGAGCAGATGTGCTGTGTGGGAACAGGGGCACAGAGCTGTCCTGCCTGTGGTCACACATCAACCCAGTGCACCCTGGCACATGCTGCCTGCTGTGGGGTGGGCACACCCACCAAGCACTACATCCTGGTGATCTGTGGGCATTTCGCACCCTCTGCTCTTCAGGGTGGAGCTGTGGATAAGATGCTTGGGCAGTCAACACCTGTTGGGAGGGTTAGGGGTGTGTACCACGTCTCGCTGGCTGCTCTTTGGATGTCACAGGTTGGAAATCAGGCCAGCTCTCAGCCACTGGTGTCACAGGTTTCAAATGTGTCGGGATTGGAGCCGCGAGGTGGGAGCTGGGTGTTGTGTGACATGTTCGAAGATGCTCCTTCAGGCCCTTTGTCCATTAGCAAAGCCCTGCTTCACAGCTGGTGTCCCAACTCCTGCCAGAATTAGCAGCAAGGGCTTAAGGGCTTTGATTTACTGAAGGCTGGAAAAATACAGATGAGGCCCCTCCGGTTTCCAAGAAGGCACGTGCAGGCACTGCCGGTGCTGCAGACGGCACCGCCGCTTCCTCTGCTTCCGTGTCATCTTCCCAGCAAGCTGCAGGAGTGTGGGATCTGGGTGGTTTACTGCCATGAGGGATAGCAGCTCACATCCCTTGAGCAGGAGCAGCAGGGAGAGCAGGAAGCTGCTGGAGGTGTGCACCCCAGAACACCACGGGGATGCTGGTGACATCTTCTGCTCTTGACCACGGCGTCTCTTATAGACATTCATGGCAGTGTGTGGGTCCCTCTGGCACATCCCTGACATGTGCATCCTGCTTGTAAACATGTTAGACATCAAGGTGTTAGATATTAGGAAGAAATCCTTCAGTGTGAGGGTGGTGAGAGCCTGGCCCAGGTTGCCCAGGGAAGCTGTGGCTGCCCCATCCCTGGCAGTGTTGAAGGGCAGGTTGGATGGGGCTTGGAGCAGCCTGGGCTGGTGGGAGGTGTCCCTGCCCATGCAGGGGGGTTGGGACTAGAGGATCTTTAAGGTCCCTTCCGACCCAAATTAGTCTGTGATTCTTATTGTGGCTCACACCTTCTGGAACCTGAGCAGGAGACCACTAGGCTGGTACCCTGGTTCCAGCTGTGCAGAAGCCACAGCCAGATACATGCGTCCCTTCTGCTCCAGAAACAGATGGAAGTTTTGCCCAGTTTCTCCAGCAAGGAGTGGAAAACTGCACTGGGCTGCAGCAGGATGCTGGCTTGTGCCCTCTGCTAAAATGGCAGGGATTATGGCAAAAATAAAGCCCTCACCCAAGTGATCAGCATCAGCCACCCTGCTGTGCAGCCCAGTTCAGAGAGCAGCATGCAGGAACCCTGTGGAGGTGGCTCCTGGTCTCAGCAGCTCCTCTCCTCTCAGGTATGAATGAATCACATTGATCAGAGTCAACTCACCCAAATAGCTGCAGATATGTCTTTTTTTTTTTTTTTCCCCATTCGTTCATTGGAGCTGGGTAAAACCTGTTGTGTTATTAAAGAGAAAGGAGGATTTTGCAGGGTGGGAGGGTTTTTGGCAGGGGCCAGACGTGCGTGGTGCTACTACGCCCGTGTGATGCACACTGGGTTTTGGAGCTTCCCTGCAGAGCACATTGCAGCCCCCTGTAGCAGCGCCAGCTCACGTTGCATCTTTCCTCAGCTGCCATAGTAAAATGTACATATTTAAGCCCACTTCACCCATTTCTCTTTGCAATTCAGATTGTCTGCAAGGCTCTACCGTCCTCCTGCTCTGGGCACAGCGAGCTGGTGTCTCCTCTTGCTCCTGGGTGTTTGCACCTGCTGTGAGCCCCCCCATGAACAGGTTATTTCAGGCGTTTCCCCAAAAAAGGGGCTGTTTCTCAGGCACAGGTTGGCAGCTCAGTGAGGCAGGAGGCATCTCGGGTGTCCTTGCCCTGTCTCACTGTTGCTGAGCCACGCAGTGGAGAGCAAGCAGCTCCCAGCCCTGCTCAGCGGGCTGGAAAATGTGAGATGTGATCCGGCAGCAGCTGCCGAGGGACAGGCAGACAAAGAAGAGTGGGCATGGAAGAGGGTTTGGAGTGAGGGGAGGGGATGCCTGCAAACCCTCTCTTCTCCACTGGAAGGGGCTTAGGTGAGAACCATGTAATATGGGGAGTGCAGTCCTGCCTGCCCCCTCCTGTTCCCTGCCTCAGAGTTTGTACACCTTTTCTCCATGGAAAAACATGTAGGGTGGGTGAAATATTGGGTAGATGCCTTGTTTTCCCCCCCAGCCAGCCAGGGACTGGTGTGTGCCACCAGCAAGAGTATCCTGCAGAGGCACCTGGGGCTGCATGGGGGTCCTGGAGGTTGCCTTTGGGCACCTCTGTTGGTTCTGGGTCCCTGCTCTGCTGGTGCTTAGGTCCTGCCTGGGGACATTGACTGAGCCCTGGGGTCCCAGTAACCACAGGCAGAGCCAGGACACGGGGCTGTGCCTTGTGTCACCCCACCAGCAGCCACCCCAGGAGGGGCTTTGCAAGCCTCTTGCTTTTTGGGCTGCTGCCCCAGGCGGGCTGTGCTGCAGGGAACCCCCAGCTGTTTGCCTGGTAATTTATGGGGGCAGGTGTAAAGCTGAGAAGTGTTGATTTTTCCCTCTCGGACGTGCTGTGCTCTCTGGCCGGGGCTGCTTTGCTGGCCAGGGGCAGGGCACAGCCTGCAGGCTGCTGTACTGGGCTCCAGCCTGGCCTGGAGGGAAGGATGCTCGATGTTTACTGTTGGCACTGGGCTAGAGCTGCTGTTTATGCTCTTAAAGAAACCCCCATGGGTGTCCCTTACCCTTCACCCCATTGCACCCCAGTGTGGGCTTGGGGTGAGCTGTGTTTGCTGGGACGTGCCTTTGCACCACCGGGCAATTTCCCCTTGAAATCCCCTCTGATTTCTTTTTTTTTTCCTTAGCCATTTCTAACATAATTCCCTCTTCTGTCTGGCGGGGGCTCAGAGTTAATTGAAAGCTGCTGCTTTTGTCCTGTAATCTGGGAGGAAGCGCTGCTGGCTGCTCCTGGCCGGTAATCCCCGTCGCACAAAGGCGCTGCTGCAGAACACACAGAGGCAGCTTCCACCTTTCCTCCTCCTTTTGGCTCTTCTGCCGAGGTTTGGGGTGCAAAATGCCGGCAGGGCTGTGCTCCCCGCAGGGTCTGCCCGTCCCCCCGGGGCTGCTGGAGCAGGGAGGGATGTGCTGGCAGCGGCCATCTCGCTATTTAAATGATCCTGTTTTGTATCCGTTGCTGCCTTCTGCTTCTAAGAGATAGCAGAGCCTGCTGGGGAGCTGTGAGAGTTGCACAGCACAAGTCCCCTCGTCTGCTCGGAGCTTTGCTGCATTCC
>NW_009953398.1:719881-720638 GCF_000747805.2 Chaetura pelagica | reverse complement strand
GCCCTGGGGGGGGGGGGGGGGTTGGAACTGGAACCAGGCAGTTTGCTTCTCTCCTTGCCACTTCTTAGTTTCCTTAATCACCTCCCCAGGGAGATATTGTGTCTCCAAGGTTTGCTCAGAGAAGGTTGAAGGGGTGTGTGTTATCTCTTGGGTTGCTTCATCAGGGGTAGCCTGGCTTCTGCACATGCACGTGGGATGTTTGTTTCTGCACACTGTTGTCCCTTGGGCACTGAAAAATGTCCTGCTGGGCTGCAGATCCCCAGCATCTTTCCCTTTACACTTCTGGTGTAAAAAAAAACAAACCCATGAAACCTTTGCTGCTGCAGAGATGGCGTGAGCAGGGGTGCAGCAGTGGTTGAGCAGAGTCCCAGATGATGAGGGTGGTGAGCAACCCATGGGTGTGGTCATTTTGAAGAGACATCCTTTATCTCATCCTCAGCATTGTTCTCCTCCTATCTGTTTCACACTCTTATTTAGCACTGCTAATTCTTCATTCTCCCAAAACCAGCCGTGAATTTGAGATGTTTCTAGGGTGTTTCCCTCCACTCTGGGCCCTGCTCTCCCCTTTCCCTAACTGGATCTTCTTTGCTTTGATGTTGCAAAGATGGGCATCAACTCCAGGAAAGGTGCAGATGCAAAGGGTGAGGCTCAGTGCCCATCACAGACCCCAGAAGCTGTCAGGGGGTCTCTGTGCACCCCACGTGCTGCCTCTGGATGCTGTGGGGCTGTTCTGCCTGCCACAGCCTGGCCATGGAGG
>NW_009953398.1:714630-718819 GCF_000747805.2 Chaetura pelagica | reverse complement strand
GTGTAGCTCCCCTCGGGCAGGAGAGCCAAGGGTTTGTTTAACTCTTCTGCCACAACCTGGGGTGGATCTAATCTGCATTTGGAGGGGTGCTCTGCCGTCTCCTCCTGCCGTGCCACCATTCAAGGCCATCACCTTAAAGCTCAGCCTCTTCCAGGTCTTGACCATCCTGAAAGAGCTGATACCCTGCCAGTGGATGCAGGGGCACATTGGGGGGGTTGGAACTGGAACCAGGCAGTTTGCTTCTCTCCTTGCCACTTCTTAGTTTCCTTAATCACCTCCCCAGGGAGATATTGTGTCTCCAAGGTTTGCTCAGAGAAGGTTGAAGGGGGGGGGGGGGGGGGGTTTGGAACTGGAACCAGGCAGTTTGCTTCTCTCCTTGCCACTTCTTAGTTTCCTTAATCACCTCCCCAGGGAGATATTGTGTCTCCAAGGTTTGCTCAGAGAAGGTTGAAGGGGTGTGTGTTATCTCTTGGGTTGCTTCATCAGGGGTAGCCTGGCTTCTGCACATGCAAGTGGGATGTTTGTTTCTGCACACTGTTGTCCCTTGGGCACTGAAAAATGTCCTGCTGGGCTGCAGATCCCCAGCATCTTTCCCTTTACACTTCTGGTGTAAAAAAAAACAAACCCATGAAACCTTTGCTGCTGCAGAGATGGCGTGAGCAGGGGTGCAGCAGTGGTTGAGCAGAGTCCCAGATGATGAGGGTGGTGAGCAACCCATGGGTGTGGTCATTTTGAAGAGACATCCTTTATCTCATCCTCAGCATTGTTCTCCTCCTATCTGTTTCACACTCTTATTTAGCACTGCTAATTCTTCATTCTCCCAAAACCAGCCGTGAATTTGAGATGTTTCTAGGGTGTTTCCCTCCACTCTGGGCCCTGCTCTCCCCTTTCCCTAACTGGATCTTCTTTGCTTTGATGTTGCAAAGATGGGCATCAACTCCAGGAAAGGTGCAGATGCAAAGGGTGAGGCTCAGTGCCCATCACAGACCCCAGAAGCTGTCAGGGGGTCTCTGTGCACCCCACGTGCTGCCTCTGGATGCTGTGGGGCTGTTCTGCCTGCCACAGCCTGGCCATGGAGGGGTCAGCAGATTCCCTGTCCTAAGCTCTCTTCCCGTTTGCTGGCAGGTTCTTGCTCTTCAATCCTAATCCAGTTACCATGGCTTAGCAGCACTACTTGCCTCCCAGGGCCAAGCTCGGGGTGGGGGTGCAGCTGCTGGGCTGCTGCCACTTGAAGGGTTTATTGGTGTTATGGGGTGTGGGTGAATTCCTGAGGCTGGAGCAAAGGGAAGCACGACTTTCCCAGCCCCAACACTGCTGGCTCTGTTGCAACCCCCCTGCCCCCAGCCGTGCTCCCCAGGAGCACCCCGTGAAGGAGCAGCTTGGGGCTGGGCCACTGAGCTTTGCCCAGGCTCTCACCAGACACAGCCTTCCCCTAAAATAACGGTTGCTACAACCCGAGCTATAAACAAGCAGCAGCTCTTAGCACGGTGAGCCCAGGCTTCCTGCCAGCAAATGCGAGGTTTGCTTGGGTTCTTTCCAAGGTTTCTGCTCCCTGCCCTGCTCAGCTGCTGCCTGGGAAAGCCACATGGCAAATGGGAGCCAGTATGGTCAGCCCTGGAGCAGGATGCAGACGGTCCCTGTGCCTCTGCAATCATATTCAAGCCACGATTCCCATGACTTTGGTGGTGAAAGGTTGTTTTCCACCACCCAGCCGCAGAGCGCCTGAAGCTCCCAAGGAGCAGATCCCATAAACCAGCTCCCTGGGCTGTTTTGGCTTAATAGGGGTTTTGCTGATGTCCCCGTGCTGGTGGCACTGCCCTGTGGGGTGAGCAGTGCTGGTGGTGAGTTTCCCGTGGGTGTGTGTCCCCGGGGTGCATGGCAGCTGTCACAGGGCAGTTCATCCCTGAAGAGGTTCTGAAATGTGCCTGCAGTGATGTCTCTTCAGGGGACAGTCTCCAGTTGTCCCTGGAGCAGCCCAGATGGCTGCCCCCCAGGACACCCTGTTGCCCATCTCAGGGCTGTGTCTGCCCAGCTCTTGTGCTTGAGACCCCCAACAAGAAGCAGAGTGGCAGAGGGCAGCAGGACACTGGTGGCCACTCCAGCAGCCTGGGCTGGGAGATAATCTGGGATTGTCTAATTGACGTTTCTTATTTGTCACGTAGTGTTTAAAGCCAACAGTGAGCGACTGTGACTTGTCCCTGCAGCTGCTGCTCCCCCTCCCTGGTCTCAGCTTTGCCTTTTGGGGGAATTCTTGCAGCTGGGGCTTTGTCCAGGCGGGGTGAGTGCCAGCGCCTGGCAGAGCCAGCTCTGTGCTCTGTGGGTCACTGTCACCGGCAGTGTCGGGAGCAGTGGGGTCCTGTCCCCCTCTGCCTGGGGTGAATAGGGGCTATGCCTCCCCACTGCCTGTGCCAGGTCCTCATCTTGGTTGTGCCACAATGCCAGCTGGCAGTGTGAGCCCCTCACCTCTCAAGTGGCAGTTGCATCTGGCAGCAGTGGGGGTGTTCAGTGGTGGGGTTTTGGGCAGGAGAGCAGATGCTCCGTCGCCTCCCAGGGAATGTTGGGTCCACCGGGTCTTGTCAAGGAGGAGGGCAGCTGGTGCAATGGCTGAAGGGTTTGCTTGGAGGCTTTGGGTTGAGATCATGTTCACGAGGACGTGCAAAGAGCTTTGGGCAGCCCATGTGTGTCCCCAGGGACCAGACGGGACAGTCCTTGAGCATCCCCAGTGGCCATAGCTCTGCTGGACATGGAAGTGGCACTGGAGCTGTGACTGTTGAAGGGAGTCTCTTGGTGGCCATGTGCTGCAGACCTGGAGGAAGCTTAGGGTCAGTACTGGTGGCAGCTGGATGTCACCCCTAGCACTGCTGGGCTGAGAGAGATTCATTACCATGAGAGCTGATGAAACCAGGAAGGGAGGAAGGGGGACCCAGCTGGGCTAGAGCTGCATGTTGGCAAAACGAGGGGCAGCTTCTGGTACCCAGCACTGGTGGCATCTTGCTTGTGTCCCCGCGTTGCCTCTCCTGTCCTCGCCTGCCATCTCCTCCTTCCCTCGCCTGCCTCCCTGACACATCTTTTCCAACGACGACCTACATTTGTCTCGCCGTGGCTGCCGCCTGTGCTGCTCCTGCAGCTCCTCTCCCTCCCCCACCTTCCTCTTTCTTTTACCACAAATATTTATAGGCGCCCGTGTTGGCTCTCCCCCCTGGGTGGCTGACTTGCCCGTGGGTGATGATGCCCAGCTGGCTCTGAGCCTTTTTCCTGCAAGGATGGGACTTGACCCAAGGGGCTGAAGCTCTGTGAAAACATCCCGTGGGGTGCAGGAGGGCAGGAGAGCTACAGTGAGGCGGGGGAAAAGAGGGGAGACCAAGCCGTGGGGTCCATCCCCTCTTAACATGCATCTCCCCGCAGGATGAGATCGAGGAGCTGCGTGCCGAGATGCTGGAGATGAGGGATGTGTACATGGAGGAGGATGTGTACCAGCTGCAGGAGCTCCGGCAGCAGCTGACCCCCTGCCGCATCCTGCAGTCCCGGCTGCGCAAGGCCGAGCGCCGAAGCCTGCGCGTGGCGCAGACCGGCCAGGTGGACGGCGAGCTCATCCACAGCCTCGAGCAGGACGTCAAGGTGAGGCTGGGAGGGTGATGTTCCCTGTCCCGGCATTCTCCAGGTCCCTGGTGAGATGGGGACGTGGTGGCTGGTGAGGCACGAGGGGGCGGCAGGGGATGTGGGGGTGCAGGGAGCTCCACGGGGCTGTGCTGATCGTGGGGTGCGTCACGAGACACCGCTGGGATGAGAAGCAGCACTTTAGGCTTATGGATGGTCTGGGCAAAGGGGCATCTTGGGCCTAGGAGATGGAGAGGACCAGCCTTGACAAAGCATGGGAGTCTCACAGCAGCTCTGTGCCTCAGGGTTGAGCTCCTTAGCCCTGCACCGATGGGGACAGGACGGGGCCACCACCGTGGGCTGAAGCAGCACAAACACGCCAGGAGGGAGCACGGGGACCAGGACTCTGGCAACCTAAGGGCTGCTCCCCTTGGCCATTGGGGGAACCTTGCAGAGCCCCAGGCATTGCAGCAGGCAGGCTGGGGCAGGGACACAGAGATTTCTGCAGGGTGACGTTGCCTTACCCAGCGCTGGCCCTCAAGGAGCCGCCGGTGCCAGTGAGTGTTTGCTGAGGGCTCTTGCCAGCAGCGGG
>NW_009953398.1:707369-714548 GCF_000747805.2 Chaetura pelagica | reverse complement strand
GAGGGCGCCGCCGGTGCCAGTGAGTGTTTGCGGAGGGCTCTTGCCAGCAGCGGGTGTGGTAGCAGCTGGAGGCAGCTTGAGGTGGGGGACAAGCAGCAGCTCGAGCAGTAGCTCAGTTTTTGGAGACATGCTGCAAGTGTGGGGCTGTGAACCCCCTCTGCCCATCCCTGCTGGGGGCCAGATCCCCTCCATAAACCACCCCGCAGCCCCCAGCCTGAGGTGCTGCTGCCAAATCCCCCTGCCCTCCAGCTTTTCCCTTTCTGGGAAAGAAAGCACAGCTCATCCTGGGGTGGGGATGGGAACAGGCCTGACCTCATGGCCTGAGCTCCCCCCAGCCCTGCGGTGGGGCTTGCTGCTGCCTCCACAGCTCTGGTACCCTGGGATGGGCAGGGGACTGGGCAGATTTGGGACAGTTTATCCCTTCCTGCAGATTCCCCCATGAATGCTTCATGCTGTTAAGCTCCCTGTGTGCCAAAGGCTGCTCCCTGGCAGGGATGTGGGGGCTGGGATGGATGGAGGCACCCTTCACCCCAGGGGCAGCTGGTGTTTTCTTCCATAAGGTGATGCAGCAGCTCACCTTTCTCCAGGCCTGCACAGCTGCTGCCTGAAGTGCTGCCTGCTCTTGTGTTGCCCACCAGCTTTCCCAACCCTGACAGGGGCTCTTCCAGCCTCACGGTGTGGAGGAAAAAGTACAAAAAGGTGATGAGCATCATGTTAGGGCTGGAGATGGCAGGGTTTGGCCATTGGATGGGGACATGGGGCAGCCATGAACATGGTGAAGGGGGAATAGTGGTCACAGCACACAATGGAGGAGACACAGGGGCCAGGGTGTCACCCAGCATGATGTCTGCTCCAGGGGGTCTCAGTAACAGCCTGATGATCTCTGCCTGAGGGCTGTAGGTGCCTAGACACTGTGATCCCACCCAGGCACACTGCACCTAGCCTGATGGTAGCCCCGTTGTGTCCCCAGGTGGCCAAGGATGTCTCCATGCGGCTCCACAATGAGCTGGAGGCGGTGGAGAAGAAGAGAATCAGGCTGGAGGAGGAGAACGAGGACTTGCGCCAGCGGCTCATCGAGACAGAGCTGGCCAAGCAGGTGGTGCAGAACGAGATGGACAAGCTCAGAGAGGTGAGGGGGACCCAGGGGGTGTCCCCAAGGCTCTGCCTGTAGCAGGTGTCCCGGCCCTGCACCACAGGATCCCCCATCCCTGCTCATGTCACTGAAACCCAAACCGTTCTGCAGATGCCTGTGAAACCCGAGCAGTGCCTGCCTCAGTGGGGTGTGCTTCATCCCACCCTGCAGGCACCAGGTGCCTCTGCTCCCCTCTCCCTAGGAGGCTCTTGAGTCTTCCCCCGTGCACTAGAGCCACTTTCTGTGTCCCCAGCCACCCGAGCTGTGCCCAGTTCCCACTGGCCCAAGCTCTGCACGGTGTGTGGAGTCTGCCCTGTCCCTGGCACAGTGCCTGGTGTGGCCGTATCCTGATTGCATGCTGCTGCTTCAAAGGGGGCTGGGCTGTGGGGCAGTGTCCCACCAACGTCCTGGAGATGTCCCAGTGGTGTCCCAGCAATGCTGCAGAGCTGAATGGGTGCACAGTCTTATCTATGTCTTGGGAAGCCACACACCATGCTGGATTTGTGACCGGCTTCTGGCCAGGAGTGATGTCGTCCCGGTGACAGGAAAGGCATCCCGGTGACTGCTGGGTTTGTGATCCAGCTCAGCACTTGTAACCCACTTCCCTACTGCCTGGGATGCCTTTGGTCCCAAGGGAGCCTTGGGAAGTGTGGCTGGCTGAGCCATGAGGGCAGCAGCGAGAGGAGACATTCCATGGCAGGGCCCAATCTGGCCCTGCTCCCACAGGATGCAGGGACGGCACTGACTGCCCCAGTGCTCCTCTGCATGGCAGGGCAGGGAGCCAGCAGAGGGCTGGACATCTCTGCAGCCAGCTCCAGTTAACACTCCTGGGAAGCCACAGGACCTGGCCATAGTTGCACCCATCCCCTCTGCAGCCACCTTCTCATGGGCTGGCACGGAGCAGTGTCTTGTCCCTCCCCTGCGCAGCCTCCACTAACAGGCGTGAAGTGGGTTTCCCTGCAGCCAGCAGGGGCTGAACAACAAATGGCAGCAGCAGGAACTGAGCTCTCAGGCTGGAAAAACAGGCAGAGAAAATGGTTGCGTGGTCAGTGTGCGAGGAGACCTGAGCACCAGCTGCTGCATTGCCCTGGCCAAAGAGTGTGGGACAGGATGTGGCCCCTCTACAACTGCCTGACCCCAAAGGGGACACTGCAGACTGGCAGACCTGGCACAGCTCCCTCAGCCTAGGGATGGCATATCCCCAGGCTAGCAAGGGTATTGGGGTTACTCACTGATTGCAGAGTGTTAATTAGACAAATGAGTGAGTTAGCAGCCCTGAGTGAGTTACCAGCTCTCCTCCGCCTCCTCCCTGCTGCTGGAGGGCACAGAGCGTGGCAGTGCTTGTTAGCAGCCAACATGGAGCTGCACAGGGCTGGGCTCAGCCCTCAGGGCTGATTATTTCTCCCTTCCAAGAGGTTTCTCCCATAATTGGATAATTGTCAGCACAGCCAGATCATCCCCAAAGGCATGTGTGTTTGCCCCTCCAGCTCTACCCTGTCATGGCATCTCCTGGGGGGCAGCAGAAAAGTGAGATAGGTCCAGGTACCCCTGCCACATCTAGCTCAGCCATGATGGGACTCGGGCACAGCAACCCCAAAGGAGGCACCCAGGATGGAGCAATGACAGCCCATGTCTGACCTGGGTGCTGTGCCTGCTGCTGCTTGGGGCTGGGTGATGCCCTTTGCCAGCCCTGGTCCCCAGCACAGCAAGGGATGCCTACGTGGCACAGCCAGCCCCCGGGAGAGGCTCTGCAGCTCAGCAGCTCCAGCGATGGTCGTGGCCTTAATAGGAAAGCCTGGAGCCCAGCACCTTGGCACAGGCAGCAGCTTACATTTCACAGCTGCTTTCTTTGGCTGCTGGGCTGCAGCACCAGCCTGGAAATATGTCCAGGGTGGGCGCATGGATCAGACAGCACTTGCTGGAGTCTGTGTGGATGCTCCTGAGTGTTTTCCCCCAGCTCTCCTCTCCATATAACTAGCCCTGCTCTGGTCACCCACTTTTTTCCCCTCGTTTCAGTCTCCTTTGTTGCTCTGTCCGGCCTCCCCATCTCCCAGCTGTCCTCACTAGCTGGAAATTGTCCCCTGTGTCTCCAGAGACCCCGAGGGCAGCATCAGCATTGTCCTGCTGAGGAGCCCTCCCCAATGCTGAGTGATATGTTCCCTGCTTGAGGAACAAGCAATAGAAAAAATAATCTGCTGCTCCCACGCTGGGATTCCCCCAGAGCCTTGGCCTGGACATTGGATTCCCTCCTCCATCCAGCCCTGACAGGACCATGACTCAGCCTCTCCAAGGCTTGTTTCCTGCTCGCCTGCCTGCAGGGGAAATTTCTGGCCAAACTCCATGTTACGATGCCTGCCAGTCCCCCAAAACAAGGGGTCTCAGCCCACTGGGGTGGAGAAGTTGGCACGGGTGTCTGTCCACTCTAGGTCTGTCTGTCCGTGCCGGGGTGCTGTGCCACTGCTGTGGGTAACAGCTCTCCCTTCTTTCTGCAGAATTCCCTGAAGAAACGGGGGTCTCGCTCCATTGGGAAGACAGAGAAGAAGCCATCAGTGCAGGTATCAGCACATTTGGGGCACACCATGGTGACCCCCCAGCACCCCAGGCCGTGGTGCCAGCCCAAGACTACACCTCCCCTGGCAGGGCTTTCCTTTCAGAATCCCTGCATAAGGAGGGATTGATCTGCTCAGCCATCCTCATTGTCCTCAGCCGATCCCTTGTCTTCTTTATCAATGGAGCATCAGTGACTGGCTGTGGCTTTAACCCTTTCCATGTGTCAGGACTGCAGCAAGGAGCTGAAGGACTTTGGCTTTTACATTTCAAAGCTGCTTCTGCTCTGGGGTTGTGCCTGTTGCAGCCTCAGCCTGAGTCCTTCCTGCCCGTGCCAGCAGCTGTGCTCCAGGGTGCTCCAGGGTGCTCCGAGGGGCTTGAGGGAGTTGAGGGTCCCCGTGGGGAATAGCTTGAGGCCACGATGTCCCTGCCTGGTGCCAAGCTGCTGGGGCAGAGCTGGTGAGGAGGGATTTGCAGCAGGATTTCAGCTGTCACTTGCTGTTGGGATGAGCTGCTGTGACTCACTAATGGTGTTACCGGGGCTTGGAGGGGCTGAGCCGCTGCTGGGGGAATAGAAATGCAAGTGTTTTAATGCTGGAAAAATCCTCTTTCAAAGGCAAAAGACCTTGGGAATAGATTGGCTCCACCTAAGCCAGGGGAGGGGTGAAGCACCCATGAGTCATTCCTGTCTCATGCTGCTGGGAGCATCCCGTGGTGGGGACTGCAAGGTGACCTGTGTCACTGCTGGCACAGCCCACCCTCAGGCCAGGGATCCCCCAGCCCTCCAAGACAGCTTTGGGCTTTTACTTATCATCTCCCCGTGAGTCCATCCTTGAGAGCCCTTTCAGGGCAGCTGATGGTCCCAGAGTCCTGCCCCTCCTTTTCCCCAAAGAGCTTGGCACCTACACCAGCTGTGCTGTGAGCCAAGAGGCTGTCTGGGAGCTCCTCCACCACCTCCCTTCCCGAGGCTGGAATACAGCTTCTCCTCTGCCTCTTCCCAGGGCAGGGAACAAATCCCAGCCCTGGGCTGCAGTAAAACCTCCCCTCTGCTTCCCATCTCTCCATGGAGCTGAGACTCCTTATGGGGCTGGATGTGGCCCCAGCTCTGTGGTGGGACCGATGCTCCAGGAAGGAGCTGGTGCTGGAAAGCAAACCCCGAGGTTCCTTGGGTGCAAATGCCCCTGGATGTGGCCCCCTCAGCCAATCCCTCTCACGAGGCCATGGCTGGTGGCCCTGAGGGCACAGATGCTGGTGACTCACCCCTGGCTTCCTGGGCCCCATTTCCTGCCTGGCCACACTGGGCCAGCACTGGTGCTTCCCAAAAAGGAGCTGAGGGAGACAGACTGAACGCTGAGATCTGCCCTGAACCCCAGGAGCACTTGAGGTGTTCTGGGGGACCTGTGTGTCCCTCCAGTGATACCAAGGAGCAGAGGGACATGCCAAGCTGCTGCTTTTTTTTTCTTCCCCTGTTTAAAAACAGGAACTGAGGTCATGTCTACCCCGGGCGGGGAGATCTGCTGTGTTGGCCCTCCCCTAATCTCCACAGCTCATTAGGGGGGGCACAGCTTTAATGCTCCTTAGCAAGGCCACGTCTCCAAGCACAAGCATGGAGGAGCAGCAGGCTGGTTCCTGTGGTCTCTGTGGGGCATTTGGGGAATGAAGTGGCCCCCCAAACTCACAGGACCCCCCCAAAGCCCTTGGCCTCCATACAAGGCAGTCTGTGAAGTCTGCAGAGTAAATCGCTGCTGTGGGGTTTGGGGGTGAGTGTGGGCATAGCTAGGGGGGTCAGGAGCACCTGAAGTGGGGGACAGCTTGTTTCTGCCAGCCCAGGAACCTGGGAAAGGCATGAGTTCAGCCAGGCAGAGGGCTACCAGGGCCAGCAGCCACCTGGCCAATGGGTTCAGCCACCTCCAGCACCAGTGGGTGCTGCAGAGCGAGGGTGACAGACCCACAGGTCCCTTTCCTGGCAGTCCCCACGCTGGAGCTCAGAGCACTTGGGTGACCCCACAGCATGGGAAGCCACAAGCTGGACTTCAGGAAATCCTGGTCCTCTGTCCAAAAAGCTTTCTGAAGCAGGGAAACAGTCTCCCTGGGCAAACAGCCCAGATCCTCACTGCTAAATTTAAAAGAGAAACATGTGGAGAATAGTCCCAAGTCGGTGCTCAGGAAGGGACTGGTGGGATGATATCAGAGGTTTGCCTGGGTTTTCTGTCCCCTGGCAAGGTGGTGACAGCAAGCACAACTGGGGGGAAGCAGAGCCCCGGTGAGGATCCAGCAGCATCAGTTGTTTCAGTGCTTGCCAGCTTTCATGAGGAAACCTTGGTGGGGGCTTTGATTTTCCTCTGCAGAGGCTGACAGCTTTATTTCCCTGGAGATCAGGCTGCAGTGGGGCTGGGCTGGTCCCCTCATCCCCAGCAGTGACTTGATGTCCTTCCTTGGGCTTAATACATGGGTGTCCTTGCTCAGGTATCCTGCTCTATCTCCAGGTTTTCCCTCAAAGCCTGCAGGATGGATCTCAATATTTTTTTCCCCTCCATGAGCAGGGGCTGGAGATCCCCTGGGACGAGCATGGTGGGAGAGCAGCATGTTCCCAGAGCTCACTTGGAGCCACCATGGCCCTTGGGAGCATCTCTCTAAAGCCCGTGCCCTCTTGGTCCCCAGGAGGACAGCGCAGACCTGAAGTGCCAGCTGCATTTTGCCAAGGAGGAGTCGGCCCTGATGTGCAAGAAGCTGACCAAGCTGGCCAAGGAGAACGACGGCATGAAGGAGGAGCTGCTGAAGTACAGGTCCCTGTATGGGGACCTCGACAGCTCCCTCTCCGTGGAGGAGCTGGCTGACTCGCCCCATTCCCGCGAGGCTGAGCTGAAGGTCCACCTCAAGCTGGTGGAGGAGGAAGCCAACATCCTCAGCCGTAGGATAGTGGAGCTGGAGGTGGAAAACCGCGGGCTGAGGGCAGAGATGGATGACATGAAGGGTCAGGGGGACCGAGAGCTGCCCGGACAGGACATGAGGTTCCTGGCGGGCATCTCGGGCTGTGGGGATGCTGGGGACACGGTGGCAGAGCTGCGCCGGCACCTGCAGTTTGTGGAGGAGGAGGCCGAGCTCCTGAGACGCTCGCTGCTGGAGCTGGAGGACCAGAACAAGCTCCTCCTAAACGAGCTGTCCAAGTACAAGTCGGACCACGAGCTGGACGTGACGCTGTCGGAGGACAGCTGCTCGGTGGTCAGCGAGCCCTCGCAGGAGGAGCTGGCCACGGCCAAGGTGCAGATCAGCGAGCTGAGCGGGAAGGTGAAGAAGCTGCAGTACGAGAACCGCGTGCTGCTCTCCAACCTGCAGCGCTGCGACCTGGCCTGCCAGACCTCCCGGCCCATGATGGAGACCGACGCCGAGGCGGGCGACTCGGCGCAGTGCGTCCCCAGCGCCGACTGGAGGGACGGGATGGGCAGCGGCCAAGCCGACGGGCAGGACAGGGTGCCCGGCAGTGGGAAGGGGCTGGATGG
>NW_009953398.1:703941-707146 GCF_000747805.2 Chaetura pelagica | reverse complement strand
CAGGGAGCCAGGCAGTGGGAAGGTGCTGGATGGTCCCACCAAGCTGCTCAAGGCCAAGGACCTGGAGACCTTGCTGGGCATCCGGGACCAGGCAGCGCTCGTTAACAAAGCGATCGACGTCTTGATTTCGGATGCCAACGGGTTCAGCTCCGGGCTGAAGGCCTGCTTGGACAACGAGTGTGCGCTGGGGCTGCTGGGCGAGGCGGTGGGGAGTGGTGGAGAGAGCCCCAGTGATGCCAAGCTGATGAACGTGCTCCTGATGCGGCTGGGTGTGCTACAGCAGGACCTGGGCTGCTTCACAAGGAAGGTGGACCACCTCACCAGCGGCCTGAAGGAGCACACGGACTCTTTACCCTTCTCCAGCCCCAGCAGCCACGACACCACCAAAGAGGGGCTGCAGAAGGAACACGCCTCCGACTTCCAGGTAGGGGCTTCTTTCCATGTCCCCCCGCAGCAGCTGCCGCTTTATTTGCTGCCCTGTTCCTCACGCTTTAACAGAGCAAACCCCAATCCCCAGCGTCACCTCCCCCCTGCCTCTCCAGAGCAAAACCCAAACTAACACCTCACTGCATGCCAGTGGCACCGGGGACAAGGTAGGACTCTGCTCCAACAGAGTGTGCCCAGGGCAGGAGATGGTGGGCATCCTGGTGTATCCCAGCACAGGCTGCCCTGCCCATGCCTGGGGGCTCTCAGCTGTGATCCCACCTTAGCAGGGGCCAACTTTTTGGCTGCTCTCCTCCAGCTCAGCCCAGACATTCCCAGCTTGGAAGCTCTTTGCTTACTGAGGATGAGCTGGGTTGCAGGAGAGCAGGCTGAAGCCTCCCAAAAGCAGCCCTGGTTTCAGGGATCTCAGGTGCAAGAATCCTCAGCCCCCAGTAGTACCCAGGCAGGGTGATTTGGAAAGCAAAGGCTCCAGGGCAAATCTGCATCCATTAGGGAGCACCTCTGGGGCAGTGGAGAGCAGCTTATGTCCTGCCATCCCCCTCTTCTCCAAGAGGCCCAGCTTATGCTGGGCACAAGCCCCTTTCTGGAGCACACTCGCTTGTTCAGAGTCCTATTTTTCTGCATGTGATCCCACCAGCCCCAGGTCCCAGTCTCCCCCAGTCACTGCATGGCACCGTAACCGGTGTTTGCACATTTTTTCCCTCTTTCTCTCTTTTTTTCCCCCTTTCCCCAAACAATCCAGGCCACGTGTCTCCTCATCCTGTGTTTCCTTTTGGTTTCCGCATTGTCTCCCACCACGGTGATGAAGCTCCTTCTCCTCCTCATCCTTTTTGTTGTCTTGTAGTTCCTTACTGTTTCGGAGACCCATTGTTTTGTTTTCTGGCTTTTTTTTTCTTCCCGCTCTTTTGGTTTGTTCTCATTAACTTGCCCACGCATGCAGCAGCCTGATTTTAGGGACACCGACCCCTTCCGCATCCCCCACGCCAAGGACACGGACCCCGCGCATCCCCGGAGCTACAAGACCTGCCGACCTGAGGAGAACGACTCCTACGCCACCGAGGTGTGACATGGACAGGGAGCTGTGTCCCCTCGGCCAGCAGGGATGGGGGACAGGGCTGTGGGGATGGGGCTGCCCCTCCTGAGAGACAGGGATAAGGGAAGCAGCAGAGCCCAACTGGGGAGGGACGCGGGGAGCTGTGGCCAGGCACAGCCCACCCTCCTCATCCTCTCCCTGGCTCTGTTGCAGATGAAGGAGCTGCAACTGGTGCTGTCGGAGGCCAACGAGAGCCTGCGGGGACTGCAGGAGCAGCTCTCGCAGGAGAGGCAGCTGAGGAAGGATGAGGTGGACAACTTCTCACAGAAGATCTGCCAGGTGAGTGGGCAGCAGCCCTGATCTCTGCAAGACGGGGTGTCCCCATGGCTGTGCCAGGCTGATGGCTCTCAGGTGTCACCTGGGACTACACACAGGATGTCCCATCTTCAAGGGGCACAGGGGGCTGAGCACACCCCTCCTTGCACATGGGTGTGCAGCCGTGCAGGGCTTCCACCCATGCTGGTGCCTTGGTGACCCTGCTGTCCCCAGCACGCAGCCAGTGTGTTGCAGTTCCCCAGGGGTGTTAAATACGGGGCTGGCACCAGGCCCAGCCCAGACCCTGGGGCAGAGGCACCACATCACTGCTGCCAGCCCCCATCTCGGAGCCTGCTCACCTCTCCACAGCTGAAGGAGGACCACCAGAAAGCACTGCTGCGCCGGGAGTTCGAGCTGCAGAGCTTGAACCTGCAGAGGCGGCTGGAGCAGAAGTTCTGGAGCCAGGAGAAGAACCTGCTGGTGCAGGAGTCTCAGCAGTTCAGGCAGAGCTTCCTCCTGCTCTTCATGAAGCTCAAGTGGTTCCTCAAGCGCTGGCGCCAAGGCAAGATGGTGCACAGTGAAGGCGAGGACTTTTTGGAGGTACTATGGACTGAAGGGCTCCCACCTCAGCTGCCATGGAGGAGGGAACATACTGTTGGGCATCCCTGGGGCTGACCCTCCTGCCTGCATGTCCCACACAGGGCTGCTTGGGTGTCCCCCATCCTTGGCTCTGGGTCCCTTCATCACCCAAGCTGTGATGTCTCCCGCAGGTGAACAGCATGAAGGAGCTGTACCTGCTGCTGGAGGAGGAGGAGCTCACCCCACAGCAGCAGGCAGACAACAAGACTTGCACCGGGGACACCTGGACCCCCAACACGGTGAGCAGGGTCCCCATGAGCTATGGGGGTGGGCAGAATCAGCCCCTACCATGCTGCGTGTCATGGGGTGGCAGCTCCTCCCAGGGTGCATGGCTGGGAGGGGATGCTCCTGCACTCTTGTCCCTCACCCTGGGGGTGGGCAAAGGCTGGGATGCAGAGAGGGCAGCTCCCATGGGACCCCTTGGGTCCCCTCCAGTGTGGGGTCCTGGCTCCTTCTGCTCACCCCCGATGCCCCAGCAGCCCAACGAGTGCATCAAGACGCTGGCAGACATGAAGGTGACCCTGAAGGAACTGTGCACGGAGCTGCGGGAGGAGCGGCGCGGTGCCGGCGAGCTGCAGCAGCAGTTCACCAAGGCCAAGGCTGCCTGGGAGATGGAACGTGCCGAGCTCAAGTGCCACATCGCCCAGGTGGGAGCCCCAGGGCACCCCGTGGGGCTTGTGGGGGGGGACGTGGGGATGGAGGGGCTGCCTGTGCCGTGTGCCAGGCGCTGGCTGTCAGGCAGGGCTGGAGGCAGGGTGGGACTGTGGGGATCTC
>NW_009953398.1:701403-703834 GCF_000747805.2 Chaetura pelagica | reverse complement strand
GGGGCTGAAGGAGGGATGTATGGCTGCAGGAGGGTTGTATGGCTGCAGGAGGTGGAGGGAGGGCAGCCTCAGTGGGGGGAGAAGCTCCTGCCTGCAGAAGCATTCCCACCCCCCAGCCCTGCCCTCCCAGCGATGAGGGTTTTCCGCTCCCTCACACCGTGCTGGCTGCAGCCCATGGCCACACATCAACTCCACTCCCCAGAGCTTGCCAGCACCTCCCAGGCAGGATTTCTCTGGGCCCAATTCCCCTCTCAGTTCCCAAAAGGAGCAGAGCTGCCAGGGTGGCAGCACCCCAGTTTTGCGTGCTTTCCTTGGTGCCAGGAGCAGCAGCATCCTCAGGGTCTGCCCTGCCAGCCCTGCAGGCAGTGTTGCCCCTCTACAGGAGCCAGGTCCAGCAGGCAGGGTTGCAGGCAGAGCACAGCTGAGCAGGCAGGACATTCAGCCCACATCCCACTGGGTGACAGTCTGCCGGGCCGTCTGGTGTGACAGGACTACAAGCCAGGGCTGGCTGTGGCTTGGCTGAGCCCCCGGGTGAGCTGTGCTGGGCAGCACGGCCCTAGGGACACGATTATTGCCTGCCCTGAGCAGCACAGCACCCGCTCCAGGAAGCAGGATGCCCGCGGGCTTGCCCCTTTGCTGGGGATGTCCAGCACCACGCTGGAGCCACAGGTCCCCCAGAGCCACCACCGTGTCCCCACAGCTGGAGTCAAAGGCAGGCAAAGGGATCACAGAGCGAGCGCTGCCAGACTGGAAGGTGGCGTTGAAGAGGGAGCGTGAGGAGCACCAGCATCTCCTGGCCGAGTCCTACAGTGCTGTCATGGACCTCACCAAGCAGCTGCAGATCAGTGAGAAGAACTGGAACCAGGAGAAAGTGGAGCTGCTGGCTCGCTTCAAGGAGGAGCAGCAGCAGGCAGAGCAGCAAGCAAAGGATCTGCAGAACAAAATCAACCAGGTATGGTGTCCCCCCATCATGAACGTGTCCTCTTGCCTCTGCTGGTTGCCCCCCTGTGCTTTTCCAAGAGCATGCTCTCAGGGCATGTAGAGGGGACAAGTGGCAAATGGTTTAGCTTGCCCAGAGGGGCATGTGTTGCACACATTGAATGACCACCATGTTCTCCAGTTGCAGAAAGGAGCCAACCCATGGGCACTGAAGCATTCTGAAATGGAGAAGCATGGCAACAACTGGAAAGAGGTGGGCAAGAGAAGGTGGAGGGCTCTCAGGGTGCTCACTGAGCTCAGGTCTATGCTAAGGTTTAGATGGAAGAATGTTTAGGTGTGAACCCCAGATAACACACCCAGGAACAGCAAAGGAGGCTTCAAGGGGGAGCACCAGGGACTGGAGAGAAGAAGAAGGTGTAGAGTATGGCTGAACCCCAAGAGTTTCAGTGCAGTTATAAAAAGCTGTTTTAAAATAGATGTGGGCACAGTGAGCCCCACACAGCCCTGGGAATGGGATGATGGGCCTGGGTGCATGGGAGAAGGTGGTAGTGCTGGAGAGGAGGAGAGTTCAGCCCCTGCTCCAGCCCATCTGTGTATGTTGGCCCTCTGCTTACTGACACCAGAGCTTGCTTCTGTGTCCTCATAGGCTCTCAATGAAAAAATCACAGACAAAGAGACAATCTCTGAAGCAGAAGCCAAGGGAACCAATCTCAAAAGGTGAGTACACTCGTGCCTGCATGGTCGCTGGGGCATGGAGGAGGCTGCACGGGGCTGTCGCTGGACTTGGCAGCTGCAGAAGCCAAGGGGACATGCAGCCACGATCCAGGGTTGTCCTGGAGGCCTTGGGCTCCCATGAGAAGCCAGACTGGGTGCCCAGGAGGGTTCTGTTGGGATGGGAGCAGGGTGCCTTCAGCTGCCCTGTCCCCTTATGAGCCCCCTCCTCTTTCCTTCCACAGGACCAAGTCCGTTTGCTCCATGTCAGAGTTTGAAAGCTTGCTCGACTGTTCTCCCTACCTCCCTGGAAAGACCCCACCGGGGCTGGGTGACCATTCCCGGGGCAAAAAGACATCTGTGGCCACCCAGCTGCTGCCCAATGGGATCCGGGACAGCACCAGCATTCCTCCCTCCAACTGTACATATGTGAATATTGAGCAACCTGTCCCTGGCAGCCTGGCCAAGGAGAAGCTGGGTATCTCCTCCTGGGACTACTCGCAGGCAAGCAGCCTCTCAGGGCATGACCCAGCCCAGAAGCAAATGCAGAGGAGCTACACAGCACCCGACAAGACGGGGATCCGCATCTACTACAGCCCACCGGTGGTGCGGCGGCTGGAGGCCCCTCTGGTGCACAACAAGGAGGGGAAGATCATGATCGAACCCGGGTTCTTGTTCACCATGGCCAAGCCGAAGGAGCTGGAGGAGTCGGCCAGCACTGAGAGCACCTACAGCCAGTGGCTGTGCAACTTCTCCAAGCAGCAGCGGGAGCTGCTGGACG
>NW_009953398.1:700313-701251 GCF_000747805.2 Chaetura pelagica | reverse complement strand
GCAGACCACGCAGACGGTGAGCGTCGGCCTGCAGACCGACCTGCCGCGCAGCAGCAGCAGCGTGCACGGCAAGAGCTGGTCCCCGCGCAGCTCCTCCCTCGTGTCCGTGCGCAGCAAGCAGATCTCCTCCTCGCTGGATAAGGTCCACTCCAGGATCGAGCGGCTGTGCTGCTCCCCAAAGTACGGCTCTCCAAAGCTCCAGAGGAGGTCTTCTTCCAAGCTGGATGCCTCCAAGGACAGGAGCCTCTGGAACCTGCACCAGGGCAAGCAGAACGGCTCTGCCTGGGCCCGCTCCACCACCACCCGGGACAGCCCTGTCCTCAGCAACATCAACGATGGCTTGTCCAGCTTGTTTAGCGTGGTGGAGCACGCGGGCAGCACCGAGTCCATCTGGAAGCCAGGCTGTCCCGAGAGCAGCCGGGCCAAGCCTGAAGCACCCAAGTATGGCCTCGTGCAGGAGTTTTTCAGGAACGTGTGTGGGCGGGCGCAGAGCCCCACCGCCCCCTCGGAGAAGAAGGAGACCACTGGGGAGGAGGCTGGCAAGAGAGTCGAGCACCCCAGCCCAGCCACCCACTACCCACCCGACATCTCCCGTGTCTTGAACAAGAAAGTCCTCAAGCAGAGCAGCTGCGAGGATCCCAAGCCCTCATCCCCCAGCCAGGGGAGTAAGGACGCAGCCCTGCGGGACCCCGACCTCATCTCGGCCATAGCCAGCGAGGTAACAAGGCAGGGTCCCCCCCGGGGTGTCCCACCCTGGCAGGGGACAGAGTGCCCAGCCCCTCTAACTCCGCCGTGCCCTATCTTTGCAGGACACGGCGTGTGACTGCAGCTCCCAGTCCCTCACCTCCTGCTTCGCCCGGCCGTCCCGCTCCGCCATCCGCCATTCCCCTTCCAAGTGCAAACTGCACCCCGCCGACCCCCCCAGGCTGGAGGAGCAG
>NW_009953398.1:692422-699429 GCF_000747805.2 Chaetura pelagica | reverse complement strand
CCCCAGACCCCTCACAGACCCTTCCCAGACCCCTCCAGACCCTTCCCAGACCCCTCAGAGTTCCTGCCGAGACCCCCCTCTCTCTCTCCCTCTCTCTCTCCCCACATTTGGCTCTGCCCCACTCCGGACAGCCTGCAATGTAAAACCAAGTGCATTTTAAAAATACCAAAATGAGCTCCCTTGGAGATGCGCCAATTGGATTAAGGGATTGTGGGCTGGGAGGCTGCAGCCCGGCCCGTGCCCCGCGGGCCTCAGCCACCGCCAGAAAAAGCCTTATCTGAGGAGGGAGGGGGGCAGCAGCCACAGCCCCCCTGCTGCTGCAGGGCTCCCAGAGCTGGGGGGCTGCATCCAGCCCCACGCAGAGCAGCTTTGGTGCCTCTGTGCAGCCCCAGGAGAGAAAAGCAATTCCAGAGGCTGCTGCCTGACCTATTTTCAAGCTGTTTGCCACGGGGCCAGGCAGGGATTCATCCAGATGGTGCTGTCTGAAGGTGCCTCCACCTCCTGAGGCTCTGTGCGTTGCTCTGGGGCTCTGTGACTTGCTCTAGGGGCTCTGTGACATTGCTCCAGGACCTCCAAGCATTGCTCTGGGGCTCTGTACACTGCTCCAGAGGCTCTGCAAGTTGCTCTGGAGCTCTGTGACATTGCTCCAGGGGCTCTGTGCATTGCTCTGGAGCTCTGTGCATTGCTCCAGAGGCTCTGCACGTTGCTCTAGGGCTCTGTGACATTGCTCCAGGACCTCCAAGCATTGCTCCAGGGGCTCTGTGCCGTTGCTGTCATCCTGCAGCTGCACTTAAGAACTGCTCCTGCTGCCCCCTCCTGTCCAGCCGCTCGCTGCCCACAGCAGACAGGCTGCATCCCTGCCACGTCGCAGCCTCCGTCAGCATCTCCGCGACGGCCACTCACTCACTGCCTGTGTCTCTGGACACACCAGCATCAACCAGGGCCCAGCAGGCCCAGCACCGATGGCCTTTTGCTTGTGTGGCACCTCCCCAGCCCCTCGGGGGGGACCCTCGTCACCCGGGGGAGTCACACAGGGCAGGTGCTGCCACCCTCACCAGCACCGGGGCTGGGCAGCATCCCTGCCTGCCACGGAGAAGCAGCTGCCACGGGCACTCTCCTGCTGTACAGAGATCCTTTCGGGGTGGTTTTTAGCATTTTCATTGATAACAGGGGGGTTTGGTTTTGGTTTGTTTTCTTGTTTTGTTTTGGTTTTTTTTAAAGACTCTATTTCTGGAATGTGGTTTCTCATTTTTACAAATGCCTTTGAATTCTTTGTAATCTTGGTCAGTTCTGTCTTACTCTGTAAATAGATAGAGGTGCTGGGCGTCCTCCCATGGGGCTGGGGGCTGAGCCAAGGGTTTTGCAAAGGCAAGAGGGAAAATGTGCTTGAGATGTGGAGGTGGTTGAGCCAGCCCCTGTCCTCCCCACAACAGCCCCTGCCCTCCCCACGCACCAGTGCCCAGCCTGAGGCAAAGCCTGAGGTCCTTTGGGCAAAGCCACTCTTGTCCCTGCCCCATCCTCCTGCTTCCCCTCACCAGCCCATGCCCAGGTCGCATGAAGGGCATCATCTGCCCCGATGACAGCCCCTGCCCCCCTCCCCTGCTGCCCTCCACCATGCCTGCTTTTCCTGTGATGAATAAAGGCCCTGCCACCCTGCACCCCCCCTCTGTGCTGCATCCCTGTGCTGCAGGGGGGACTGTGATGCCTGTCCTGTCTGGGAACTGATGCTGCTGTGGAGGGGAGTGTGGGCACCCATGGAAGGGTGTGTCTAGATCTTGTCCCTCTGTCTTTGCCATCCTGCCAGCTGCCCAGCCCGGTGTCACATCCTCTCCTCATCCTGTGTCTCCCCAGCTCCATCCCTGTCTGCTGACCCCAGCTGTGCTGTGCCACCAGGGCTCCTTGCCATCGCCCGTGGGTCCTTCATGGCCTCACTGCCAGGGCTGTCACCAGGCCCCCTCAGCTCTGCATTGTTCTTGTGATGCTGGTGTTTCTTAAGCCCCTGTCCCATCCTGCCCAGCAGCTCACCCCAGCCTTCATGTGGACACCCTCATCCCCTTTCCCATCGCTGCCCATGACTTCTTGCCCTTGTGCCTCTCATCACCTGCAGGTCCCAGCCTCCTCCAGATACATTAAACTGTCCCTCCCTGAGGTTCTCCATCACCCATCATGACCCAACACTCCTTTTGCTCCTCCATCATCCTTCATGTCCTGTTCCTTATCCCTGCTCTAATCCCTCCTGTCCTATCCTTCTTTCTTGTTGTCCTTGACCCTCAATCCTTGACCCTCAATCCTTCTTTCATGTGTTTTTCTATTGTCCAGCAGATCCCATCCTTCTCTATTCTGCTCCTTAATCCCCCACCTAACCCAACCCAGCCCTCCTTCCCATGCTCCTTCATCATGCACCCATCCCACTCCTCCTTTCCATGCTCCATCACTCACCATATCCCATCCCTTTTCCAGTATACCTCCATCTTTCATGTCCAACCCCTCCTGCTTCTTCTCTGTTGTCCACCCATGCCATCCCTTCTTCCTGTGTTTCTGTGACCCAGTGTGTCCTCTCCCTTCTTGCTGTCCTCCTCCATCACCCACCAGTTTCCATTCTTCCTTTCTGTGCTCCTCCACTGGCCACCATGTCCTGTCCCTCTTTCATGTGCTCCTGCATCCTCCATCATGTCCTATCCCTTCTTGTGTTCCACCATCACCCACCACCTCACACACCTCCCTGTTCTCCAGCCCCTTCACATCCCACCCCTCCTTCCACACCTTCCAGACTGTGCTGTCATTCACTGTGTCCCATCCCTCCATGCCATGCCATGCTCCTCCATTACCCACCATGCCCCCTCCCTCTTGTGTCTCCTCATCCCTCCTTCCTTTATCTCCATCTTCCCATCCCTCCTTCTTCTCTGCCACCTTACATCTTAACTCTCCCTGTTTTCCATTTTTTCTCACCTTCATCCTCCTCTACCTTCCACTGTCCCCCATCCTTGCCCATGCCCCAACACCACCCACTATTTGCTTGTTCTTCCTCTTCCTCGACTTCCTACCATCTGCCCATTCCTCCTTGTCTTCTTCCAACCTCCCTTCTCTTCATTGTCCTCCACTTTCCACCATGTCCCATACCTTCTCCCCCATCCTCCATGTCATACCTCTTCCTCCACCTCAGTCTCTCTGTCCTTCCTGTGAATCTCCACCTCTCATTGTTTCCCATCCTTTTTTCCATGCTCTGTCACCTCTTGTCTTGTCCCTCCTCATACTCAGCCTCTGGCAATCTCACCATCCCTTGTCATTCACCTCTCACAGTCTCCCTGTTTCTCCTCATACTCTTCCACCTCTCCCCATCTCCCCATCCCTCCTTATCCTCCAAGTGTCCCATCTACCTCACAGATTTCCCCTCCATCCTTTCCTGACTTCCAACCATCCTCCCTTACTTCACACCTCCCTCTCTCACTGTCCTTTCAATTCTTCACCTCCCAACACCATCCTGACCTCCCATCTTCTCCCAGCCTGGCCTCTCCCATTCCTCCTCCATCCTCCCTTCACTCTTTTACTCTGGGCACATCTGACTCCTGCTGTTATTTTCTCCTGTTCTTTCTCCTTCCCCTGCCTTGTATTTCATCCCCTACCAACCCAAGAAGGCTCTCACCAGCACAGCCATCCATGATGAGATGGGAAGGGCCCTCACTGTTGGGGATGGGATGTGGGGCTAGGTTGGATGGAGAACCAGCCTTCCACCCCATCCTCTACTCAAGGTACTTTCATAGTGGAGGTAATGGCCACACCTTGCAGACCCAGAGGTTCATGCTGAACATCAGGAAACACTTCTCCCTAGGGCTGGGGCAGCTGGAACTGGTCACTGGGGAAGTATGAGGATCTCTGCCCTTGGAAGGTTTCATAACTCAGCTAGATAAAGTCACCAATGTCCTCATTTAGTATTAGCAATAACTATTTTGGAACATGTTGCTCGACCAGAGCTCCCTGGGATCTCTTCAAGCACATGCATCTTTAGGAGACTTTTCCAAGCAGTGTAGGATTTCCAAGAGGGACAAGAAAGGCCAGACATGGCTTTGAATGCAGTGCTTGGGATGCTGCAGGACATGAGGAACTATCCCTGCCACTTGCAGCTGCTCCATGGTGCTCAAGCAAGACCACCCAATGTTGTTCAAGCAGAACCATCTACACTACTTAGGCAGGACCACTCCATGCTTCTCCAGCAGGACCATTCTGTGTTGCTCAAGCAAAACCACTCTAGGTTGCTTTGGCAGGATCACCCTAATGCTGCTCCAGCAGGACCATCCCATGCTGCTTGAACAGCAATACCTCATGCTGCTCAAGCAAGACCATCCCACAGTGCTTGAGCAGAAACATCCCATGCTGCTCAAGCAAGACCTCTCCAGGCTGCTTGAGCAGGATCATCCAATGTAGCTTAAGCAGAACCTTCCCATGTTGCTCAAGCTGGACCACTTCATGTAGCTTGAGCAGAACCACTCCAGGTTGTTCAAAAGGGACCATTCCAGGCTGCTTGAGTACCATGGGCCAGGCCCAAGTGGCTTCCTGAAAGCCTGTCAGCTCCCAGGCCAGTAAGCTATCCCTAAGATGACCCCTCAGACCTTAGAGCCAGGGACCATTGCATCATCTTTGTTTTCCTTCCCTTGGTCTGGGCTACACAGGGCCATGGCCACCCCCTTCCAATGACCTATGGCTGCACTAGGGCACAAGGCTGCTGGAGCTGCTGCCAAGGGGAGGATGGGTCTGCTCTCCATCTTGAAGAAGCCCCACAGCCTGAGGGACCTGCATGCAGGAGAGCATCCTGCATCACTCACGCACAAGGCCCAACCAGCCTGGCTTGACTGCAGACTGTGCCTTCCAACCTTGGAGGCTCCCTGCCATCCCATGGAGAGGACCTTACCCTTTCCAAGGTGATGCATCTGAGGGACTGTCCCACTGCAGTCCAGGCAGGGACAGGGCAGCCAGTGTCTTGATGGGGTGGGAGTGACATTTGTAAAAGCATTTCTGTTCACATGCCTTCCTGGCTGGGAAATCTGGGGGAGGGTGGAGGGAATTTTGCTACCTGTGTTAGAAACTAGCTGAACTCACGTGTCTGCCCAAGCTGGATTTCTTATTCCAAATGTCAAGCCGTTGTATATTGTACTGGGATTTTTACATTGAATTATTGTAGAAAACAAAAACTTTCAACCAAGTCTGTTAAAAAATAAGCATTAAAAATCTCTATGAAAAAAAAATAAAATAAAGCTCTCTCCAAGTCCTCTTCTTACAAGTGTATCAGAGCAGTGATGTGTCTCCAGTGGTGGCTTTCCCAGCCCTGCCTATCCCCTGCCTGTCACAGCCCCTGGGGACACCAGCTGTGGTGAAGATGCAGCTCCTGTGGCTTTGTAATGTTCTGGGTGATGAAGAAGTCAGCCCCCATCTTGCAGCATCTGTCTGGCTGTGGAGAGCCTGAGCCCCTGCACAGGGCAGCAAACGGTGTTTGTCAGTGTCCCTAGAAGTTGTGTCTCTGCACAGTCAAGGCCACAGGTGAGCAATGCCTGGAGCCCAGTTTTGGAGTCCTGGATACTGAAGACATGGCTGGGGTGGGACAATCTGGTGCCTGTCACCACTAAATCTGGAGGCAGCTCCCAGAGTCACCTGCTGCCTTTCCTTCTGGTCCATGCTGCTGCAAGGTCCAACAGGGCTTCACAGCAAATTACAAGTCCCTGGGCCCAGTGGCAGGTCTGAACAGCTCTGAGAGTTTGGTGCTGGGGATCCATGAGACCACTCCACCTTCTGGCCTCAGCAGTGACCTCAGCTCTGTGCCAACCTTGCTCCAGCCCTGTCCCTTTGCTCCTAGGTCTGCCTGGCTACCTGTGCATCCTTGCACCACCCCAGATCCTGCTCACTCAAAGCGGGACCCCCCTGTTCCCAGCACAGAGACATCCCCACATGGTGTGGGGCAGGACATGGCCAAGCCAGAAGGAAGCAAAGCAAAGCAAAGCAAAGCAGACCTGCTTTGCTGGGTGCTGTCAGCAGCCCTTGCAATCCCACCCAGCACTGGTGAGGTCCTGCTACCCACAAGCTGCCTGGATGTGGGACATGCTCCTCTGCCCAGATACAAGCCCTTTCCCTTGCCTAGGCTTCATGGCCAAGTGAGGTAGCAACACCTTCAGTCCCCCCCGTGCAGGTAGGCAATGGCCTTCTTGCTGTTGGGTACTGGAGAATCATCCCAGTGCAGCTGAGCTCCTGGCTGATCCAGGTTCTGGGAAGGGTAGAAGTAGATGGTGGCAGGGGACAGTGTGGGGACACGTGTAGCCGGAGCCCATGGCTGGGAGGAGACCCAGCATGGCCAAGCCCCTGTGCTGCACCATGAAACCTGAATTCATGCCTGCATCCCAGACACTGCAACCTGCACTGCTGCCACCTCAGACACTGACCACTGCCACCACAGCCCCTGCACTGCTGCCACCTCACTCTCCACATCACTGTCACCATGTGCCCTGTGTTGCTGGCATGTTGGGACCTGCATTGTCATCCCTGCAGACCCTACACCACTGTCACTGCAGACCCTGCATTGCTGGAGCTGGGAACCTAGCATTGCTGCCGCCGGGTACCCTGTCTTGCTGGCGCTGGGGACCCTGCATTGCTGGCACTGGGGACCCAGCACGGCTGTCCCTGCTGTCCCTGGCCCAGCTGCGCTGCACAGCAGGCAGCTCATCAGCAGAGGGCACGCCTGCCTGCCCCAGCTCCTGCCTCTGCTACCCGAAGTGCAGACAGGACCTTCTTCCACAGCCACTGAGCGCCCCAGGGCTCCAGCTGCCTCCTTCTGCTCAGTGACACAGGGATGAGAGAAGGTGGCTGCGTGTATGAGTGTGCAAGGACACGCTCTGGAGCCTCTGGAGACCTTTGAAGCCACATGGGAAGCCAGTTACTGAAGCCCAGCCTCCTCTAACGCTGCTGAAGGCACCATCTCTCCTGCACCCCATGTCCCTTTCTCTGCAGCCTGGGCTGCTGCTGAA
>NW_009953398.1:688144-692313 GCF_000747805.2 Chaetura pelagica | reverse complement strand
GGGCTGGCCCCCTACTCCAGAATGAAAATACCAGCAGCCAGCAGAGCCCGAGTAAACAAACGATCCGCTGGGAGAGGAGTGTGCATCTTTATAAGGTTAATTTGCCCCAGCTAGGAGAGAGACAGGCATTTCCTCGTGGCTAAATCACTCAAAAAGCTCAGGCAGCAGCAGCACTATCATCTCCTGGGTTTGATTTATAAACCCTGATTGCATTACTAGCTCATCTACATGTAAAATAATTATGAATATCTTGTCTGTACTCTGCAGAGTGCTAAATTACCAGGCTCTGATATTCATCAGCTCTTTGAAGCTTAAACCAGCCTGAAATTCAGAGGTCTCCCCTCTCAGTGACAGGAGAGGCAGGAAGGAAAGAGCTCGGGTTTGATCCTTGTGTTTAGCACAAGCTGGTGTGTTTTAACACCCCGATACCCCAAGTGCTGGGAGCAGGTGGCTGGAGGCTGCTTGAGCCACAGGGCTGGGGAGCCTGCATGTGTCAGAACCCTGAGCCCTGTTGGTATGGAGCAGTTCCATTTCCAAACAAAGGAACTGATAACTCCCAGCAGGACTGGAAGCCTGTTATCACGGTGCTGATTACAATTTCCTCTGCAGCCAACAGGCAGAGGAGGAGTGTCATCAGTGGGGAGATGTGTTCCATCAGTGTTTAACCCTGCTGGGTGCTGATTCATTCAGCACAGGGGAAGGGCTGCCCAGCCTGGCTGTGTGCTGGAAAACTAGCATGCAAAAACCCAGCAGGAAGATCCACAGCCAGGTCCCATCCTCCCACCCCATCTCCTCTGGCTCACCATGCCCTCTCTGCTCCCCCTCTGGGGATCCACACTGCTCGAGTCTGCACGGTAGCATGGCACATGGGACAAGGGGGATGCCAGTGGCACAGCCAGTGGCACAGTGGTGGTGCTGCTGCATGGTGTCTTCCCTCTCTGCCCCTGCAAGGCACATTTGAGCCTGCAGCACCAGCCATCCCAGCCCCAAGTGCTCTGCCAGCAGTCCTGCTGCTTGCTTGAGGGGTCACCTCTCACACAAGGGCCCGCACAGGTACCTGAGGGCCAGGAGCACCACAGGCCCATTTTAAGGCAGCCAACCTTGAGCACACCCCTTTGCTAGCAGTGGCCAGACCCCAGGCTGACCCTTGTTGCCTCTTGCTCACCTCACTGTGCAGAAGCCCTGAGACACGTGGACTGGTTTTGATTTTCCAGTTTATTTTCCCCACCCCCAGCAAGACTGAGGCCTTTCATGTCAGGGAAGGAGCAGGGAAGAGTCCCACCACAGCTCCTGAGCCACTGCAGGTGCTGCCTTAGAACATCTGTTGCCAGACTGCCTTGAGCAGACTGTGAGCAAAGCACCACGTATCTCCTCTTTGACCCTCTGAGTTTCTACAAGAGACCTGAATATGTATTAACGTTTACCCTTGATGTGCTTTATTCCTTTACAGGAAGAGGAAGCGAAGGGCCCAAAATGCAGCTGGTTTTCCAGGGCTGCCTGGTGATTCAGGAGAAGAGTTGGGAGCCAAGCTTGGAGCATCCAGCCCCACCACACAGCAGCTCCCAGGACTGGAGCCCAGTTAAATGCAAGCTGCCTGGGGTGGAGGGAGTTGGAGGAGCAAAGCATGGTTATGCAGCAGGAGGCCTTTCCCTAAAGCCTATAAAATCACTGAAGGAAGGCCTGGATCTATCCACATTTCACCTGTGGAGCACTGAAATGGAAGTTTGAGAAGGGCTGTGTTTGTGCCATGGGGGAGTCTGACTGATGGTACAAACTAAGCAGTTGGCAGCCGTGTACACGGGCACTTGGAGGGTTATCAGGCTCCTGCAAAAGGAGAGAGCATGGGAAAACACATCCTGGAGGCTATCCTGAGTTTTCCTCTTTGCAGGTCAGAGATGATGCTACTTGTCCCCACCAGGCAGCTGTGAACAGCTGAAACAACAGAATCCCCTGGCTGGGGCAGCCCATAGTGAGCTGTGCTGGATGGGGGACAGCTGACAAGCTGGTGGGACATGGTGCTGCCCTGGCTTCATGGCTCAGTACGTCCTGCCCACAGCAGGCACCAGTTGCGGGAGAGAAATCATGCTGTCACTGAGCCTGGTGGAGAATTTGAGCTGGAAGCAAAAGGCCAATTGGAAGAAAACCAGAGGGTGCCTCCCAGATCTGCAAACCCTCCCTTCGTTGGCTCTGGGGCACCCATCCCGTGACAGGGAGAGTGAGAAAGCCCTTTCCCAGTAGTGGGGTGAACTACAGAGCCCTTCTTGGCATGTGAGGAGGCAGAAGGTTTGTTAGGGAGCTGCCAAGCCCTGCCTGTAAATGCAAAATTCATGAGGTGGGAGCTACTGAAACTAAGGGCCGGGAACTTGTGGTAGAAAACACGTGAGGTGGCTTCTGAAGGACTGTAGAAATGTTGAGCTTGTCCCCCTTGAGAGGATCAGTGTGCTTTCCAGTTGGGGTTATTAAAAACTGTGCCATGGGTGTGCCAAAAATCATGGGCCTGTGCTTGAGCCACAACTCCAAGGGGAGTGCTGGAAGGGTGCAACTCCAACAGCTCCTGGGGGCCTTCAGAGCTACCACACCAGGGAGCTCAGGCTGCAGGGCCAAACTGGCTTTTTCCTTTAAAAAATGTATTTTTGTAACAGGGAAACTGAGGGAGGGAAGCACCTTGGCCTGTATCCATAATGCATCTGCCCATGGAGCAACCCTGGGCTCAGACCCTGGTGATCCCAGGCTGCAACTCCAGCAGGGAATGGGCTACAATTGGGCATGGATTTGTGTTGGAGACTTCAACTACATCTGTGTGGTTTACTAGGAGAGATTGAGTCCCTGGACCATAAAAGCTAACCGTTCCTTCTTGTGATTTTTTATTAATAACAAATAATATGAGACCACAGTGAAGCTTCCCAGGACAGGGATTTCATAGCAGATAAATAAGGAAGCTTTGTTACATGTGCTGCAGTGTCATGCAAGGGCAGCTGACCAGGTTGGGGTGTAAAGCCTCCTGAGGTCCTGTTGGAGAGGTGTAAAAAGCATCTCTGGAGTGATGCTGCCCACAGAAAACAGCCCATGGAGGGAGGTATCATCTGAGCTACTCCTGGGTTTCTCCTTGCGGGAAACCAGCTATGTCCTCCCAAATGGAGTCACAGAAGAAACTTTGCCTTCAAGGAGCGTGGGCAGCCAGTATAATACCAGAGCAACAAGCTGCCTTTGAAAACTAGGGAGCACCATTACTACAAAATACACACCAGCACCAACCACTTTTGTCTGTAGAAGAACTGTTTCTGGCCTCTTTCTTGATGAGGACATTGCATGGAGCGGCAGACAGTGATCACCACAGGTTTGCAGCTCCTAGTGTACAACAAGGCAATGCTCCCAGGGACCTTTAACCCATGGAAAACACCAAAGATCCCGGAATAGGCTGTACCTGCTAGCTGACACCCGGCCACTGCTCTCCAACCTGAGGAGTACTGTGCCAAAACTAAGGTTATGGACTTCAATCTTTTCAGTGCTCCTTGGCCGCAGCCCAAAGTGCCACAAAAATTGCTTACAGCTCCAGGACAAGTGCACCCCTGGGCAGAGTGGGGCTTCACTTCAAGGGGTGACGTTCCCCAGGGCAGAAGAGGGGCTGAAGGTCTCGACAGCCTTGCTTAGGCAGTGCCATCAGGGCAGCCCAGCTCCACGCAGGGAATGCAAAGGGATGAGCTGAGATGCTGCAGGAGGTATCACCATAGGCAACTCCTGCCTCTGAGACCAGAGACTCCCATCATCACATCGATCCCTTGGGAGACTCCAGGCTCAACCCTCCTGCTCCAGCAGGGCTGGTTGCTCAGGGTCTTGTCTGGTTGAGGTTTGACAGTCTCCAAAGGCTGAGACCCCACCACCACCACTCCGGGCTCCTGTTCCAGCATTTTACTGCCTGCTTAGGGCAAAAGAGTCAGTGGAAGTGGAGTGCCATGAGTCAAAATGAAGGCTGCTTTCTGCAGGGCACGGGCACCCAGCGTGGCTGTGGCCTCTGGGGCTGTTTGGGGGCTATTGAAGGAGGGTCTCACTGATGGCACCTGGGGCTGTTCCCCTGCACCTGGCCCTGAGGGGACACGGCTGAGGGGGGACATGGCTGAGGGGGAACATGGCTGAGGGGGTGACATGGCTGAGGGGGACACAGCTGAGGG
>NW_009953398.1:675289-687387 GCF_000747805.2 Chaetura pelagica | reverse complement strand
GGGTGGGAAAGGCTGGTCGGGCTGCCGGGGAGGGGGGGAACGCTGTGGGCGCTGCCCCCGGCCCCCCCGGGGGTGCAGGGACATGGGGGCTGCCCCCTCGTCTTCCCCAAGGCCTTGCTTTCTGTCTGCCCGTTTCTGGGTCACAAGATCTGTGTCCTCCCCCCCCGTTGCCTTTGCAGAGTTTTGGGGTGAGATCGCTAAAGAGTTTTACTGGAAGAGTCAGCCCACGGGAGCCTTTCTGAGGTACAACTTCGATGTGACCAAGGGGAAGATCTTCATCGAGTGGATGAAAGGGGCGACCACCAACATCTGCTACAACCTCCTGGACAGGAATGTCAATGAGAAGAAGCTGGGAGACAAAGTCGCTTTTTACTGGTAGATTTCTGGTTTTATTCTGGTATAGAAATGTGCGTGTGTTTCACCTCAGGGGGTACAGATGGTGGTGATTTCTGCTGAGGTCAGTTAAAACATGGTTAAAACCTGAGAGGCTTTAACCTTCACTCAGGGTAGAGCAGGTGTTTGCTGTCCTTGTGTTTGAGAAGGGCCGTGCCATGGGGTGTCTCTGCCCATCCTGGAACGCACTGAAATGGCCCAGAGCAAAGTGAGGAGCTTTTGAGTTCCAGCTCTCCCTTTGCAGTCGGACCTGCTGAGAGCAGTCAGAGGGCAGTGAGGCAGGTGCTACAATTCCCTTCTGAAGCAGGTAGATGTAGAGACATGGGATGAGGAACACCTAACATCCAACAGCACAAAGCAAATGAACCTCAGATCTCCCCTTATTCATGTTTTGTGGGTCTGGAAAGATTCCACTGCTGTGGCAGACAGGTTCTTCTAAAACCTGAGCTTATATATTGATTCCTTGCACTTGAACATATGTAGTGGCACTCTGAAAGGCTGGCTTCTCTATGCTACCTTTGGGAAGAAAAGTTATCTTCCATCCCTATCTGAAGTATGGTTGTATTATTTTTTTTTTAACCAGAGTACTTACTAGTGTTAAAAGCCACGTGAAACTTGGCATTTTTATATGAATGCAAAAAGGGTTTCACCAGAGATCCAGAACTAATGCTCCCCTGCAGAACTAGCTCAGCTGGCACCTCAGCTGTGTCCCCAAGCTGATTCTGCCATTTCCCTGGAACTAGCAGGCATTTATGTTAAGTGGGTGTGACTGTTTATGGCAGTACAGAGGTAAAATTAAATGTATTTCTTGTTGGGATGCAGTGACTTGGGTTATGGGGAGTCTCTTCAGCAGAGCAGCTGGAGAAGTCTTACTGTCATTGCAATAAAAATACCAGATGCTCTAACAATGAACAACTGTGCTGCTGTCAGTGATTTTTGTGCAGCTGAACAGTTCCCCCCCATCTGTGGCTGGTGTAAATGTGACTAGGGGGGCTACCCTGCTACAGAAAGGAACGTATTTACCCCAGTGTAGCTCTGGCTCTGTCCCTAACCTTGGGCTGATAACAGAAGTTTCTATCCAGGCATCTCCTGCCTCACTGAAAGGATTATAGTTACCACATAGCAATTAATCATATTGGTAAGCCCCAGGTGAAATGGTGGAAAGTATTTACTTCCCTGCTAGTGAAGCACATTCTGTAACTCACTCAGATGTAAAATGACTGAAGCTTCTGAATGCAAACTCCTTTGTAAACTCATTCAGGTAGAGGTGTGCCAGCAAACAAAGACATGTGGTAGGCCAGGGCTGGCAGCTGGCCTGGGGTTTATGGAGGGAGTGGTTGAATCATTCTTGCATATAAATCTTTAGGTGACAGTTAAGCAGCAGCCTACGGCTTCAATTTGGTCTTGATGAATTTGTTGGGTTTTATTTTCCTTTCGGTTCTTCCAGCAGCCTTTATTTGGGCTATTTGTGATGCTGAGCAAAACGTATTAAAATGGTGGGTGTGTCTGTCAGTCATGGTGTTCACAGTGCTGAAAAACAAGGTGTCTCTTCCTCCTTAGCAGACAGTTTTCCCTGAGTATTTTGGGATAAGCTCTCCTAGTGTGGTTCTGGCACTGGGGTGTCTGGAGCTGTCAGTTGGGAATGTTGGTGGGAGGGATCCAGGAGGCATGCTGAACCCAAACATGTGCAGTGCTGATCTGCCAGCTTGTGGCACTGAGGTCTTGAGGAAGCAGAGCTAAGGGTTGCAACTCATAAAATTATTCTTCTAGGAGCTTGCACGTGCCTCTCTGGACACACACGTTTTTCTTCAATAACAAAATGTTAACATCATCTTGTCCTTTCACATTTTCCATTTATCACTCTGTTAAACAGGCTTGGTTTCCTACAACACTTGAGACTTGTCACACTGTGTGATAGGTCAAAAAAGAAATGAGAGCCTCTAAAATCCAAACAGGATTCCTAGGAAAAACTGGAATATTTTAAATGTCTTGGCCAGTTACTTGCTTCTAAGAGTGTCCATAGTTTCCTAGATGGGAAAAGGTGCTGAGATTATACCAAGGTGTCAGCTCTGAGAGCTTTGAAAAGATACGAAATCATGATCGTTTGCTTTCAGAGAGGAGAAATTGGGGGGAAAAGTGAATGTTTCCAGGCATTACTGAGTGTCCATGAGAAGAAGATATTAATCCCGACCAAACTCAGGGCTGCAATGTGCTGTTGGCTGTGTCAGTCTCAAGTTTGCCCTGGGCTGGAGGGAACTGAAACGGTTTTTTTGGATCTGTTGCAGCCAGGTTGCTCTGAGGGTTCCTGCATCACTGCTGGTCTAGGACTGGCCAAATCTACTCCACTTAGAGGTTCTAATTCCAAGACACGTGGGATTTCTCTTTAGCACAAAGGGCAGTACATGGGATTGCTTCATGCTGCAGAATTTGTACATACATTTATTGTTGCAGCATCATCCTCTTGGTGCTGTCAGGACTGTGTAGCTCAAAAGGACCATCCTGAGTTGGTAGGAAACACTTGCATTTTCTCTCTTCCCTGTTTCACTGTATTTCTTGCTGCTCGTGAACGTTACAAGCATTTCTGTCCCTGCTGCTTTTGATTCCTCTTTCTCTGTTCAGTATTGCTTGCATGGCCTAAGAAGGAACAGAAGCTCCAGGAAATGTTTTTGATAAAAAATGCTTCTCTCAGAAATGAAATCTCTTTCATAATTGCGTGGTGAGGCTGAAGTCAATAACACTGTGGTTACTGTGCAGGTATCTAGGGTCGCTTTGCAGGCCTTGCAGGTGAAATGCACTGGCCACACTAGTTGGGACCCTGAGGACACTTGCAGGGGAGTGGGAGCAATGTTGAGGGTCTGTGGTGGGGAATGTTCATGAGAGCAGAACACAGTGTGGCTCCAGCATGCTGCAGGCCAACCTGCCTCACACCCTGCATGCTGTGCTGAGGGGCCTGTTAATCATGTCATAGAACCATCAGCCTGAGCAGCTTGTGGAGGCAAAAATATAACCAAGTGGGAATGCAAAAAAGCAAAACCACTTCTTACAAAACCCTCTAATTGTACCCCGGGGTGTGGAGGTACTTGGATGAAGCCTCTTCTCTATGTAACCCCAGCAAAGCTGAAGCACAAAGTTCTTGCCTTTGTCTCAAACCAGTCAGCCTAGCTGCAGTACTGGTGGTGCCTGGTGGGAGCAGGAGTGGGAGGTTGAGCTTAAGGACACTTGTTTTTAGCCTCCTTGCAGCCTGGGTCTGTAGGCCTAGCAGGTTGCTGCTGGCTTCTACCATCTTTGGAAGAGCTTATCAATTTTCTGCCTTCTTATGCTTGCAAATGAATTAACACATCTAGAAAGGAGAAAGGAAGATAGTAAAGGCTGGCAGAGCTCACCAGAGCTTTGTTTAAACACAAGAATAACTGCCTGTCATTCCCATTCTGGGCCTAGAACAAACATGATGTGAAAAGAGAAGGTGGAGAAGGTGGCGTTTTTATTTAAAAAAAAATGTAATAAAGGATTTAAGGCTTGTAGTTGTGAGATTTCTTCCAATAATTCTGTAATGAAAAAAAAATATTCTTTCTGTAATGAAAAAATCCTGACAACTATAAAGAATGTTTTAAAATGAAAGCAAAAGGGAAAAAAACAGAGCACCACTCAGGAGCACTTCTGGAGGATTTTATCAGGAAACTGGAAGATTAGTTTTGGACAGCAACTTTCCAGAGAGGATGCAGACTGTCAAACACTGGTTTGGGCTGAACATGCTGCTGGGGCCAAATGGGACAAGGTGGTTCCTGGTGCACCTTGGGCTGGTGGTTGTCCCTCACCATGGAGTGCTTCATACTGGGATGTGCCACCTCAGAGTTGAGAATGAAGCTGACTAAGCTGTGTTTCTGTTCCATTTCTGCTGTAAATGTCTGGACCTCTTCTGATTGCAGAAATAATCTCACTTTAAACTACTGAAAACTAAGTGCTTCATCTCCACGTTCCAGATCAGCACCATGGTTTTTTTCTCCCTTTTGATGTATTTGCAGTATCAGTCTTCCGTAAGTGTCATGTGCACAGAAGCTGTGACTGAGGGTGGTGGCTTTTAACATCAAGACTTTCAGAAGTTCTTAACTCTGGCCAGCTTCTGCACAATGCACTCTGCTCTGCCAGTCCCACTGGTTTGTGACCAACTGACTTTTCATTTCTTTGGTAACTTCCTGAGTGACTTGTTATAATTCCAGTGAAGCAGCCTCTTTCAACACTGCCCTGGTAGTGAAAGCACATCCCTGAATGACACAGTTTGTTTCAAGAACAAAAACTCACCACTGGGAAGGTTATATTTACTGCTACACATTTGGAGGCACATGCCTGCAGGCTGCTGGGAGCAATCAAAGCTATGTTGGAGGTGCTACCAAACAACCTTCCCTGCTCTTCCCTTGTGACTTCTGTGGAGACATTCCTCTCTCTGGGGGGGAATTTGAGTAAGCTCTACAGCAGTGAGAAGCATTAGGGAAAGGTTACCATGGGTTTGGTTTATGCTCACAGGCTCAGCACAGCTCCTTTCCCTGATGGAGATTCTCTGTGGGAAAGGGGGTGGCCACACTCAGCCCTGAAAATGAGAGGTTTTCTGAGGTGCATCCACAGCAATCTGCAACATCTCCCCATTGTGTGTGCTGAGAGTGGAGTGACAGATGAGTGGTCTTGGCAGATATTGTTTTAGAAGCATTTCTGGACAGTACAATGATCTGCTTCTGTGAATCAGACAGATTGGGTGCACCTAAAGTAGATAATAAAATACATTTAATGTACGTGCATTTTATTAAGCTATAGATCTTGTACCCTCCTTCAAGGGCAATGATAGTTGTAGCTTTCCATCATAGAAAGTGTAGCTGGTGGGTTTTGTGAAATCTTCCAGGCTGCCTGAATGTTCCACAGCAGTTTCTCATACCTCCAGATGAGGACATCTCTGGTTTGTGGGTGCCTTCTCTGACTCTGAGCTGTGTGGGTAGCGAGAAAGTGGGAATGGTAGACCTGGAGACCTGGTTTTAAAAAAAGGAGTAGAGGGAGTAACTGTTGCATCTTGGACACATTCAGGTCATGTACTTTCCTGATTTCTTTGTTGAAATTCTTCTCCCAGTTCTGGCACAGTCACCAACCAGTATGGTTAGTGTTGTGGCCATACTGCTAACAGCTGCTGCCTTCAGATGCTCATATATGAAGACGAACTGGCACTGGAGGGACTGGTAGCTTCTCCACACGTGTAGCTCCCTGGCTTTTTCTCCATTGGTGGATGGAGTCTCAATCTTCAGCTGTGGGATGTTGAGAGCAAGGCCATGCTGGGCTCTAGATTCATGTAATCACTCTGTCCTGCTGTGAATTTGGTTGCAGATGTGAAGACTGTGCTGCCCCAGGGCAGCATGGAGATGCCTGGTTAAAGGTTTAGAGTTTCTTGGTTTTGCTTGAGGGGCTGCAAAACACAGGATCATGGCCTGAAGCTCGTTTCCAGAGGCTCTGTGTGTGTGCTTAGACCTGGCATCTGCTGGTTTTCTCCTGTCATATCTCAAGGTCCTTTTGCCCCGAGTGTTTCTGTTAATGGCTTGTGCTTGTGGTGCTGCATCCTGTATCCTCCTTATTGCTGGTGAAATCTCTGAGTGGTTGTGCCAGAGGGATGAAGTGCAAATGTGAGAGCAGCCAAATGCATTCTTCAGGCAGGTCCTGTTCTGTGGGTTTCCAGGGTGTACTTTCCCAGATGCAGTGAGTCAGGGTTCCCAGCCTCAGGTTACTCGGACAGCTGGCAGACACCCAGGCACTTGGAATTGTTTTTCCCTTCTGAGGGCTGAGCTTGACTCATCCCTGACAGGTACACATGCTGGTTTGGAGGGAGATTCTGAGAAGGATGATTGGTTTGAGGTTTCAGAGACCTGTCCTTGTTCTGCAGAGCCTCTTCTGTCATAGGATGCAGAGCAGGAGGCAGGAGCTGGCACATGCTCTCAGCCTCCTGCTTTTCTGCCCTGCAGTGCAGTGAAGGGACAGATACTAAAGGCTGGTGGTCACTTGGTTGCACAGTGCCTGTGGTTTTGCCCATTCACAGGCACCCCTGGACTTGTGCCTCCATGGAAGGGTGTCTAGCATTATTGAAGATTTTCACTGTAGCTTTTAATGAGCTGAAATAACCTGTAATAATGCTCCTGTAGACAGAATGGGACTTTTCTTCTCTGTTAAATCAAGACTGTAGAGAAGGGAGACAGTTGGGCAGCACTTGTGTAGGTGCTGTGTGGCTGAGCAGGAAGGAGAGGGGTTGTGTGAGCTCTCTCCTGCTTGAGAACATACACTGGCAGCAGCCTTGAATCAGGGGAGCAGCTTTCATTTCCTGTTGGAGCTGTTTCCTCCCAGCCTTTTGCTCCGAAACCCTTGGTAGCTGCCACTGGCAGGGATACAGCATCCATCTATATAAATACAAGGGAACATGCAGGAAGTATTTGACCAGGTAAACAAGTTGGATGTCAATAAGTGGCCAGGATTAAATGGCGTGCTCCCCAGAGGACTGCAGGAATTTGAATGTGAAATTGCAGAGCTGCTAGCCAGGGTATGCTGTGTGTTCCTGAAAAGGGCTGCTGTACCAAGGACTGGGAGGTTGCCAGTCCCACTCCATCTAGAGAGGGCAACAGAGGGGTCCTGGGAACTGGTAAATCCAACTTGTATCCCTGGTGATACAGTGGAATCAGGTCACTGTGAGATTGGACCAGTGCAGTTGGCTGGGAAAGGTGGTGGAGCTGCTGTGAAGGGAGGTCCTGCTGGCAGCCTTCTGAGGGGCAAGGGGGTGGCACTGAGTGCATGGATACAGCTGTTTGCAGACCATCTTTGTCAGGTTTCCTACAACGGGTTGTTCAGGAAAGTGATTTAACTGTGAATGGAAGGAAGGTCTTTCTGTGGAGCTGGCTTAGCCTTACCCTTTGCTTCCTTGCTTTTAATGGTCACTTTTCAGGACCAGCAGCAGGTCCTCCAAGGAACAGTGCTGAAACTGTGCTGCTGATGGTGGCCAGACTCATGTGCCCTCCATTAACAGCATCTCCTGCTGCTGCTGCTCTTGGAGGCAAAGCACCAGACCCTGGTTCTGACCCATCATGGTGTTTTGTTTCAGTCTGAGGGGCTCTTGGCTGAGCTGCTGTGAATGTCCCAGTGCTGAAGTGGAATGCTGCGGTGTACATGGGACCTGTGGCTTCCTTAATGTTCTTATTCGGCATTTTTTCCTCATGCTGTTCATTCATCTGACAAATGGTCTGATTCTGTTGATCCAGCACAAGGGGTTTAATAATTTTCACTAATTTCTTCTTGCACCCCTGTCTTAAGTATGTTTGCTTATGCCCTGACCAAAGCCACCTTGTGATGCTGGATGTGTGATGGCACCAGAACTGCCTGGGGAATAGCAAGGAGGGGTGTGCACAAACAAGAGCTCCTGGATTTTCTCATCTCTGTGAAACTTGTGTTTTGCAACACTGGCAGATATTGCAGGAGCTGGGATATGTTTAAGGCTGGTTTGATTGCTGTTGGGAGGGACACCGCAGTTATGCAATGGTGGCATATTATGAATATTGGCAGGAGAATTGAAACCTGGGGGTGGCTAAAGGGAGTTCATCGACAGAAAGGATGGTGAACTCCTGTGCAGATTCAGGACATGGTTGATCAGAGCCTTTAGCTTGCTCATTGGACTAGAAAACCTGATTATTTTATTTAAGCTGTGTCAATGGCTTGTGTGTTCTCCCCTGGCACCTCGTGAATGGAGCAGAAGTGGACAAGGACTCAGGCTCCGTGTAGATGAGACTTTCTCTGAGTAGTGGCATTTACAGGGGACAAAAGTGATCAGTCTTTGCTAAAAGAAGTGCAAGTGGGTGCTTGTTCCAAGCATGGCATTTTTCTCATGGGTAATTTCACTGGTTGTGCCTGGTGGGCTTTCAAAGCTGAGTATTGGTTACTACTGCTCTGACAAGACCCCTTGACTCCCACCAGCTCCTTAAGCCTGCCTTACCCTCGCGTGCCCAGCCCTGCAGCAGAGCTGGCAGGCACACCAGCAGCAGGGTTTCAGTTCTCTGTTTGCATTTCGTCACCTCTTGTTACAGATGTTGAAATGTGGTGTGATATGAACTCATCAGCCCCAGTAGTTCTCCAGAAATTCAAAGCCCATTATTTTAGCAGGTGTGACCTCCCTTCTTCAGGGGAATCCCTCAAGGCAACTGATGGCCTTCCTGGTTACTTTTTTGCACCTGCCTGCCTGTTAGTGAAGGATGTTCTGCATTTCTGTTGCCTCTGACCATCTTCTGAGAGATGTTCCTTGTGTAGAATGAGATGACAGTCCAGCAGGTGACACCTGGCCATCACCTTTAGAGGCTTCTGAGGCATGAAGGTGAAAGCTCCACTAAAGATCTGATTAAAAATCTGATTTCCTGTCATGGCTTGATGGATATTGTTTGAGTCTCCATTGAAATCACCTTGCCTGGCCTCCAGTGTTTCTAGAAGGTCTAGAAAATTTGGCAGTATGCTCCATTATTTCCTAAAATCAGGCATCTCCCAGCTGCAGGCATCGCATTTTACTTGTTTGTCCAGGATATGTTTCATGGCCTGGCTGCAAATAGTTTAAGCAAGGAATCAGCTGCGTTGTACTGGAAAGAAGCTTCTCCCTCCCTTTGAGCTGGTAAAAATAGTCTGTGCTCCTCTGAAAATATTTCTTACAGTAAACAGCTAAAATGTTTCCTCTCATGTCAGATTCTCTCACTCTTCCTGCAACACTCTATGGATCTGGCTCCTTCAGCTCCAAGTGCCAAACTCAGTCACCTCCTGCGTAGGTCTCACGTATGAGCTCTGTTGCAAAACCACATCATCATTTTATTGTGGTTTTTTGTTTGTTTTTTTAAAAAAGAAACTTCAACAATTTTTAAATTAAAATTTTAAACTTTCCTCTAAATAAGTAAAAAGTTATCGGTTTTCTTCCTTGGCTGTTCTCCTTTGTTGCAAAATACTGAAGAAAATAGGGACATAATTGAAGTTAATGCATGTCCTCTTGGCTGGGTGGTTACGCAAGATCAAGTAGTAGGAAAAATGTGGAGCCACAGAGGAGCAGAATTCCCCTTGCTGCTGAGCAGATGGTACCTGTCAGCCCAGAACAGCACAGACACCATCACTGGGGTATTGACATGTGGTCTGTGGGGCTTGGGAGCTGCCTTGTTCTATTAAATGTGATTAAATAGTGGATTTCTCTTGAGGAGGGGCCTGATGTCTGCTGTCAGTCCTGCTTTGTCTAAAGATGTTGGAGTGAGTCCAGAGGAGGCCACAAAGATGACCAGAGGGCTGGAGCAGCTCTGCCCTGGAGACAGGCTGGGAGAGTTGGGGTGTTCAGCCTGGAGAAGAGAAGGCTCCAGGGAGACCTTAGAGCACCTTCCAGTACCTGAAGGGGCTCCAGGAAAGCTGGGGAGGGACTTGGGACAAGGACATGGAGTGATAGGACAAGGGGGAGTGTATTAAAACTTCAAGGGGGGAGATTTAGGTGAGACATGAGAAGGAAATTCTTCAGTGTGAGGGTGGTGAGACCCTGGTCCAGGTTGCCCAGGGAAGCTGTGGCTGCCCCATCCCTGGAAGTGTTCAAGGGCTTCAAGTGGATGGGGCTTGGAGCAACCTGGTCTGGTGGGAGGTGTTCCTGCCCATGCAGGGGGGTTGGAACTGGTTGGTCTTTAAGGTCCCTTCCAACCCAACCAATCTTTGATTCTGTGGTTCCCCTGGAGTGTTGTGAGCACAGGCTGTTCAAAGCCCATCCTATTGACTTCACTGCCTTCTCTTGACTGCTGACCCAGCAGCAGGGTAAACCAGGAGATGTCAGTTCCTTTTAGACATGTCTGAGCATCCCACAGTCTAGAGAAAGGGACTTGAGGCAGATTTAAGGGTGTAGCCTGGCAGCTGAGTGGGAAAAATGGAGGGAATTCCAGAGGGTCAGTAAATAAAAGAGTGATTTAGGAGTGGTGTCCACCCCCAGCTTGGCTCTGTGCTGCAGGCATCGCTCAGGGTAGGTGAAGTGAACAGTGTTTGGACTGCACCAGGTAAATACTATTTTCTTCAGATGCCTCTGGTGCTTGTTCAGGTTCTGAAAGGCTGCAAATACAGAGAGCAGCTGAGAATGTATTTAATGGGAAGGAAGCACAGTAGGATTGATGTGATTTTTTTTCTGTGGGACACTAGCAACCATGCAGGGTGCTGGGTGTTTTCATTGTAGGCTGCGTTTCCGCACAGCTATTTTAAAAGATGATTAGAAGATTGATTCCCTTTAGAAATATGTTCCATTCCAGCTGTGTTGTAAACTACAGGCACAGGAGTGTCTGTGGTTGTGCCTGTTGGACTGGAGAGGATGGACCTTGGGGGTGGACACAGCACATTGTGCTCTGCAGGACACTGGGCTCCTGCTTTAGCACGGCACGGAGCTCAGGTGCTGTTTGCCAGCCTGGTTTGGGTTTCTTTACAGCAATAGGAACCCATTGATCCTATCATGACCAACTTCTAGTTGAGATGGGATGGGTTGGCTCAGAGGTGGATTTGACAGTGGAGCTGTGTTAGGCTCTCTGAGGAGAAAATCATTGAGTGGTTTTAATATAGGTCTCTGAATTAACTGTATGGTTTTAGAAGGTGATGCTGTTAAATGGGTAAGTTTTTTCTCTTTCCTGGGGTTTCTGTTGCATGGTTTACTCGACAGTCTTCTCTCAAAGTGCTGCCAAGTATTTCTGAACATACTAGGAAAACCTTTTCATGAGCCCCTCCCTGGCTACACTCCGTTAACACAACTCGATCCTTGTTGTGGTCTAGCAGAATTGGAGCATGAGATCAGGGACCACAGGGGCTGAGTCTTCTGGTAAACCTTTCACTTGGAAAGCCTCTCAGCCTTCCTAGAACTCCTTTGGTATTTGCTGTTGTGCATTACTGTGGTGGGAAACAGGTGACAGTAAAGCATGGGCAGGGCTGGGCTGTCTGTCCTCTTATGGAAGATGTGGTGCTCGGGAACCTGGTTTAAGAACTGGACTTGGTAGAGATAGGATAATGGTTGGTAGAGTTAGGTTATGATTTGACTTGATGATCTTAAAGATCTTTTCCAACCAGAATGATTCTGTGAAATGTTCTCATAAAGGATTTTTGCAAACTATTTCAGCCACCCACCCCAGCTCTCTGCTGGGGTCATTGAAGCAGTGCTACTTCCCTTCTGCTTTGGGCATTATCTCTAGGAACATTTCCATATTGAACAATCTATGGTTTGTTTGGGTTTTTTTTCTAGTCAAATGGTGTCTTTATCTGATTATCTTGCCCAGCTGGTCTCTCCAAACTTCACATTTCAACATAATCTGTTTCCTCTCTCTACTTGAGCACTGTTCCTGTGTCAGATGGGATAAGCAAAGCTGGTGGCGGAGGGAAAAATCATATTTTTTCAGTCTTCATGGCTGTTGTTCCCAAACCACTGAGCTGTCTCCAGGCAGACCCTTCTTCAAGGTGCAGTTTTCACAGGTCTCCTGAGAGCAGCCAAGGCCAAATGGCAGCAGGAGATTTGTGAGCAGCTGGTGGCAGGGGCTGAGCACGCAGCCCGAGCGTGGCAGCGCAGGTGTCGGGAGGGCCCAGGGCTCTTGCTGCCCATGCCGCCTCACCGTGAGCCTCTTCCTCAGATGCCAGGAGCTTGTTCCTGCCAAGCTCTGCCTGGCATTCCT
>NW_009953398.1:673134-675278 GCF_000747805.2 Chaetura pelagica | reverse complement strand
TAATTCTGGATGCGGGGTGGAGTGGGAAGCTGTGAGCATGTCTGGCTGCCCCCAGTGACCTTGCACGTGAGGACATGTCACTGTGCAGGAGATCTACAGTAGAGGAAAGCTCCTTCCTTCTTGTACCATGCTCTGAGGACAGGCTGCTGGTCAAGCAGGAGATGTTGAACTTGCTGCCTCCATCCCATGCCTCTCATGCACCAGCTTGGTCCCGTGTTTAGGAGGGCTTTTGGGCTCTGAGCATTTTTAGATTAGACAACACTAGAGATGTTTTAGGGTGGACATTCCCACAGTCCCCATCTCTGCTCTACTGGAGTTTTCCCACAGTTCCTCACTGTGCAAATTCTCCCCATGATATTACATCGTCTGCACCACTGTTTTCAGACTGGAGTCCCTGCTTCCTTAAGGTAATTTCCCCAGTCTGCAGTGCAGAGGCACAGCTGCTCTGGGGCTGCCATCACCTCTCCACCAGTCACAAAATGAAACCTGGTGGCTTTGAGATGGTTTGCTTTCCTTAGAAAACTTACCTTCCCAGCACCCCCAAGCTGTGCTTGGTAACTTTTGAGTTACTTTTATTTGAGGGTGACGTGGTCACAGGAGCTTAGGGGAGAAATGTAAATGATCTTCAGCCCCTTTGTTCCTCACTGGGAGTGTTTAGAGGGGTCAGGTTGGCTTTGCCTTTGTGCCATAGTTTGCTTTGGTCTGTGATGTTTATTTTTTCTCACTGCAGATGGTCTGGCAGATCTTGAAAGCCTTCAACACTTCACTTGCTTCATTTCATAATTTTCTCCTGTTCATCACCTTCTCTCAGTTGTTTATAACCCTCGCAAACCACAATTATCATCTGCAATTACCATGAAAACCCTAATTCCTGTTTTTTTTCTGTGCTTCCTGCTGCTCCCTGCGAATGCTGAGGCAGCATTGCACAGGGCAGGTGTGCTCATCCCTTACTCAAACAGACTATGCAAATAGTTGTTACTTGGAAATCTGGTGAAAGAGAGAAACCATACAGTGTTGTTGGTTCTTTCTCAGGTCAGCTTTGCATGATGTGTTTGGGCACTCTGGGAAGTGCACGTCCTCTTGGCCACTGAGCTGTACCAGGTTAAGGAGTTACCACAATCCCTACTGCTTGTTATCCCATAACTCAGCTTGCTTGGAGGGGTGATGTGAGCCTCACTTGGTTACGTGAGGAGTGGTTGAAGCAGACCAGTGCTTTGGGAAGTCCTGTAGTCAGCCCTGATGCTTGGCAGAGCACAGTAACTTCTTAACCTGCTTTGGTGCAAATACCCACAAACACATCTGGCCAGAGCTTCCCTCTCCATATCCCTGACCACTCCACAGGCCCAACACTCCAGTTAACATGGCTCTCAATAAATCTTTGCCTCCTCATCCAAACCATTTTCTCAACTGCACAATTTATGTGCAACACTAAATCTTCTGCTCAGCTGATGTGCTCACTTGTCAGAGGAAACTTAACTTTGATTTAGCTACATGGGTACCAGGTCAAATAGGAGCTCTGTATCTTCAAGGGCAGGCTCCCAGCTGAGCAGGCAGTCAGTCCATGATCCTCCTGTAAGTATGGTTTTGCCACAGAGGTGATAAATGTTCAGGTTTCCAACCTGAAGTTCTTTTCCTCTCCTGCCCAGGGGGATTTCCCCATGTGATGGGGATGTCCCCATCTCGCTGAGATGCTGATGGGGACACTGGGGGTTTGTGCTGTGTGGGCCTGTTGAGAAGCAGAGAGCCTGTGATTTTAACTGCTGGTGGAAGGGAGCAGTTTGATGAGGCTCTGCAAGAGCCTGTGCTTCCTCTAACACGTTGGCAGGGACCAATTTTGTGCAGACCTTGGCACCACTGTCCTGCACACCACTGTGGTGATGGTTCCTGATGCCCTGGGACTATGTGGTCGTGGCTGCAGACAGATAGAAAGCTATAATCTCTGCAGGAAACCTGCCTTTTTCAACAAAACATCAACTTATAGGAGAAAACCTGCCGTGGGAGGCCCCTGGTTGTGCATCTTTGTGCTCATTTTAAAGTACTTGCATTTACTTAGTCAATGGGTGGTTCAGCTGAGACCATATGGCCAAAAAATGTCTTTCTCCAGCTGAGTGTGCATGCAACATGCAGTATGTAAAACATGAGCT
>NW_009953398.1:651786-673104 GCF_000747805.2 Chaetura pelagica | reverse complement strand
AGGTAACACTGTCAAATTTTGTATTACTAGTTGCTAAATGCATGACTCAGCTTGAGGGAAATGAGAAAAACATCAGACTCAAACTTTGTTTCACTGTGTATTTCATCTAATAATGTATCTGGCAGGTTTGGGGAGCTGAAAGGTGTTTTTTCATTTCAGAAGAGGGCTTGCTGTTAGATCCAAGATCACACACATGCAGTCCCTGCAGTGCTGCTGCCAACTGTTTTTCATCACCAGATCTTAAAAAAGGATATATCTGGGGAATGTTGGATTCTGCAGGTTGGGCTGCAGGCTGGGGGAATGGAGGTGAGCCCTGCAGTCACGTTTTCAGAAATGTGAGGGGTTTCATTATATTTTTATTTCTTTTTCAACTTAATTTGGACAAGGAAGTCCATGTGAGAGGCTCAAGACTGACCTCCCTTGCTGCTCTCTGACGGGTGCTGATGGGAAGATGCTGCTCTCAGAACTTTGCTGCCAGGAATTTACAGGCTCCCTTCTGACGCACAGAGTAGTGAGTAGCGTGTGAGTGGGCATTCCTTTACATGCCCAGGCTAAAATACATAATTCCCTGGGCTTTTGTGCCAGAGAAAAGGACAGAGCTCTCTCTGAGTGCTGCTGTAGCCTGCTGAGTGTAGCTGTGGGCACTCCAAACTGTTTTCAGATGTGGGGAGACTTAAAGCAATGGCCTCTTGAGAGACTGCTCAGAGGCCTTTGCTGGAGAAGTGGTGAAAGGAGAAGTCTCGTCCTGCAGAAATGTGGATGTGACTCATTTCCCATTAAGCACAAGATCATGTTAAAATCTGAAGCCTGAGGTTTCCCCCTCTGGTGCTAGTGGAGCTCTTTTACAATCATGTGAATGAATGGAGAGGACTTTGAAAGCCCTTTGAAAATCCTTGCAAGAGTTTTAATTTCTCTTTGACTTTGCTGTACATTTCTCTCAGGATGCCCCGTGTGTGCTGGCTTGGAGGGCAGCCCTGGAAACGTTCCCTGGCATCAATTTCCCTCCTAAAGTCCAGCAGGGAGGAGAATCTGGTGTGTTTGAGATGTGTGCAGGGAGAGCAGGGGTGTCAGAGCAGTGTCTGTGGCCGGGTGGCTCAGGACAGGTCCCTGTCTCTCCCATGTGCCATGTGTGGGGGGACACATAGTCGTGCCCAGAGGGGGCAGGCAGGGCTGCTCACCCCAGGAGCCACAGTTTGGTGTGGCCTGGCTGCCTGCCTTGCAGGAGAAGCCTTCCAGATGGGACAGGCTGTGCTGGTCTTTCCTCCTAACACGTTTCTCTCTTAATAAAGGTTGCAATGGGCCAAGGGGGTCCCTCCTCCCTGTCCCTGTTCTGCAGTTCCATGCTGGGCTGGGGGCAGAGATCTTTGGAGATCAGTAGGCTGGGATACTCCAGCCTGCATTTGGAAGCATTATAATTGTCTTTAAGAGATATTTTGTACCAGTGTTGTGTTTCATTTGGCACCACATACTCAAGGAGACACTTTTCCAGGGGGACTTTCAGGTCAGAGTGATACTTTCATGAGGCATGATTCTTTCATGCATCATTGTTTCTGTGCTGGCTTCCTCCAGAAGAGACCTGGGAAAGTGGCTTCCTCCTTCCTGGGTGTGGGAGTGTGAAGTCAGTTCAAATTCTTCCTTGATCTCCTGATCTGTTGGGAGTGCCACCTCATTTGCATGGCTGACGCCTTGTGCCACATGAAAATTAGCTGGTTTTTACTTCAGTAGCAAACCATTTCCTGGGGGGATGTGACATTCCCATTCCAGCTTTTGGCTTTTCTTCCCATTGCTGTGTCTGGTGACAAGGTCCCACTGAACTGCCACCTGCAGCAGCCCAGAGCTGTTTGTGGAGGACCATGGAGAGGTCCTCCATGCACAGCAGGCATGACACTGTGTGGATACATACGGGTATATTTATATGTGACCTTGGAAAATCAGACAGCTCTTGGCATCCCATCCCAGCCCATCAGAGGGCAGGTATTTAAGGGCTGGATGTTGTTGTATGACAACATTGGTCAGTGTTCACTGCATGTGAGCTAGGGTGCCATGCCATAAACCCCAGCTTGCTCCTCAGAAGGCTTTGGTTCTCTTAGTTTTGCTTCTGTTGGACCCATCTTGCCTCTCTAAAAGTACCATGGAATTCCACTGCATGTGTTCAGTCACTTTCAGGTGTAGTGATCTACAGAGGGGACTTTGGACTAAATTTTCCTACGACTGTAAAACTTTAGGCCAGGGTTGGATTTCTGGGGTTTGGTTATCTGTGCTTGAAAGGGCAGGTGAGGACACGCACATTATCCAAAGCAGTACCTCTGAATTTGTAGTGTCACTCTTCCTGGTAATGCCTGTAAAATAACAAATACTACCTTCCTTTTCCAGGGAAGGGAACGAACCTGGGGATTCTGCAAAAATCACATACAGTGAGTTGCTGCACAAAGTCTGTCAGTTTGCCAACGTCCTCCGCAGCCAAGGTAGGCAGCTGAAGCAAGAGGGAAGGTTGGATACTGGGAAGGCATCAGACCAGGGTTCTGGAGGTTGCATTCATTTTTTGAGTGGTTTGCCAGTCTGTTGAGTAATTCTGTGCAAAGTGCTTCACTGCGCTCCACAGCTGGAGAGCAGAGTGGATGTGGGTTTGCTCTGCAGTGCACTCTTGGAGATTCCTCTCTGGCTCTGTCTGTGAAAACTGATCACTGTAGTTCATGTCAGTTGTACAGGGCAGAAATCTGTGCTCAAAGCTTCCTTTTCCAACAGGCAGTGGGCACTGGTTCCATTTCTGCCTCCTTCAAGGTCTGTGTCCAATGGGAACGTGGAGTGTTCATTGCAGTCATGTTACAAGAGCCACAGGGCATGAAGCTCTAACTCCAGCTGAAGCTTTATTGTGTTGATTTAAAATCAGTAGTTGATTCTTAAATTATTTTGTTTTAAGATGTGACCTTTTCATTTGGATAAACCATTTTTCCCTCCACAGGTGTGAGAAAAGGAGACCGAATTTCCATTTACATGCCCATGATCCTGGAGCTGGTGGTAGCCATGCTTGCCTGTGCCAGGATTGGAGCTCTGCACTCCATTGTGGTAGGAACACGCCCTTTGTGTTGCTCTGGATGCTGAGCTTTTTGGGGGAGCAGCTCTTAGTTTTGGGAGAGGAGCTGGAAAGATGGTGTTTGACCATGAGAGGGATGGAAACTGAATTAAGGTGCTGCCGTGGAATGAGCTCCTTTAGCTCTCAGTGCCTGGTGGTGATGCTCCCCATGGGTGAACTGCATAGCTGCTGTTGGGTTTTTGGGGTTATTTTTTGCTTATTTTTTTGTGTTCCTGCTGACTTGGTTGTGTGATCTCTGTCAGTTTGCAGGTTTCTCAGCAGAGTCTCTTTGTGAGCGTATCTTGGACTGTGGTTGTTCTCTCCTCATCACAGCAGGTACAACATGCATCAGTGCCCCTGAGCCATTCCTGTTGCCTGTCTGAAACATCTTTATTCCAAAAGTCAAACACACTTGGAAATGGAAGGGGCAGGGCTTCAGCTGAGCTGCCACAAGGCAGTTGCACTGCTTGTAGCTGTGCTTGAGTTCTGTCTTCCACTCTGAACGTGCAGTGAAGCATCTGAGCAGCCCTCCCACTGTGTCCTGTAAAGCATGATGTCACCAGCTGCTAATGACATGTTTCCAAACGCTGCTCATCCATGTTCCTCTTCCAAATCAGACAGATGTTTGCAAGCTGTATCATTTATGAGGCAGTCTTAATATGAGTGTGCCCTCCCTTCCCCATTTCAAGGATCTTTCTCCTGCAACTCTCAGCCTTGTAAGGCAAGGAATCAGGGAAGTGGTAGTGTTTGCATTTGACCCACTGCATTTCTTCAACTGTTTCTTGCAATACTGCAGAAAATAGAGTTTTTTTATCAGTAGGTCCATGGCATGGACAGGACCCACTAAACTGTGTTCTGGCTGCATTGGATTATTTCCCACAGACAACTCCCAAGAGACATCCAGGACAAATTGGAACCTCTCCCAGGGAAGGAATTTCACCATTTCTCTTGGCTAAAGGGGTATATTGGGAAACCTTTCCCATCAGCTGCCTGTCTGCTTTCCCTCACTCCAGTGCATGAGCTGGCTCTGTCCTCCTGAAACTGCCTGTTGCTTCCAGCTGTCCCAGGCTGCCTGGGCTGTCATGCCCCTCTAATGTTTTCCTCACCATGTTGCAGATGCCTTTTATCGAGGGGACAAGCTTGTCAACCTGAAGCAGATTGCAGATGAAGCCCTGCAGAAATGTAAAGACAAGTAAGTCTGGATTCCCTTCTAAGAAGGCCATTGCTGCCAGAATCTGCTCTGAGACATGGGAGTTTTCATAGGTGGGCAGACTGCAGCAGGTCAAACATGAGCTGAACTACATTCATGAGCATTTCAGAAGTAACATATGCTTCAACTCCCTTGTCCTAAAAATATATTCCTTTAGCTTTCCTCGTGTCCTTTCTGGCCTGGAGGCACAAGTATTGGATGGGAGGATTTGCAGCAGACAGGCTGATCCTCATCGTTATGGCCTGGGGCAGATCACCCAGTTCTGCTCTTGGCCTGGAGGGGAATATGCACCATCATTGTGAACACAGTGCCATGGGCACGTTGAGATGAGGCTGAAGTCTTGCTCCAAAGCCACTAATTTGTCAGTAATTAAATAACCCAGAAACAATTCAGGTTTGGGAAGTGGCTGTGTGAACAGGAATGGGCACTCCGGTTGGCATGGTGCACCTGATCAGGGCCTGACTGTACACACGTGTGGTGAAGCTGCTTTCATTTTTTTATGCATCTTCACTGAAATACTGTAAACCATAAAGAGCTAGACAGATCTATCATCAGATTTTAGAGAAAGGGAAATAATCTGGATGAAATGACTTTGCCAGGCTTATAGACACAGTGTCTGCATAGCTTGTATGAGACCGTACGTGTTCTTTTAAGTTAGATCAAACATGAAAATTTAGGGCAGGTAGTCTCCATGTTAGGGATTCAAACCCTTTAAAAGCATTTAAAACTTGAAAATGTAAGTTTATATGTCTGTAAAAGTAGGTACCTGGGAGGACAGAAGTGATCATGAAGTTGGGAAGTAACTGATAAAAAGAGTGTGTTGGTACCCTGGCAGGTTTGAAGGAAGATAAGATCATGAGGGTAGATTTGGGTTAGACATTGAGAGGGAATTCTTCACTATAAAGGTCGTGAGACATTGGAACAGGTTGCCCAAGGAAGTTGTGGCTGCCCCATCCATGGAAGTGTTTGGGGCCAGGTTGGATGGGGCTTGGAGCAACCTGGTCTGGTGGGAGGTGCCTGTGCTCATGGCAGGGGGGTTTGAAAGTAGACAGTCTTTAAGGTCCCTTCCAACCCAAACCAGTCTGTGATTCTATGATTCTGCAATTTTGTTTGCATTATGAGTAGTTTGTTTTGGCCCTCATGAGGGGACAAACACCCACTCTTCCCTTATAATTTGGCTTTGGAAGCCTTTCCTCCTCCTGAATCAGTTAGTTGTGGGATGGGGTGGAGCACCTAGGGATGGGAGCACCTGCTATCTCCTGGGTGCTGTGGGGGGTCTTGTTTGTGGTCACGGATGGGCAAGCTAGGGATTTGTAAGGAATCTCCCAAGCAGTGACCTGTGAGAGTTGCTTCTGGGATCCCCCTTCCTCCAGAGCAATCAATCCCCAGTAATCTGTGCACAGCTCCTTTCCTATTCTCTGAGCTGTGTTCCTGTGCCTGGTGTCCCTTGGCAGTGCCTGGTGTGCTCAGGGTGTGCACGGTGCCATGTGCTCAATGGGAGCAGCTGGGGCTGCCCTGCCTGCAAGGGCCACAAAGGGCAGGCTCAGCCCCTGCCTCAACAGCCTGACCTGACAGCTCCTGCCTCTTACAGGGGCTTTGCTCTGAAGAACTGCATCGTGGTGAAGCACCTGGGGAAGGAAGAGACAGTGGTGGATGGGACGTGCAGCAAGTCTCCCCCTCTCAAAAGGCTGTGCCGGGACATACAGGTATGTTCCTGGGGGGTTGGAAGGAGGATTTTTTTGCTATGAGCTTGATCCCAGCAAATCCATCAATGCAAACCCTGGATGCTCCTGTTCTCTGACTCCTGTTCCTGTTTGCTCCCCTCCTGGCTGTTGTTGTGTTGCATGTGGTCTGAAAAATGGTCCCCTTGCCGTACCAAGGTCCTTTCCCTGCTGCTTCCCCTAACACCATCACTGGCTGCCAGCCCCTGGGAGCACAGCAGGCTGCATCTTCCACAGCCACAAGAACAAGATGCCTGTTTCCCCCTGTCCAGTGAAGGACTTTTCCTTCCTAACACTCTATCTCCCTTTTTGTGCCAAGACCAATGCTGTTCTGCACTGTAGCTGTGGCAGTGGAAGCAGGAGAGGAAAACCAGATCTGTGCTGGTGGTGGGAGTGCAGCACAGCCCCCCACGTGACAACAATCCTACGCTGAGAGCAGCACAGACTATGTAGCTGGCACAGTGTCAGCTGTTGAGGCTGGGGCTTTCCCTTGCAACTGAAACCAGAGGATGTGGTGGGCCAGAGACATGTGGTGATATCAGGGTGGAAGCAGGAGAAGGTGTGGGGGAGCTGTGGCTGCCTGCTGAGCTCCTGAAGCTGGTGTGTGGCCCAGCAGCGACCTGCTGCCTTCATCTGCTGCAGAGGCAGGTTGCTTTCAGCTGCCAGACAGCTCTATGTCTTTGCAATGGTGTCTTTTGTCTCTCTGTGTTTGGTGACTATTTGCATTGGGTTATCCCCAGGCTGCTGCTTCCTCAGAAGGTTGTGTTTTGGGGAGACCATTTTAGCTTTGGGTTCTGCTTTCAGCAGGGACTGTGTGCGCACATCCCTGGAACAAGAAGTCCAGCAGCTTCTGTATCTTTGAGTTAATTTTGCTCCTTCAGCTGTGTTAATTTCACAGGGTTGTTGCTCAGTGTTTGCCAGCTTGGCTGTGTTACACTGGCCTCCTCTGCCCCTTCTTTTGCAAGGGCTGCAAACAGGGTGGAAAAACTGGAGCAGACCAGCCTCCCCATGCGAGGTTTCCCTGGTCAGGCAGTTGCAGGGAAACTTGTCCTTGCACTAGTTGGTGTTGGTGAAGTTATTGTGCAGAATGTCTTAGGGGAAGGGAGGCAGGACCCTTTGGCTCTTGCTGCTCTCCTTGTTCAGACACCATGAAGGATGGCTTTCCCATGGGAGCACATTCTTCCCGTGCCGTTGTGGGGCAATCTCTGTGCTGGCACTGTGCTGCTGTTCCCAGCTGGGAACCCAGGGGCAGGGGGTGGCCTCTGCCACCTGCCAGGGAAGGCAATGGAAATGCAGGCTCAGAGCATCTCCTGGCCTGGCCCTGGATCTAAGCACTGTCCAGCCTGCTGGGACCGTTTCCCAGCATCCAGGTCTGTGGGCTTCCATCTCCCCCGCCTGCAAAGCCCCGTGTGGATCCTCTGCTTCTCGACTTTCACACCCTCTTTGTGGATTTTTAACAGGAAAAAAAGACTGAGAGCTCAGACAGACTCCATCCCAAGGTATTTACATACAGCACTGCCTTCCTTCTCGTGGCACGTCCCCTCTGCTTCCCCCTTCGGAGCTCGGGAGCTCCACCTTCCTAACGCTGACTCTGCACGGCCACACGTGCCTCCCTAACCCGGCTACCAGAGCTGCACGTTAGCCATGGAAACCACTCGCTGCTTGGCCAGAGCTCCCCATGGTTCCCGGGGAGTGCAGCGTGCCAGCTGAGCTGCTGGAAACAAATCTGCAGCACTGTGCTGACAGGGGAACTGCAGGGCCACTGGATGCCCTGTCAGTGCGTGATGGTTCATCTCTCTGCCTTCTAAAAGGTGCTTCCTTTTGTGGCCAGGCTGGCAGGGACCGTCCATGGGCACATCCATGATGTGCCATGGGCAGCAAACCTGGAGCTTCATACCCAGCATGTGAACTCTGCCTGCCCCATCCAAGGACCAGCTGAGCAGGCAGGCAGAGGCAGTCCTGGCCTCAGGGGCTGTGTGCTGTGCTGTGGGTCTGACCTCCTCCGTGAGGGACTGGAGGTTGGGTGCTAAAATGGAGGGATCCTTGAAGGAGGGATGCAAGGAAGCCACTCTCAGATGGGATAATATGAGCCTGCCTGGGGCTTGTTTGAGCTGGTGCTTTGCTGAGAGCTTGCTGGTGGGACAGACTTGTGGAAACTGCTTCCCCAGTTAAAGCCAGGAGCCCTGGGGATCCGTGAGAGCTTTCCAAGTAGGCTTGGATATGCTGAGCTGTCAAGCAGCTCGTGTCCCCTGCACTACATGTGCAGGAGCTCATACCAGGCCCTGGGGTCCTGCTGCCTCCAAACGCCATGTGAACATCTTTACAGCTGCAGAGGGTCACCGTGTGACCCCGTGGCTGCTCTCTGTGCCCCCCAGCTGAGGGAGTCATGGACTGTAGCCCTGCAAGGAGGAGATGTGCTCCAGCTGGGAGCTGGAAGGCTCTGGGTCAGTGTGCCTGCCCTCACACACGTGTGTGGCCAGCGCAAGTGGTTCTGCCTTGGAGCAGTCACTTCTCATCAGGGTAATTACCTTAAAATCCAGATAACACATTATTTTCAGGTCTGCCTGGGGCCGTGCTGCTGTAGGTGTCCCTGGAGGGTGTGTGGGCCTGGTGGCTGCGTGGCTGTGCCAAGTGAGGCTGGTGCTTGGCTGTTCCAGGGCAGCCCAGGAGGAGCCTGTTTGCTGAGGGAGCTGGCAGCAGCTGCTGCGGGCCCTCTCCTGGCTGCTGCTGAGAGTGGCTTCTCAGTGCCCCTGGTGGTTTGGACGATCTGCTTCAGGTCTTGCAGCCAAACCGTGTTTAAAGGATTTTCTCGTGGCTGTTGGCTGGGAAAAGGAGCCTCTGGAGAAGGATCTGCAGCTCTGGTGCATGGTTTGCAGTAAACAGCTCTGATGCAGCAGTTGTGCTGTTGAACATCTGCCTCGATGGTCCATGAGGGCGGGCGAGGCTGGGGCTGCACCCCTCGTCCCCCCCAATCTCTTGCTTTTGGGTGGGCCTGGTTCTAATCTTCTGCTTTTCCCAGACCCCCTGGAACCCAGCCACGGACCTGTGGTGGCACGAGATGATGAGCAGTGCCAGCACGGAGTGCGAGCCCGAGTGGTGTGACTCGGAGGACGAGCTCTTCATCCTCTACACAAGCGGCTCAACTGGGAAACCCAAGGTATGCTGCCCAGCTCCAACTGCAGCACCCCCTCAGCTGAGGGGACTGGTGAGGGGCACATTGAGAGGCCTCAGTAAGAAGAAAAGCCACAGAGGTCTTGGGAAAGGGGCTGTGCTGGTGATTCCTGCTCAGCTGCTGTTGGAGCTCAGTGGGCCAGCGATGCGCAGCTTGGCCTGGCAGGGTGAGGGCCCTGATGGGAGCTTGTCCTGACATCTGTGCCTTCTCCTCCTAGGGTGTCCTGCATACAGTGGGTGGATACATGCTTTATGCTGCCACCTCGTTTAAATATGTGTTTGATTACCAACCTGAGGATGTCTACTGGTGCACAGCTGATGTTGGATGGATAACGGGCCATTCCTACCTCACTTATGGACCCTTGGCAAACGGGGCAACCAGCGTGCTGGTGAGTGCTGGGTGGCAGCTGGTTGCTTTTACTCCAGAGAAGTGGAGATGGTGGTGCTGAGATGCATCCCTGCACTGTGATGAATGTGCCTCTCCCTTGTGTGCAGTGCCATGGGCTCTGTCAGGAAGGGTGATGGTCTCCAAGGAGAGCCTGGGTGAGCACTCAGTGGCAGGTGGTGGGACTAGTTTGTGTGTGGCTTTTGGTTGGTTAATTTTTCAAATCCTCCCTTGTTTTCTTCTTTTAAAAGTACAAGCTTTGTGTAGCAGGGAAGACAGGGCTGCTGCAGGGTAAAGCAAAAGCTGGATCAGGAGCATGTTTTCACTACTGGTGCTGGTTTGACAACCTGCATTTAACTCCTGTTCCTGTGTCTCCTTTGGCAGTGTATGGCTGGATCTTGTACACAGACCAGGGGGTCAGAGGCCTGTGCCCAAGACTTCCTGGGCAAATGCAAGCAGGAAAATCACTGTCATGCTGGGGATGTCTTTTGGGGGTTCTTGGTACTTTTGAGTTGTGGTTCTGTCACTGTGTTGGGACCTCTTGCCCTTAACCATGTGGGCAGGGTCTTTTGGGCTGGTAGGGCTGTGTCACTGTGGTAGACCCCAAGTGCCCCTGCTGCCCGAGTGCTTTGGGGACATTTGTTCTGACACCTGGAGTGGGGTGATGCCAAATCCATCCCAAGAAAGCCATAAGAAGGATTACTGGACTGGGCTGGTTTCACTGTGTGGTGCTCCTGGCATTCCTATAAAGACATGCTAAGGTCCAGCTGCTTATCCCTTTTGCTTTCTGCTCCTCCTGCTTGGGAAGGGGCTGTAGGCCAGGAGCAGTGAGGAATGGCTGTGTCACTGCCCTGTCTCCTCTCAGTTTGAAGGTGTCCCCACCTACCCAGACGTTGGGCGAATGTGGAGCATCATTGACAAGTACAAGGTGACCAAGTTCTACACAGCACCCACAGCCATCCGGCTGCTGATGAAGCACGGGGATGAGCCTGTCAAAAAGTGAGTGCCTGTCCCCAGTGGCATGGGGATCCCTGGCTTTGGCACAGCCAGAGGCTCCTGATGGGGAACCAGGGACCCCAGCTTCCCCTCTAAGCAGCAGCTTCCATTTTCTGGAGAGACCAAGATCTTCTGCCTTCTATGCAGGCTGTGTTTCTGCACTCCTGACACTCACTTCATGATGGCTCTTCTGAGCACGTCCTCCACTTTCACCATATGCTGCAGCTAATCTCAGAGCTGCAGGTTCTCCTGCTCCTGACCCAAAGCTCAGAGTTGTGTTGGGCAAAGAGCCCCTCTACATGCTACTCCTTGGCCCAGGGAAGGACTAGAACCAAGTGGGAGACACCAGAATCACAGAGGGCTCCTTTCTTCCCCCCCAAAGAGCCCCTCTACATGCTACTCCTTGGCCCAGGGAAGGACTAGAACCAAGTGGGAGACACCAGAATCACAGAGGGCTCCTTTCTTCCCCCATGAAAGAGGGCTAAGAAGGGCCTGAACCATGCTTGGAAGCCCCAAAGACACTTTGGGTAGCTCAGGGGCTCCTGCAGGCTGTGCTGTGCAGCAGGCCCACATCTGCTGCTCTTGGTGGCCTTCTGAGCCCCTGCCAGCCCCCTCCTCTCTGCAGGCACAGCAGGAAGTCTCTGAAGGTGCTGGGGACTGTTGGTGAGCCCATCAACCCTGAGGCCTGGCTGTGGTACTACCGTGTGGTGGGAGAAGAGAGGTGCCCCATTGTGGACACATTTTGGCAGACTGAGACAGTGAGTCCTTTCCTGGGTGGCCCTGGGACCTCTCCCTTGTGCTCCCTGCTGGGTCTGTGCAGCTTTGCTGTAGTGTTTCTTTGCTTCTATTTGGACTAGTTGTTTTGCTTGCCCAGGTGACTCTGGTGTGGCCTGCAAGTGTTGGTTCCCCTTGTCTTTGCTGGACCTCAAACAGGTTCCAATGGGAGACTTTCCTCTCCAAAAGGTCCCTGCCAAGGTCTGCCCTGGACCCTGTTCTCCCCCCATTTCTCTCCCCCAGCAGCTCCAAAACTTCATGCCCAAATCCTGGCTTCCTGTCCCCTGCCATATCCTTCCCAAGGTCCCATCTTCACAACTGCCCCAAGCAGCTGGTGTCTGACTTGGACATGATGTGACCAGAGCTGATGCAGACAGCTGTGGGACAGGTTGGCATGACCCAAACTCATGGCTTTTTTTGCCTCTTTCTGCAGGGTGGCCACATGCTGACACCCCTCCCTGCTGCCACCCCCATGAAGCCAGGTTCTGCTGTGAGTACTGTTCTCCTCAGGGGCAGGGAGGGCTCCCAGGGCCACAGCAGCAGCAGCCAGCCCTGTCTGTACCATGGCCTGGTGGTCACCAGCCTGCCAGGCTGGTGGTGGGATGGTGGTGCATGCAGGGAGGTGGCCACCACCCCAAATCCCAGGCCTGGCCCCATGCAGCTGTGCTCACAGGCCCCGTGTGCCACAGCCTTTCCAAAGCTGCCCTTCCTCTGCCTCCTGCTCCCTCTGGTTCATGGGATTTTAAGTTGTGGGCTCACCTCCATGTCTCCTTGCTCTCTGGTCCCCATGGCAGACGTTCCCCTTCTTCGGAGTGGTCCCTGCCATCTTGAACGAGTCGGGGGAAGAGCTGGAAGGAGAAGCAGAAGGCTACCTGGTAAAGAAGGGCTCATCTTCCCCACCCTCCCTTTGGCCTTTCCTGGGAGCTCTAGGACCTTCCTGGTAGAATTCACATGTCTCTGCTTATTCTGGGTCCTTACAAGGGACCCCCCTTGGGTGCTGGGAACTCCCTTCACTGCTGTACTCGCTGGGAACTTGCTGTAAACAGTGTTCAGCTGGCTTTTTACAAGGACTTGTAGTGAGAGGACAAGGGGGAATGGCTTAAAACTGGAAGAGGGGAGATTAAGATTAGACCGAGAGAGGGAATTCTTCACTATGGGGGTGCTGAGACACTGGCCTAGGTTGCCCAAGGATGCTGTGGCTGCCCCACCCCTGGCAGTGTTGAAGGGCAGGTTGGATGGGGCTTGGAGCAGCCTGGGCTGGTGGGAGGTGTCCCTGCCCATGCAGGGGGTTGGATCTAGATGATCTTTAAGGTCCCTTCCAGCCCAAACTAGCCTGGGGTTGTATGATTCTATGAAGTGCACACACAGGCAAGGCAGGAGGACAGGAAACAACTTCCCAGCCGAGCTCCTTGCCCCCTGCCAAGCCTGGAGAGACTTTCCCAGTAGATCAACACTGGGCAGCAAGTGTCTGAGTGGCAGCACTTGGGGCTGCCCCTTCAGCACCTCGGTCACTGTGTGCAAAGACTGTACATCCCTGTCCTGTGGCCACTGCTTTGCTCTTGTGACTCGGGTCTGCCTTTTGTCCCCCATCAGGTGTTCAAGCAGCCCTGGCCAGGAATAATGCGCACGCTGTATGGAAACCACCAGCACTTTGAAACCACCTACTTCAAGAAGTTCCCTGGGTACTATGTGACAGGAGATGGTAAGGCTGTCTGGGGACTGGGTGGGTGGCTGCAGATGCCTGGGGACAGCCACTGAAACCTGGCTGTGCCCTGCCCTCAGAATCCCTTACCAGTCTCTCCAAGGGCTGGCTCTGCTTCCTCACGCTCTCATTCCTGGCTGGTTGTAGGTTGCAGGAGAGATAAAGATGGGTATTACTGGATCACAGGGCGAATTGATGACATGTTGAATGTTTCTGGTAAGAAGGAGTTTTGTCTGTTTTGTCTTCTGTGGGGACCAGTGTGCTTTCTGACACTAGTTAAGGGTGACACCTTGCTTTATGGAGGACACTTCTGTATCTGTTTCTGATACAACCCTAAACAGCCACCTTGCTTTATGGGGGTTGGCTCTGTATCCATGACCCTGCCCAGTGAGATGTGCAGCATTGTCTCATCTCCCAGTGGGTTCACCTGGAGCCAGGCAGGGCTGGTTCCTGGTTTCTGTAGACTCAGCCTCTTCCTCCCCTGCACCATCCAGCTGACCACGATGGCAGGTCTCCTCTTAGCAAATCCAGCTCCTCCTCAGCCTGTGCTTTGTTTAACCCCCTGGCTGTGAACAGATCAGTTCAAGAAGCCTAAAGGTGGGAGGGAGAGCAGCCAGGGGAGGTGTCTTCTCTCTGCAGGTGAGCAGACCCCTGGCAGCCCTCAGGGCAGCCCAGCCCCTGCTGGAACGAGTTTCCCTCTCCAACTCTTGTTGTCTTCTGTGGGGACCAGTGTGCTTTCTGACACTAGTTAAGGGTGACACCTTGCTTTATGGAGGACACTTCTGTATCTGTTTCTGATACAACCCTAAACAGCCACCTTGCTTTATGGGGGTTGGCTCTGTATCCATGACCCTGCCCAGTGAGATGTGCAGCATTGTCTCATCTCCCAGTGGGTTCACCTGGAGCCAGGCAGGGCTGGTTCCTGGTTTCTGTAGACTCAGCCTCTTCCTCCCCTGCACCATCCAGCTGACCACGATGGCAGGTCTCCTCTTAGCAAATCCAGCTCCTCCTCAGCCTGTGCTTTGTTTAACCCCCTGGCTGTGAACAGATCAGTTCAAGAAGCCTAAAGGTGGGAGGGAGAGCAGCCAGGGGAGGTGTCTTCTCTCTGCAGGTGAGCAGACCCCTGGCAGCCCTCAGGGCAGCCCAGCCCCTGCTGGAACGAGTTTCCCTCTCCAACTCTTGTCTTCTGTCAAGAGAATAAAATCGATGCCCTCAACCCTATAGTTTAGGGCCTTTTACACCTGCCACCCCTCCCAGCTGCAGGACCCCTGTAAAGCCCCTCCTTGCTTGCAGGCCACTTGCTGAGCACGGCAGAGGTGGAGTCAGCCCTGCTGGAGCACAGCGCCATCTCGGAGGCCGCCGTGGTCAGCCACCCACACCCCCTGAAGGGCGAGTGCCTCTACTGCTTCGTTACCCTGAGGGATGGCCACGAGTTCACCAAGAACCTGATGGATGAGCTGAAAAAACAAGGTAGCAACAGGCAGATAATGGGGAGGTTACGTGGCAGAGAGAGGGAGGGCAGTGCTGGGAGGTGATGGAAAGGTTGAGGGCTTGGGGGCATGCAGTGCATGTAGTCTGGGGAGTGTGTGGACAACAAGGTACCCTCTCTGATTTGAAAGCATGGCTGGCCAGGACTAAAATTAGTTCCCCTGGCTTTTATTTGCTCATGTGATGCCTCCTCTACCTCTTGGGAGCAGGCAGCATGTGAAGGACTGGGGTACCTGGCAGGCTTTTGTTTGCAGCAGTGCTCTCCTGTGTGGACTCAGCTCCCACAGCTCTCCCCGGCACATCTTGACTTGCTGTGAGGATCCTTTGGTTGCTTTGGGGTTGTGCTCTGGTCTCTGGGGAGTTCTTCAATTGCCACAACAGGCTGTAGCATTTAATACAGTAAATGGACCCACAACAGTTTCTTCTCTGTAGGAACCCAAAGCAAATCAATCCATGCTTTATCAAAATGGCACTAGTGGTTGGTGTAGCCATGACAGAGGTCTCTTGAAGATGGAGAAAATGAAAAAAGGAGTCCTTTTGCCTTTGGGAGGGTGTGCTCCTGTGCTCCCAGCCCCTTTGGGGGTCTCACTGCCCCCTCCCACAGCCCAGAGGCTCAGCTCCAGCAAGCCCTCAGCATTGCCCTGCCAGGTTCCCCCAGAGCTGGGCTGTGCTTGTCTTAACTTGGTCATCCTGCCTGAGAAGGACCCGTGTGGTATCTCCTAGTACCTGCAATGAAAATACCTTTGTTTTTTTTTACCTTTTGCAGTCAGAGAAAAAATTGGGCCGATAGCAACACCCGATTACATCCAGTGCGCCCCCAGCCTGCCCAAAACCCGCTCAGGTGAGTGACACTGCTGGGAGGACTGAGGGGTTCCTGCCCTCAATTCCTGTCCAGGGGGGAGCAACCTCAGGACAGGCAGGGATGCCACAGGTCTGGGCACTCCCCCCTCCTGCTGAGGATGCTGAAGAGATCCCGACTCCTGCTGTCGTTACAGGGAAGATCACCCGGCGGATATTAAGGAAGATTGCCAAAAATGACCAAGATCTGGGGGACATCTCCACCTTGGCAGACCCAGGCATCATAAAACATCTTTTCAACAACAGATGTGACACCAAGCAGTAGCAGTGTGACCTGGCCCTGCTGAGCAGAACTGTAGCAGCAGCATCCTGAGGAGCAGGTCCCTTGAACAAGCCCTGGGAAGGAGACCTTCACCTCTGGAACTGAATGTACCAACATCAGGAACGAGGGGAAGGCTGGTCCTGGAGAGGCCACGTCCCACCTGCCTTGGAGGAGAGTGTGCATCATGTTCCAAAGGGTATTGTGCACAGAGGGACTCCTCCTCCTCCCTTTTCAGCACCTTGTTCTTGATTTTTAATTTTATTTGGGGGTTGGGGGGGATGTTAATTAACTTTATGTAATTGAGGGGCCCTAGCACAGTGGGAAGGAACTTTGGGGGCTGGAGGGGAAGTGGGGCTGGATCTGCTCAATACAGGCAGGGAAGGGAGGTGCATCTGCCACTGCACAGACACCAGCTAAGCTTCCTTGTCTCCTTGGAGTGCTGCAAGCTGCAGAACTTAAAAGCACCCTCACATCTGGAGTTGTATCTCACACCCCTTGTCTGAGCCTAGCAGAGCTCTGAAGAGGAGCAGGGCAGGGCTCAAGGGAGCTCTGTGCTTTAACCAGGGTTTGCAGAGCAATTTGCTACCAAGATCTGCTGCTTCCTACCTGCACAGTGCCAGCTGGCACCTTCCCAATCCAGGGTCCTTTGCTGGCTATGGACAGGTTAGGGAGCCACGTGTGGTCTTGGAGGACAGGCCTTGGTCTGGCATGTTTCAATAGAGCCCCACAGCCCTGTGGCTGCACAGCTGGATGCTGCTGGTGAGGCCTGGGGTAAGGGTGGGTGCTGTGAATACCAAAGGCTGGGAAAATTGGGAAAACAAAGCCCCTTGGAGGCACCTTTACCTCTGCAGGCAACCAGGAGCTGCATTATGGCACACCAGAACCATTGCCCCAGCAGAAGCCAAGGCAGGCAGGGCTGTTAGTCCAGCTGATGTTTTCTCATCAGGGGGAAAAAAACCAAACAGTAGAAGATGATTAAAGTTGACTTTTGCTTACATCAGCCATGGCTTTTTGATGGGGAAGACACCCCAAAGCTCCTACCCCAAGAGCCTGAACATCACAGGGGTACTGCCAAAGCCAATCTTCCAAGGAATGACACCTACCCCCAGTTGAGACAGTGACCTCTTGTGTGATGTGTATGAAAACTGCATGTGAACCCTCCGATTTTTTTGCACTTAAACCAAAGGTAAAACAGGCTTTAAAACTTGCTGCAACAGCTTTTTTTGGGGGGAGGGCAAGTGCCAACGTACAGGCTTTGCCTACACCCTGAGCTGATGTTTGGCTGGGAAGGATGAGGCAGCTGCCTCCAGGGCTGGGTGCTCAGGGCAAGTCTTGCTTGGTGCTCCAAGGGGCTGTTGTCCAAGTCCCCAGCCTCAGTTCTTACCTGCTGCTCTCACCAGCACAGCACGTGTCTGTGAGCTCTGACTTCCATGGGTGCCAGTGTCCCACGTACCCCCCACACCTCTGTACCACTGGATTGTGCCACCTCCTTGACAGGGATCCCCACCTCATCTCTCCCCCTCTGTTACTCTTCATCTGCTGTGGAATTTTGGCTGGAAACAGCTGGAATTTTATGCAAAATGGAATAAAATTCAAGGAAATGGAAAGGAGGGGTTGTAGGTGCTTGTCTGCTGTGGGGTTTGGGGGAGAGGGAGGAGGGTACAGACATTGCTGCTGGACCTACTGTGCCAGGGTCAGGGTGGGTGTTTGGGGAAGGGCAGGTGCCTGCCACTGTGATCCTTCCCACTGGACTGGGAGTCACTGGCTGTGAGTCAGTCTGAGCTGCCTCCCTGCACTGGGGCAAGGGCAGAAGCTGCAACTCCAGGGACAGAGCCTGTGCCTCAGTTTCTCCCTGCTCTCCAGCCAACCACCACTAGGGCTCATGGGAAGTGCCACCGACCCCACCACAAACAGTAAAGGAGGCTCAGGGCTGGTGCCAGCTGCTGTGCCACCACACCAAGCCTGCTCCTCACCCAGACACAGCAATGGATCCCACCAGCCCCAGCCTCTCCACTCTGGTCCCCAGGGTCACCTTCAGCTCAGGCCTCACCAGCACCTGCCTCCAGCCACAGTGCTCTCCTGCTCCTCTCAGCCACTTGCTGCTCCAGCAGAAGTGCAGCCACAGCTCCAGGCTGAGGGTGCTTCCTCCTGGAGACCATCTTACCTGACACCCCTCTCCCCAGCAGCTCTCCAGGCACTCGTTGAGCTGGGTCATGTGGTGGAGCCAAGTGCCAGGACACATCCCCAGGACAGAGCTGTGCTGCAACCAGAGCTGGGTTGGCTTTAGCAGCCTCCTCTAAAGGCAGGAGGGGCCCTGCACAGGCAGTGCCTGGCCAGGCAGGAGGAAAACTGCTCCCCATTGTGTCTAGTCTTGGAGAAGACTGGCCCAAGAACACGGTTCAGATTGCACATACCTTTTAATCTCTGGCTGGGGGTAATCAAGCCCCCCAAAACCACCACCCAGGAACTGTAGCATCAGTCACACACAGGAGCTGGTCAGTGCCTGGTGCAGTGGGAGGCACTGGCACAAGGCAGGGAGTCAGGGTTTGTCAGAACACCAGCTGTGACACAGGGCTCCAGGTCACCTCACACTGGGATCTGCCACCATTGCTAAGTAAGCCAACCTGTGGGGAGCCACTGGTCCTGCAGTGGGAGCAGATGCAGCCAAGGGCACCCCAGGTGCATTCTGCACTGCTGCCTGCCCTGGGCAGCACTGAGGCACGAGTGAGGATGAGTACCCACTTCAACAAAGCAGAGGGTGGGCAGAACAAGAGCAAGCAGGAGGCCCCTGGGTAAATTACACCAGGTCAGCTTTCCCTTATGCAGGATCCTCAGGCACAGGGAAACATAGAAATGGTGGCAGTGGCACCTGAGCAAAGGGCTGGAGGGGCCAGGGGCCTGTAGGGCAGGGCTCCCCTCTTCACCCTGGAAAGCACTGAGGCACTGGGCTGCAAATTCCAGAGCTGAAGGCTGCTACTGGCACACCCACCTTTCTCCTCCCCTTCCCCAGGCTTTGGGTGTCTGTGTCTCCAGAAATAATGCAGCATCAAGGAGCACAAAACAGGCAACAGTGCCTGGTGTGGAACACTCACCCTCCAGCTTTGCTGTACAGGTCCCTGCTCACAGGCTAGAGCCCAGGGGAACACCCTGACCAACACCACAGCCCTGGAAGGTCACAGCTGGCACGTCCATGGGGAAGGGCCCCCTGAGCAGGCAGAGCAAAGAAGGCCTTTCTTCCCACAGGAGGAATTACAGAGGAGAAGCTGCTGCCCTAAGGGAGTAGTTGTGTCCACACAGTCCCTCCTCACAGCCCATCACAGCACGTCAGCCTTGGCAAGATCACACTAAGGAGAAGAGGCTGTGGCAGCTCAGCTCTTCGGGCAGCAGAACAAGGTGGGTGGCACAGGACATCACCTCCTCACACCAGGTATGGAGTGTCCAGCACAGCCACCCCGGCTGCCACCCCCCCATCGGCGTGCTCGGTGGCCTTGGTCCGCAGCAGGTGGCCAGCAGCCCTGTTCATCACCAGCTCCTGGCCCTGTCTGCAAAGGAAAGGGCAACTGAGCACCCACAGAGCACCTGGGGCAATCTGAGTCGTGCTCCTGCCACAGCCCAGGGCAGGTGAGCAGCAGGAAAGGCCCCAGGGCTGAGGCAGGGATCCCTGCAGAGCTGTGCTTGCCAGCACCACTGCCCTTTCCCAGCTGGGCCATCTTGGTCTGGCTGCTCTGCTCAGCCAGTGCCAGGCTCTGAAGGCTGCCACAGGACTTGTTTCTGAAACTGTATGAGCAGGACTTTCATTTATAAGCCATGGAAACGTTTCTGTGGGCCTGGGAGGGTTTTAAACCAAAGCAGCAGCTGTTTAGGGTTGAACACAACTGCATTAAGCCTTCAGATGTTTACCAAGATCACCGGGGTGTCAGAAAAGCATGTGGCTGCATCCAGAACCCAGGAAGTGCTCCCAGAAATCAGGGATGAGACACACCAGTTCCACGTGGCTGTTACACCAGTAACTGCCAGCACCAGCTCTGAGGTTTTTCAACGACTCACTCAGCAGCAGGTTCAGAGCAGCAGCTCAGCACTGAGGGACTGCTGACAGGGGCAGCCTGTCCGCTGTCCCTCCCACCTCCCTAGAGACACCTGCCCTGCTGCTGTGCTCAGACAGAGCCACGGGGAGAACACTCCCAGCCCCAGTGCTGGCTGGAGCAGCTAAACACCCCATAGTACAAGACGTTTTCTCACCTGACATAGACACCAAAAATGCCAAGCTCTGAGATGCACTCGGACACTTGCAGGGGACTGTGAGCCCTCAGCAAGTAATTCATGGATGGCTGTGGTTTGATCTTGTCCATCAAGATGTAGGAGGTTCTCTCAGGGCTGTCTCTGATCTTCTCCAGGACTTGTCTCAGCTCTTCACCATAGAGGTTGTTCCCTGATAATAAGAACCAGCAAGTCAAGCACCTCCCAGCACAGCAGAAGCCACTGGCACCAGCACAGCAGCCCCAGCTGCCCAAACAGCCCCAGGCCTCCCCTGCCCACCCTCCTGCTGCCTGGGCTGCCCACACCCGACCCTGGGGAGCTCCTCCAGAAGCAGCAGCACCTTAATGCCAAGCCCAGCCCCATGGCTGCAGGTAGCTACCAGACCTCCACCTTTTATCCCTCAGCACAGGACCAAGAGTCATCCCAGTGCCTCTCCTGGACACAGGACAAAGGCAACAAACCCCCCGCGGCCCCTGGAGCAGCTCCTACCTCCCCCTTCTCGCTGGGGCTTCAGCACGAAGCGCTCAGGGTCAGCAATGGCTGCAGCAGCCACCTTGTCACCCTCTTCTCCCTGGCAGGAAAGGATGGACACAGCAAAGCATCAGGGAGGAGCAGGGGCTCCTCGACAGACAGCAGGATCAACAGGGTCCTCCAGGGACCACGACAGAGCCCCCTCACCTTCTTAACCAAACAGAACCCACCCCCCAGGCCAAGCCCAGCCCTGCACGCTGGCTCCTGCTCCTGCCCCACTCACCATGTCCAGAGAGTAGAGTCCAGCAAACGTTGCCCTGATTCGAGCCACGGCCTCAGCCTGGCCAGGCAGCAACCTCTCCAGTGTCCCTGGCCTGCTCAGCTCCTGCTGGACCTTCTTGGTGCCTGCCAGCTGAGTAGCAATGTCAGGGCACTTCACTGCCCTCGATCTCTCCAGCAACAAACGTGCCTCCCAGTTCTGAGAGAGAAACAGAGCCAGAAACAACCATCCTGTCAGCAAAAACACCCCAGCATTTTCTCCACTCCTTTCTGCTCAGTTATGGACATATGATTCGCCTCCTCCCTCCCTGACTGGCAGGGACAGGGGTGGGAATAGCACCCCAGAGACAAGCAGACATGCAAACATGGATTCCCACCACCTCAGGAAACAGCACAGCCAGGTTAGTCCATTGTCTTTTTCTGCAGCCACCACAGCTTGTCCAGTGCTGCCACCTCCAGCCAACAGCGAGATCTGCTCTGTATTATTTTCACTTGCAGCCCAACAGTCCTAGTAGAGGACAGAGTGTGTGACCTGTAGATCAAGTCTAAACCCTTCAAGCAGGTACCAGGACCTATATTAACCCTGCACTGAAGCAATTCAGTGCTGCAGTCAGAGGCCACCACATGGGTGGGTTTTGGAGAACAAAACCACTCATTTTCCCACTGCAGGA
>NW_009953398.1:644382-650088 GCF_000747805.2 Chaetura pelagica | reverse complement strand
CACTGCAGAGGCAGAGCTTCCCAAGGCTTTCAGCAAGGCTGGACAGGGCTGACCCTGCCCAGGACAGCACAGACCCTGCCCAGGACAGCACAGATGCCTCTGGGATCATGGAGCATTTGAAACTCCCTGGACAAGGCCACAGGGTGGGCAGGTTCTGGGAGCAGAGCACTGACCTGCTGGTCGTAGTTCTTTGGCACGTAGCCCTCTCTGTAGTACACCACTGCCACCTCCTGGCCCTCCCTGCAACAGAAACCAGCACCAGTCACAGTCCCTGCCCGTCTCTGCCCAAACCCCCCAGTACCAAGGGGACTGCAACAGGGTCAGGCAGGCCCTGCAGGGCAGCATTTGCCCCTTCCACTTGCCCTTCCAGGATGTTCTGCTCCACGCTGGCTCTGCCAGAGAAAGCTGGGAACTGTGAGCCCTGGTTCCCCTCCACCAAGCCCCAGCTGCTTGCCCTGCCCTGGAACACAGGGAGCTGAGACCTGGCCTCTGCCCTGACCAACCACAGTCTCAATAATTCAGGCACTCAGCCCAGCAGGGAGGTAAGAACCTACTTTTTAAATAGGTTTTGCCATTCAGAGCCAGGCTCGGGAGATTCATCAAGCTGGGAAGGAACAGGGTCCTTCTCCAGTGGGAATTCAAGGGAGGACATCACCTCAACAACCCACCCAGGCACCAAAACACCCTGCCAGGGCAGGGGGTCTCAGCCTACCTGTAGCACTACAGCCTGTGTGGGCAGGGAAGGCAGCACAAACTGCTGGCAGGCAGGCAGTGTGGCTGTACAGGCAACCATCAGTCAGAGCAGTTTGCTCTGGAGGAAGTACAGGGGACACACTTGCCCCTTAACTGTCTGGCAATGACAAATTTATTTGTTAATTATACATAGCAGAGACACCAAAGGTCAAACCATTGGAAAATGAGCCTAACTACAGAAAAGGCATTGACATGAAAACGTGTCTTCTACAGCTCCAAGCACATTACCCTGGAAATAGGACAAACGTCACACTTGGGACCAACTGCCAGCACTTGGGAGTCTGTGACCCACATGTTCTGGCCTCCACTGGGAGCAGGCAAAACCCTGAATGCACTCAAAACCAGCAGTACCCTAAGGACATGGAACACTTCCTCCTCTAGCACCAGTAACCCAGCCCAGCTCCCACTGGCAGAGCATCACGTGAACAGTGAGCAGGAAGTGTCCCTGCAGAAGCCTCTGAAAGAGTCAGGACTTTGCACAGCACGTCTGTGGAGGAAGCACAGATCCCACCCCACAGAGGGCTGTGGCCTGAAGGAGGGAAATTGTGTTTCCAGCTGTGAGGGGCTGCTGTGTGTGTGTGTGTGTGTGTGCACGACCTCAAGACTGAAAACAAAACCATTCTGTGTCCAAGGGGAAGCAGCAGCATCCTGGAGCAGGAGCTGCCTGCTCAGAAAGTCACCACTGACACTCAAAACATGCCACCAGCTTTGGCTGAAAATTCCCCCTGACAGGAGAGGGGCAGGAAGGCAGACCTTGGCTCATACTCACATATACAGCCTCCTGGCATCATCCAGGGACCCCTTTTCAAACACATCTCTGATCCGCTTCCTGATGACCCGGCCTGGTAAGAGAAGAGTGGGAGAGTCAGCAGGCTGGGCAGAGTCACAGGAGCTGGAAATCACAGGTGGAAATGGTGGCTCCAGCAGGAGGATCCATAGGGTCCTTCACAAATAACCTCAGGGTTTGTTCCACAGAGCCAGGGGAATCCTACAGGCCAAACTAGTCCCTCTCTTTAGCACCCATCCTGTGCTTCCACCCAAACACCGCAGGAAGCAGAACAAGCCTAAACAGCCTGGATTTCTCCCTGCTCACCTTTCACTTCCTGAAGTGTTTCTAAGAGAAGTCATCATTTTTGGTTTTGTTATCCCTGCTCAACAGACTCACAGACAGACAGGCCCTGGATGGCCTCAAAGCCAAGAGGTACAGACAGGAGTGGCTTCCTGGGTTTGAGCTCCTCCAGGCCCTTCAGCCTCCCCTCCACACAGCAGCACTGTGACCTTGCTGAGCTGCAGGCACCACCACACACCTCCTGCTGCTCCAACCCTGGGCCTCACCACACCACACCACCTCCTTCTCCCCAGCCCTTTACCCAACCTGGCCCAGATCTTTCACAAAGAGTTGGCAGCTTCATTATTTAAGCTTTTCTGAAATACCCTGTGTCCAATCCCAAGCCAGAGAGCAGGCAGGACCCTCATAAACCCCACTCTGCTCCTTATGGTCTCACCTGAGACTTGGCCAACAGGAATGCTACCACAGGTCCAGCTCTGAGGACTTTGAGAGGCTTTGGGAGTTGGCAAGATGAAGGTGGGTGCTGAGGCCAGGCAGGAGGCCTCTGAAGGGGGACATGTACCAGACTCAAAAGATAAGCCCAAAATAAAGTCTGCTTTGTTACATACCAAGACATGTCCTCTCACAGTCCCAGAAACTCTCAATTGTTTTGACTTTGTCCTTGATTAGGTGACAAAGTAAAATACAAACAGATTCTGAACTCTTCCCTCTTCCCCTGCCCTGCTCCTGTGCCTCCACAGCCACACTGTGCCTGCTGGAGAGCCTGGAGACACCCCACGAGCTGCCCTGGGGGACACACCATGATCTGGCAGCAGTTTGCTCCAACTCCCTTTTCCAAGACTGTTCCCATCCCAGGAAAATCCAACTTTTACCTGTTCCAAAGCTCATTTTCTACACATCGCTGATCAAAAATGTTCCTCTGGACTTCCTCCACCAGAAACATCACCACAGCACTGGAAAAAGATACCAAGGACATCTCATCAAACCCAGGAACACTCCACATGCACCCATGATCACCAACTTCTGATCTCTGTGACTCAGCCTTCCTGCACTGCTCTTGCTCATTTTCTCCAGTGTTTCTAAGGGTCACAGAATCCCAGAATGGTGGGGGTTGGAAGGGGCCTCTGGAGATCATCCAGTCCAACCCCTCTGCTGGAGCAGGATCCCCTAGAGCAGATCCCACAGGAACACATCCAGGTGGGTTTGGAATGTCTCCAGGGATGGAGACTCCACAACCTCCCTGGGCAGCCTGTCCCAGGGCTCTGTTACCAGGAGGGTAAAGAAGCATTTTCTGGTATTTAGGTTAAACCTCCTGTGGACCAGTTTGTGCCCATTGCCTCTTGTCCTGTCCCTGGACACCCCTGAGCAGAGTCTGGCCCATCCTCCTGACACCCCCTGGTGGCATTGACCAGCACTGATCAGACCCCCCCTCAGCCTCCTCCTCTCCAGCTGAGCAGCCCCAGCTCTCCCAGCCTTTCCTCACAGGCAGCTGCTCCAGCCCCTCAGCACCTCAGTGCCCTGGGCTGGACTCTCTCCAGTAGCTCCTTGTCCTTCTTGAACTAGTTACCATACAACCTTGTGTAATTACCAAGTGTGGGGCATAAGCACGAGGGCAGCAGGAGAAGCAAGGCCCTGGGCAGGGTTGTTGAGCCACACAACTCCTCCAGGGTTCCTCTGCACCCCTCTGCCTTTGTGACCCAGCAGCTTTGTGTGCCATGAGAACCTCATGGCTCTTCCCAGGGTGCCACAGGCTTTTGGAGAGCAGCTTGCCTAGCAAAGAGGCACCTCCCAGAAAGCACCAACTTCAAAAGCAAGCACGTGCATCCCCAGGGGAGATAAGACACCCTCCTCTCTCCTTACCCTGGAGCACCATAGAGCTCCCAGGCCTTGGCAATACCCCAGGCCAGCCCTTTGGAGGGGTTGTTTGTCAGCAGCCGTGACGCCTCCTCAGGCTTCCCCAACACCTTCAGCACCCTCCTGTGGGACAAAAAAATAAAGGGGCTGTAAATGCCACGACAGCTTCTGACCAGACCCTAGGGAGCAGGAGCTGGGGGAGCACACAAAGAGAGGGCAGCAGGCACTTACCCGTGGACAGCAGCAGTGCGGGAGGTGAGGCCCCCAAAGCTGGCAGCAATGGTGTTGATCTCTATCTGCTTCAGGGCTGGGGTCCCACCCACCCCACAGTCAAACATGTAATCCGAGCGGTTTATGCCTAAAAACACAGACTGAAAAGAGAGGGCGAGTGAAGTGGGTTCTCCTCTTGCCTGCAACTGCAAATCCCTCTGATGACCCAGCCTCAAAAAATCCTCCTGGGGCAGATCCAGTCACCTTCCTTTGGGGAAAAGACTTTGCAAGAGGAGCCCGGGGGTGCTTTGGCCCTTGCTTGGGGCCCACAGCCCTGCTCAGTGCTGCAGAGGGGCAAACCACACTCCTGAGGGGAAAGGAGCTGCTGCAGGGACACCCTGTGGGGAGCAGGTCCCAACACAAGCACACCTTGAGCTCTCCTGGGGCTCCCCAAGGACAAACCACCTGAAATCCTCAAGGATTTAAGTCCTCAAGTCAGTCAAGGCCAGTTTCCAGCAGCACTAACCAAAGGGCATGACTGTCCAAGAGGGCAAAGTCCTGAGTTCACAGGCTGTAACCAAGACATGGGAGTGACCAGCCCAACTGCAGGACAGCCCAGAGCAGCAAGCTGCCTGGCAGGGAACAGGCAATCCCACCAGCAGCAGCAGAAGGGGATGCCAACAGCCAGGGAGAGTCTCCTGCTGAGGTACCTGAGCCAAGCCTTCCTCCAGGACCTGCGTGTGGATTCTGAAGAGTCGAGCTGTGAAGTCATCTACTTTGATGGTGCTAGAGAGGAAAAAAGCAAGAACAGATCAGCCTGCTTAAATCACCACAGAAAGAAAACTGATTTTCCAGAAAAAAAAAAAAAAAGCCCCAAACAACACCTTACCAGGGACATTCTCCAGCACAAATGGCAGGGCTGTGAGCAGAGCAAGTTCTACAGCCCTGCTAAACATCTCTCTCTTCAGCACAGGCCAGTGTGAAGCACAAACCCAGTGTGCTCAGCACAGCCACTCCAGAGAGAGCAGCACTGTGCAGAGGGGACTGGCATTTGCAGGACAGAGCCAAGGGACAAGAAAAAAAAGCAAAGACATGCAGCAGAATCCTGCAGGTGCAGGAAAGAAATCAGAATGCACGGTTCATAGGAGAAGCTTCATCTCAACCCTGACCCTGCTGGGCTCCAAATCCCACCCACTGTGGTGCCAAGTGCTTCAGTGGCCCTGGTAGAGCAGGTCTGGCTTCTCCTCAGGGTCCCAAATCCCTGAGACACTGCCCAGGAGGCAGCACAGAGCACGAAAGCCCCAGGTATAACCATGCCCCCACAGGGCTCTGGTTGCAGCCAGCTCTAGAACAAACGTTTAAAGAGCTCTGAGGGGTGAGGCTTTAGCAAAACAATGCTGGAAAACAGTCTCCTTTGTTCTGTCCAGATGCCAGAGCCACCAGCACCTGCACAGACAGGCAGCAGGGAGGGAAAAGGGCTTGAAACGACAAGCTTGAAACACTGGCAAAATTGAAGACCATTGCAGGGAGTCAACTCTTGGCCAGATGTCTCATCTTCTGAGGCCCAAGGAGACCACAAAACACAGACTGAAATTCATCTTAGGACAAACAACATAGCAAAGGACATGATTTCTGAAGAGGACAGGAGATGATTTCTGCAGAGGACAGGACAGAAGGTAGGAATTGCCTAACAAAGTGATAAAGGCTCTGCATGTAAAATATTTCATTAAAATGCAACATGCAAGAAAGTTACCTGGCCAGAGTTTGCTCCAGGAACTCTTTATTTTGACTGATGGCATCCACCAGCAGGTTGAAGTCCT
>NW_009953398.1:643050-644209 GCF_000747805.2 Chaetura pelagica | reverse complement strand
TGCTGAACAGCATATGCTTGTTCAAACAAGGCCCTTGGTACTGCAGATGGGAGAAGGGTGAAGGGGGCATAATTCACCACCTGCAAATGAGGACACGGAGCAGTCAGGCCCACACAGTCTGAGTGGGGCTGAAGAGGTGCTGCCTCTGCTTGTCTCGAGGCTGAAGCCACCCCCAGCCCTCCTCAGTGCACCCTGGGCAGAGCCATGGATGGATCTCTGAGCCCTGGTGTCTGAGGGCTTTGCTTTGTGGCCCCTCTGCAGGGCACTGTGCAGGCAGAAGCAGCTGCTCCCTCTGTCTCCACCTCAGCTGGAGAGCATTCTCTTCAGAACACCCCAGTTTCAGAAAAAACAGATGAGTTTGTCAGTCCAGGTTTTTGGCAGTCACCCCCACCCAGTCCCAGGGGTGACTTCAGACCCCCAGCTCAGGCACAGGGCCACCCTCAAAGCCCCAATATTACACCAGAGAGAAGTTCCCAATCCCCCTTGACTTCTACAGGAGGCCAGGGACACTGGCAGAGTGTTTTGCCTCCCCACCCAGGCTCCTTCTTCCTCTCACCCAACAAGGTTCCCTCAGAGCCCTGACCTGACCACAGGGTTGACATGAAGGAGCAGCCCCCTTGGTGGAGACCTCCCTCCTTGTACCCCTGCCAGTGCAGCTGCTCCTCAGGGACTCCACCCTGACAGTGTCCCTGCCTTCATTCCACAGGGATGCTTCTTCCTGAGACCCCTCACTGCATCCCCCCCACCATGAGCACTCCCATCCCAGCCAGCTGCCAGAGGCTCTCCAGAGGAAATCCCACACTTCAACCACCCCCCATCCCCTCATCCCAGGTATGGGAGGGGGCAAAGGCTGTAACTGGGAGCCCGCACCCCCCCCACCATGAGCACTCCCATCCCAGCCAGCTGCCAGAGGCTCTCCAGAGGAAATCCCACACTTCAACCACCCCCCATCCCCTCATCCCAGGTATGGGAGGGGGCAAAGGCTGTAACTGGGAGCCCACCAAACCCAGAGCCCCCCCTCTGAGACAGTTCAGAGAGTGATCCTGGTGGTGAGAGGCTGGGAGGGAGATGGAACTCCCACACATCACGGGGGTCCCAGCAGCTTCCCAAAGGCTTCCAGAGCTATCCCTCTCCTTGGGGAAGGGAAGGGGATGGGGGG
>NW_009953398.1:634317-640814 GCF_000747805.2 Chaetura pelagica | reverse complement strand
CAGATCTGAGGGGTCTGAGGGGACAGAGCTGAGGGGTCTGTGAGGGGATAGAGCTGAGGGGTCTGAGGGGACAGAGCTGAGGGGTCTGAGGGGACAGAGCTGAGGGGTCTGAGGGGACAGAGCTGAGGGGTCTGAGGGGACAGAGCTGAGGGGTCTGAGGGGACAGAGCTGAGGGGTCTGAGGGGACAGAGCTGAGGGGTCTGAGGGGACAGAGCTGAGGGGTCTGAGGGGACAGAGCTGAGGGGTCTGTGAGGGGACAGAGCTGAGGGGTCTGTGAGGGGACAGAGCTGAGGGGTGTGAGGGGACAGAGCTGAGGGGTGTTAGAGCTGAGGGCAGGGGGAGTGCAGAGACCCCAGCTCATCCAGCCAGAACAGCCACATTTTGCATTCAGCACAGACATGGAGCTGCTGGAGAGGGTCCAGGGGAGGCCACAGAGATGATCCAAGGACTGGAGCAGCTCTGCTTTGGAGCCAGGCTGGGAGAGTTGGGGTGTTCAGCCTGGAGAAGAGAAGGCTCCAGGGAGACCTTAGAGCAGCTTCCAGTGCCTGAAGGGGCTCCAGGAGAGCTGGGGAGGGACTTTCACCAGAGAGGGCAGTGATAGGACAAGGGGTCACAGTTTTAAACTGAAAGAGTGGAAATTCAGGTCAGACATCAGGAAGAAATTCTTTGCTATGAGGGTGGTGAGAGCCTGGCCCAGGCTGCCCAGGGAAGCTGTGGCTGCCCCATCCCTGGCAGTGTTGAAGGGCAGGTTGGATGGGGCTTGGAGCAACCTGGGCTGGTGGGAGGTGTCCCTGCCCATGCAGGCCTGCCTTTGGAAAGCAAAGAAGCCAAACTGATCCAACACTGGCAAAACCTTCAGGTTTTCCATTTCTTCAGCATCTCCATTGCCCACATCCGTCTGCTGTGCTGCTCCCACAGGACCAGGAGAAGGGGGTGGCTGGGGGTACCTCCATGCAGCCCCCACTGCTTGTTCCCAGAGAGCCTGCTGAGTGCCCCCAGGGGACATCCCTGGCCATGTGCCATGAGGACTCAGCTCTCCCGAGTGCTGGGTGGTCTCTGGGATGCCCTGGGCACAGCAAGCTGATCTTTTCCTCCCACTTGAGCTGGGTATTTATGCTCACTTGCTCTGGGCTCAGCAGGGGATAGGGTTGCTCTCTGCTCCTGTGTCGGGTGAGCCGAGGCTGGGGGCTGTTCCTCTGCCTCTCCAGCCCGTGCATCTGGTAAATCTCAGATTTCAGAGCAGTTTTGTGTCCTTGCAGGACGTTCATTTCCCAGCAATAGGGCTGGGACTGGTAGTGTGACAAACCAAGAGGGTTCTCTCTGCAGGGATGGGTCTGTATTAGGAACAGATAAAATTTATGTGTAAATAAATCCAAAAACCAAAACAGATCCTTCCTACTCTTTGATTTAAAGGAACAGTCAGTCCTAACTCTCTCTGCCCTTACAGTAAGTGTCATCAAATGGAACAACCAGTTTGCCAGTAAAGTACCATCAATGCAACAGCATAACAAGAAAAAAGAATTATTGTCATCACAAGGCAATTAATTTCTGTACCTACTGGAGTAATGTAATTACTTCAGCATTTTCACAGCACATTTATGATGTGACTGTGAGGCCCCAACAGAAGCAGTGGGGCTGGACCTGCCTTATAAACACCTGAAATCACTGATGCTTGTGTGTAGCCAACAGAACAACAACTGAACACCTCAGATCTGCATCTTTATTTGGACTTAATTGTTCACTGCTCTGGGAGCAGAACAAGTAAATCCATGTTTGATGCTCAGATCCTGCAAGCACAAAAGCAGGACATGATTAATTATTTCATTGACTTGGCCAAGTCAAGGGACAACCAGCTCTTTATCCTATTACCAACACCAGGAGTTGTCCAGGTCAGCACAAGCCTCTTAGCTCTGCTTTTAGATATTGAGCTGTGAAATAAGCTCAGTGATTTCTGTGCTGCACCCATCTTGTCTCTTCTCTGGATGTGGGAGTCCTGCTCTTTCCGTCGTTGCTTTGATCAGTAACTGTGGATTCACACCTGAATTAATACAGATCCAGGCTGTAAATTTCTGGACTGGTAGATCCAATCTTGTCACACTGGAAAACTGCAGCAGGAGCCTGCTTGGACCCTCCCATGGGGCAAGGACTGTTGGTCTGCGTGGTGAGATCTGGAAGTGAGGAGCAAAGTCCCAAGAGTTTAAACAATGATGCAAAAGGACAGAGTTTACTCAAACTGAAGCATTTCCCCTCTCAATCCTCAGTCAGGGCAGCATCCCGAGTTCCCCCTCTGAGACAGTCTGAGAAAGGGCATAAAGAATTTGAATTTCTAAGCAAAACATTGTAAAAGATGATCCAGTTTCATTGCAGATAAGTTGAAAAAAGGTGCTGCCCTGGGCTTGGGAGCTCCCAGAACAAATGCACCCTGCTCTGACTGGGAAAACCTTTTGATAGAGAGCTCTGCCTTGCCTTTTCTTTCTCTTTTCCAAATTCAGTCTGAAAAATTAGAGCTTTTCCAAGTAATCCAGTAGCCCAGGAAGGATTTGTACATGGACACAGCCCATCACCTCTGCTACAGCCCCAGAGAGCTGCAGCTCAGAGAAGGTTCAATGATAAAAAAAAAATATGGCAGTCATGGTATTTGGCATGTTACAGGCAACAAAAGATGAACAACAGCAACTGGGACGTTATCTTTGTTTGCTAAAAATAGAGTCCCACAAAGCTTAAAGAAAAGCACTTTATGCTTGTAAACCTCTCCCCTGGCTGTGAAAGAGCCTTCCAAGATGGGCTTTGTGGCTCTGGGGGGGCGCATCCCCTTTCAAAGGCTCAGACAATTGAAACTCAATACATCAGCCATGATGGGGTGTGTGTGTGGGGGGAAATAAATAGTTCAGACAAGCCCCTGCTCTTCTAACTCATCAGAACCCAATGCATGAACAGGAGCTTTAGGGCAAGTACATCCAGCCACATCCCGTGCCCAGTTATGCCTGCAGCACAGCCCTGGTCACCCTGGCCACCCTGGCACTCTAGGCACTGGCATAGCCACCAGAAAATGAGCAGGTTTGTGTGCCCACGCCACTGCTGAGCTATGCATGGGCATTTGATCCCTGGCATCTGCCAGGCAGGTGGCAGAGCTGGGTGCCTGGCTGCCCCTCTGCACCCTCAGAGAACCTCCCCTCAGCCACACATGGGCACACTCGCCTTCCCCCGTACCCTGTAACGGAGGCAAATCATTTAAATCCCCCCCATTCTCCTTTGCTTTTCCAGCTGCGGAGAAACCAACTTAGCCAAGCCTGAAGTTTTGGCTGACTCTGCAGCACCTCAGGATCTTTGTGCAACAGTGCAGAAACTCCTTTTTGCAATGGAGTAGCACCAGAGCCATTGACGTGACCCTGCGAGCGGAGGGGATGATGTGATGTTTGGCACCAGCCAAATAAAGACAGAACAATGGGGCTATTTTTGTGGAGGAGAGTTCAGAGGCCTCTGCAGGAAGCCAAACCTCAAGCTGGCCCATCACGCACACAAAAAAAAAACCCCAAGACAGAGCTCTTGTACCCCAGCTTCTCTGTCACATAAATACCAGCTTCTGCCAGGGCATGAAAGAAATCTATTGTCTCTAAGGCCACATTTCGATGCAAAATGCTCTGGTAAGGCCAGCAATCTTAAACCCCCCACACGTGTGCCTATTGTTTGAAGTGCAGAACAATTGAAGGGTGCTCTCATGGGCTAAAGATAGAAAGGCAGCTGGTGCTGTCCTTTTCCCTGTAACTGAGAATAAAACAATACCCAAGTATTGTCTGCATTGCTGGAGCGATGACATTGGACTCTCTGCCAAGAGAGCATCTAAAAGATCAATGAAACCCGGGTTATTTATAAACGGGTAGTGTCATTTCTTCCCCAAAGTGATTTCACTTCCTTAGCTTTTCCACCAGGCTTTTCTGCTCCATGAAGTGGCCGTGGAGTGAGGTATAAATAGTACCGAGCTCGGCTGCGAGAGAGGCAGCGGGACCAGCTGCTGGAAAATGAAGCTGCTGTGGCTGGACCTGAGTTTGGCTGCACCTTCACTTCCCCGAGATGTGCCCAAGCTTCTACAGCATCCAGGTGGGGACCAGCCATGGTGCTGACCCCCTTCTGCCATGGGGGAGCAGGTCCCTTCAGGGCCAGAGTCCCACCAGCACCAGGACTTTGTTTCTGGGGAAGGTTTTGAGGAGGTAGGCAGTAGCACAGGCTGCATGTGTGTCCTGCCGTGCTGGGGTGCTCAGGGTAACCCTTGAGCCCAAACACTGTGGGAAAGAGCCTTGCTTAGGGACAGGGGACATCTTGTAGGGGAAAGCTGCTGTCTGCAAGGTGGCATCTCACCAGGACATATCCAGACCAGAGACTGCCAAACCTGGAGTTTGGAGAAAGAAAAGCCCATCTTGTCTGATGGGCCGTAGTGAGGTGAGAAGGTCTCCTGTGGTGAAATGAGAACATGAATGAATGTTGCTCCATCCAAGTTGACAGCCAGTCTTGAGAAAGGTCCAAGCCTACCAGATCCCATGAAAAACTCCCATGTCTGCTGCCACTCCATCTTGAAATACTGTCCCTTGTCATGAGAGAGGGATCTCATGTCTGAGCGGTGTCTGAACCCACAGTTCCTAGAAGTTCCTAGAAGTTCCTAGAAGGCTAGGTTGGTGGGCCAGGAGAGCGGAGCCATGGCCTTCACCAGGAAGGAAACAACTGCCAAATCCAAGCAGCAGGTCCCATCCCAGTGTGGCAGCTTCCATCAGCTCTTCTCAACATGACCCTAGTCCACTTTCCCATGGATCAAAGGAGAAGGTGCATGAGAAGTGGAGGGGGCAGGGGGCTATAATGGAATTGCCCTGGGGACCAGCACTCTGTGAGGGGCTGGTTGTGTGGGCTTGGTGTGTGTACAGGACACTACCCGACCTCATGCTCCCAGATCTCAAAGCAGATGAAAACTGCTGCAAACCCAGAACAGCTCAGAGCTCTGCAGGGTCTGGGTCCTGCACATGGACTGGCCAAACCACCTCCTGGCTCTGGTTCTTCTCTGGCTCTCTGCCTCCCTTGCAGCCTCCAAAGGCAGCCCCTGGCCATGATTTCCAGCAGCTGCTGGGCCAGGCTCTGCCTGGGCAGGCCAGCTGCAATTAAGGTGCTATTAAGTATTCAAATGAGCCAGGCAAGATTCTCTTTTCTCTCATTGTTTTGAAGTCTGTGACCAAAACCTCCAGCCACTTCACTGAATGCTCCGATGTTCCTGCAATTTTTGCACTGTTCACTACAACCTTTCTTCCCAAACAGATGCTTTAAGGTGGCAACATCCAGAAAAAAACTCCTTGAACCTCAAATCTGGTAAATTCAAAGTGGACAAACAAAATCTCTCCAGTTTTCTCCATGTGATCTCACTGTCTCCATGCCTGCTTGTGACCTTCCCAGCACCTTGCTCGCTAACTCTGGAAACTCACATCTTGTCTCTTCAAGGTCCTTTCTCAATCCTGATTCTCATTTTGGAGACTTCCTGCATGCAGTGGGAGCACAGGGTGCTCTGAGGCTTGGCCATCAGTGTGTCTGTGCTGCACAAGCCTTGTGCCATGATGAGGTGTGTACCACTACACCCAGGTGCTCATGGCAGCAGCAGCTTCTTGCATGTTCATGAAGGGTCACAGAGGCAGCACTTCTCCCACAGCCAAAGGACAGGCAGCTCAGAAGAGGGGGACCAGCACTGTCTCCAGGGTGGGATGTCCAGGCAGCTGAGCACATGTCATGGGAAATGCCCAGGGAACTGTGAGAAGAGAGGATCCAGTGCTAACTCCATCTCAGGTCTCAGAGGAGCATCTGCCCGTTGGGATCCCTGCACCCACCTCCTGATGATGTCCAGGGGTGCAGGGAAAGCTTTGCTAGGGTGGTGGCTGCTGTCCCTCTTGCTTTGGTGGGGCATCTGGAGGGATTCATGGAGCTACTGGAGAGAGTCCAGAGGAGATGATCAGAGGGCTGGAGCACCTATCCTCTGAAGACAGGCTGAGAGACTTTGGGGTACTCAGCCTGGAGAAGAGAAGGCCCCAGGGAGACCTTAGAGCACCTTCCAGTGCCTGAAGGGGCTCCAGGAAAGCTGGGGAGGGGCCTGGGACAAGGGCAGGGAGGGAGAGGACAAGGGGGAATGGGTTAAATGGAAGAGGGCAGATTTAGGTGAGACATGAGGAGGAAATTCTTCACCATGAGGGTGGTGAGACCTTGGCCCAGGTTGCCCAGGGAAGCTGTGGCTGCCCCATCCCTGGCAGTGTTGAAGGGCAGGTTGGATGAGGCTTGGAGCAGCCTGGGCTGGTGGGAGGTGTCCCTGCCCATGCAGGGGTTTGGAACCAGATGATCTTCTAGATCCCTTCCAACTCAAACCCTTCTGTGATTCTATGATTCAGGGCTTTGCTTTGGAGGGAGCCAGAGGGACACTGCCAGCCTGACAGTGCTGGCCTGTCACCTCTGCCTGCCACGCTGTGAGCAGACAT
>NW_009953398.1:627886-634298 GCF_000747805.2 Chaetura pelagica | reverse complement strand
TAGCCCCTCAGCAGATTGTCTTTATCTAATCAGCCGCCTTGCGCTCCCCTCCAGTGCATTTCAGGGAGCTGATAGTGGTGATATGTTAAGTGTGGAAACCTCCAGCCAACTGCCCGACACATAGAGAGTAATTCTCCTTCCTGCCACTTATCAGAGCCTGCTCATGGGAAACATTCCTCCTGGGGGTCAGGGGGCAGCTGGGGAGCTTCTCCAGAGAGGGTGGCTAAGGCCCTGGCACCCTCCTGGATTTCCAAGGCGGGGTAGGAACTGGCCTGACCACAAAATGCTGATGGAAGGGGCAGCTCTGCAGTCTGGTGTCTTGTCCCATGGGGTGAGGTTTGTCCAGCCCCTGGGGCATGGCTGAGGAGCCCCATCCTCTTCCATCATCTCATGGGACACCAACATGGAGCAGAGAGCTACAGGGGGAAGAACAGGGGGGATGCCTCAGTGGTTTGGGGAGATGCTCCCACTGCTGAGGATGGTGATGCAGGGCTGGTGGGACACTGAGGCAGGCTGTTCTCTTTGGGCAGTAGCCACCTCAAGCAAACTCCCCTCTGCTCAGGCTAAAGAGGTTTTGTGGGAGGTCTGTAGGAGCCCTCTGCAGCCACTGCCCCGCTGAGGATGCCCCATCACACCTGTCTGAGCAGGGCACAGCTCAGGGCTTGACAGCAACATGAGGATGAGCTTCCTACCACCCTGAAAACCACATCACAAACACCAGCACCAAAAGCCCCCGAACCCAGCGGAAGCACTTCAGCAGGTGCTGGAATCACCATCCCATGTTTCCCCTTCTACAGATCTGCTCGGCCTTTGATGGACCCTGCTGGAACCTCTTCAAAGAGGGAAAGAAACTAGGGTGAGCAGAAGGAGCTGCAGAAGGAATCTCCAAAAATAAAATCGCTTTAAAGATAAGGCAGGAGAGGGGGTGAGCAGAGAGCTCACAGGGGGGGTATGTGCCCTGAGAAGAATGTGGGAGGCTGGGCCAGCTGGTAGGTCTGGGCTGAGAGCTCATCCCACTAACAGGGCACTTGTGGCAAAGGTACTTGGCACTGGACCCACCACGGCCTCGGAGCCCTCCAGGGTGTGGGTGGAAACCTGACTCTGAGCCCAGGACAGAGAGGCCCAAGACCACTAGAGACCTCAGAGGGATCTGTGGTCCAGCAGCACCTGTGGCTCTGCAGGACACTGAAACTGCCATCTTGGCAGGGCTGAGCACCTTTGTCACACCATGGTTAAGAGGGGTCTCAGCGCTGATGGCACGTGGGAGATTTTCAGCAGACACATCCACAGAGTCCAGCTCTGTGGAGCATTTTCATTCATGGAGAAGAATGGCACTGTGCAGAGCCCTGATGTTACACCATGCCAATGAAAGGCATCTTCAGCCTGTCCTCTCTGCTGGAGCTCAAGCCACAGGGCACAGGTCTAGAGTTCTGCACCCCATGGGTCTCTCAGCAGGGATGGAAGGCAGAGGATCTGCCTGTCAGCAGGGTGATGGGGAGATGACACCCCAGACTCCTGGGATGTAGCAACAAACCCTGCCTGTGTGCTGGGTGGAAGGACTAACCACTGCTGGGCCTTCAGCAGAAACCCCCTCCAGTGCTTAACTTAGGTTCAGCACAGGTCCTGAGGCTGCAAAAATCTCTCTGCAACCTGGGCTGTGTGCCCAGGCTGAAGCCACATGCCCCAAGCAGCTCCTGGTGCTGCTATTCTGGCTGTGACAGAGGCCACACCACATCCAGCCTGGGCACAGCACCGTGCAGCTAATCCTTAATCACCCTGTGTCTCAGTTTCCCCTGATCTCAGGAGGACACAACATCCCAAGCCTCTTTGGGGTGTGAGGGGTACTGAGTGGGGAACAGCAAAGCCCTGCAGCCATGGGTTCTCCAAGCATCATCTCACTGGAGTACTGAGTGGGGAACAGCAAAGCCCTGCAGCCGTGAGCCCTGGTTCTCCAAGCATCATCTCACTGGAATTATTCCTAATTTCTATGTGCCCTGGGTCCCATTCCCAGCTTGGGCAGCCTGTGGTGGTGCTGCTGGGGCTGGGGTGTGCTCTGGGCTGTGCCCACTGCATTGTACATGCTGTTTTTGGGGGCTGCATGGGGTAAAATGGTGTGGAGGAAACCCAGCAGCTCCTCTGCAGAGGGATGTAGAGGCTCAGGAGCCCCTGTCTAGTGGTGTGCCTGCCCTGGGAAGCTGCCCATGGAACACCACAGCTGCGGGGAGCATCAGACCCCTCTAACAAAACCGCTGAGTTTCATTTTCCTGTAACCAGAAAAGCAAACTCCGGGGTTTGCTGTGGTTGTGGCAGTGGCTGATGTGCCATGGGAAATTGGCTGAGCCCTTTGAGCAGAAGAGAAGTGGGTACAGAGCCCAAGCCCTGAGGTCCTTCCCTCTTCCCTTGCTCCTGAGCAGTCTGTCTGGGGAGAGACTGAACCAGAGCTGAGTGAGAGGCTGGGATGCTCCAGCTTGGAAAGGCAGCAGCCACACACATCCCACCAGGAAGCAGCTCTCCTGGTGGGGTGTGGGGAGGGAGCAGGAGGATCAATAGCTCAGGTACAGGAGGAAACAGTGAAGGTCTCATTCCTCTACTCCTCTCTGGAGCAGGCAGCACAGGCAGCTTGGTGAGCTGCAATGCCTCCCCGAGCTGGAGTCTCTTGCTCTGCCTTTGTACTCGCCTGACAATACAGGAGTAAAAATAACCAGGCTGCATCTGCAGAGAGATAAAAGCGAAGTTTGCCTTTTGTGTCTCCCCGGGCAGTGGGACAGCAGCACCAATGGAGCTGTGTGGACATGACACATGGGAATTTCTGACATATCTTTTCCCACTCTGACCTTGACAGACACAATAAAAAGGGGCTTTGCTGCACACACACACACAGCCACTCCGTCCTATCCCCAAGGTCAGTAAGAAAGAGCATGTCTGTGTGCACGCTTGTCCTCTGCTACTAACCCGCTTCACCTCGGCAGGGTGGATGTTCCTGGAGGACAGGGGCTGGCTCTGGTGGGACAGGAGAGGGTGGGACAGACCTGGATCATAAGCATTTTTGCTATGGTCTGTGCACTTTGCTGAGTTAGTGGCTACAGCTGTGGGCGCTGTGGCTTTTCAGAGCTCAACTCTGCGGTACCACATGGGATGGGTTTTAGAAAGCACTGCCTTAAAAGAGCTTTTCCAGACAGCTGTCACCATGGTCTACACCAAGGGGTCTTCCCAGGGATAATTCCTTCCAATCTTGCTTTTATCTTCCTGCCATATTGCTCTGCAAAACAGACACAGGTCTTTGCAGAGGTTTTGTGCCGGGCTCCAACAAGTCTGTAGAGCTGGAGGTGGTTTTAGCTGAGTTTATCAAGGAATGAGGTGTCCTTGACAATCTCTGGTGACGCCTAAAATGCGGATGTTGACACCAAAGTGGTGTTGGCTCACCCAGCTGGGACTTGCTGTGTGAGGCTGATAGCAGCAGAAGGGATAAGTGTGCAGTAATTGTCTTGCTATTATAGTTATTATTAGCTGGTGTTATTGTCACTGTCTTCTCTCACTCTCTAAAATTACAGGCACATTTGGTGACCGTGCTGCTCTTGGTTATCAGCCCAGTGGTGGGTGCTTTCCCCATGCACTGACTCCTTGTCCTTCCTCTCAGTGTTCAGGTGTCTTTCACTCTTCCTTCACTGCTGCCAAGTCTTTGTCCAGCCAGGCAAGATGTCTATGCTGGACATGAGCGAGTTTGGGGAGGCTGCGGAATTCCTCCGGAAAAGCTACACAGAGCAGCTGAAGCTCCAGACTATCCCATTCGATGGTAAGACCCCAAGGCAGCCCTTGGCACAGTTCCCCCTTGGCCATGGCTCCCTTTGGAGAACATCCCCATCCTTTTCCCAGTGCTGGTACTTTGGTATTGCGGGCATTGCAGAACTGCCCCCACCACCCGGGAGGATGAGAAGATCCCAAAAGCAGGAAAAGCAGATTTTTGTCTGTTCCCTTGTCTTCTGAGGTGCAGCAGGAGGTGACCTTTCATCACCCCAAACCCTGAGGGGCAGGTGGGCTGAGGAAGATGGGTTGAGGGACTGTTGGCAAGGCTTTCTCCAGCCCTGTTTAATTCTGGAGCTGCACAGAGCTCACCCTGCAGCCCTCCCACTCTGTCCCAGCCATGCTGCTGTACCACAGCTCACTGTGCTCAGGCTCCAGGGCCCAGCTCGTGCTCTGCCTTGCTCCTCTTGCCTCAACAAATGAGGAGACTTTTGCTTGCTTTCACCAGCCTTTATTTCATGACAGTCTGAGTGCAAGGCCATGTGAAGCAGCAGACTTCTGTTAGACTCAAAGTTGACCCTGGCAAAGTAAACAGCTACCAAGCAAAAAAAAAAGGCAAAGAAATCCCAGCTCCTATGACCAAAAACATAGGAAGGAATAATCAGTGTTCTTCCATGTCACTGGACTGCATTCATGTGGCTTTCTCTTGATAATTTCTAATGGTTTCCTACATTTCAACCTGTTTTCTATCTCCTCTTTCCTTCCCCCTGCAGGAAAGAAGCGAGCTTGGATCCCAGATGAGAAAGAAGCTTATATTGAAGTGGAAATCAAAGAAAGTTCTGGTGGCAAAGTCACTGTGGAAACTAAAAATAAAGAAGTAAGCAAAATACCTTTTCTTTTCCAAGGGCTAGCAAGTGTGTGCAGAGGGAGGGGGGTATATGTGACAAGGCTGTATCTGAAACTAGCCGAGCTCTTGCTGATAACCCTTCCACTTGCTTGGTGATCAGTCATGCCCCGAGGGGACACACATCAGAGTGTCAGGGCACGTAGGCCAATTACTTGCCAAGAGTTCAGCATCCCCCCATGGAGTGTTTGCTTCCAAACACGGTTTGCTGTGTGAGACAGACCCAAGGGGGGACAGTTGGGCCAGCACAGCTCCCAGGGCGGCAGGACGCGCTGCCCGACGGCTGCACCCGCCCCAGAGCAGCCCTTGGTGATGCTGAAGCCCTGCCTGCCTCATCTTGAAGGTCTCAACAAGAGGTAAGGGGCTAATTAACCAATTCCTACTCATTTTAGCCAGGAAAGTGAGCAGGGCTGTTGGGAGAACAGGCGCTGGGCAAAGAGGTAGGACCTGCTGTGTCTAGTGATGAGGCTCCAGCCAGGCGAAGCAAGCAGCGATCAGCTGGTATTTGTCAGGATAATATCCACTATAAATACCTGAAAATGAGCTCAATTCATATTTTTTTCTTGGCTGTGGGAGCCACACGGTCCTGCAACATCATTATACTGGTGTAAAACTGGGAAAAAAGAGCAAGGACTTGATCAGGCAGTAGATGGTAGACTTTGTTAGGTCTATTTCTCAGCTATTGCCATGGCACTGGGAAGCACTCCTGTCTGTTGAATTTGAAATGATTATATGTAATTGTCTTTGGAAAATGTCAAGGTTTTGAAAATATTTTTGTCTGAAATTGGGAAGAAAACAAAAAAAAAAACAAACCCCAAACAATTCCCTTCCCAAAAGAAAATTGTTTGGGGAGGAGGTATCAATTTTAAAAGTTTAGTCTGATGTTTAGAGGGTCTTCATCTTCTGCAAAAAAAAAGGTTGTTTCCAAACCTTGGTTGTTGTTCCCCCTTGAAACTGTTGGGTTTTTCCCCCCACAATTCATCATGGATTGCAAGATCTAAATCTGTATCTGCTTTCCCTGGGTCAGCATTTCCAGAAGAAACAGTTTGAAAAGACATAACCCCACCCTTATTCTTCTATCTATCTATCTATCTATCTGTCTGTCTATCTATCTATCTATCTATCTATCTATCATCTTCTCAGTCTTGACACTTAACACTTTTCATCACCACCCACTTCATAGTCACCTGTAAAAAAATAAATCTCTTGGAAAGGTTTAATTTAATCTCAAATAACCAGGGATCTCTCTGACCACACAGCTGTGGGGTTTTAGGCTGTGAAGAAGAGGGCAGGATGGGGTGTTGAGTGCGTTGTGGTGTGACATGGTGGGGTCCCCCAGCTTGGACCCCCTCTGCTGGGCTTGGCTGCAGCTCATGTCCCTGGGACAGGGACAGGCTTGGGGCTTTGCTTTTCCCAGCTAGACTTGGAGGCTGGAGTGCTGGCAGGGCTCCCCATGCCTCGTCACCCCAGAATGGAGGGCAGGAGGACAGCAGGCACAGGGTCAGGGTTGTCCCCAGCACCGTCAGTGTCTCAAAACCCTGACAGGTTTTGGGGGAGAGGGTGTTTGGTGGGGGCTGGGGTCCGCCTGATATGTCCCCCTGCTTCCTCGGGCAGACACGGGTGGTGAAGGAGGACGAGGTGCAGCCCATGAACCCCCCGAAGTTCGACATGATTGAGGACATGGCCATGCTGACACACCTCAACGAGGCCTCCGTGCTCTACAACCTGAAGCGCCGCTACTCCCACTGGATGATCTACGTGAGCTGG
>NW_009953398.1:616908-627594 GCF_000747805.2 Chaetura pelagica | reverse complement strand
AGCCCCCCCAGCCCCAGCAGCTGTCAAGCCCCCTCCTCCCAGCCCTTGCCACCTGTCCTGCTGCCCTGCCAGGTGACACAGCCCCCAGAAGGGGGCTGGCTGGCAGGAAGGCTCCCCCCGCACCCCAACAGCTGCCCAGGGGCACCCCGGCTGCCATTGTCCCCCAGGGAGCAAGGGGGAAGGGAGAGATGGAGGCCGAGGCCAGAGGGAGATGGCGGCCGGAGCGGAGGCAGCAGGGAAGGAGGGTGGATGTGGGAGGGTGTAGGCCAGGTTGATTTCAAGTGGCATCTAGAAAAGGGCTATATAAAGGACTCTAAAGGAGCCCACGCCACTGCCAGGAGCCGCGGACATTTTTAGCCTGGGCCATGGCCTAATTAGGAAAGGCAGGGGCTGCGGAGAGATGCTTGGCGTGTGTCCAGCTCCCCCCTGGCTCTTTGTGATCTGGGATTACAATGGGAGAGCAGGCTAACTTTAGGGATGAGCTCAGCAGGGCCTGCTGGCCTCCCTCACCCCACACCGGGCGGGATTCACCCCGTCATGGTGCCCAGACGACGGGATGTGCTGAAACTACCAGAGAGGGAGGAGCAGGAGAGGCCGGTTCCTGGCTGATCCCGGACAGCTGAAGCCCTGGGGCCAGGGCTGTACAGCCTTGGTGGGTGCTGGCACCTCCTGCCAGATCTGGGGTGGGCAGCTGAGCCCCCGCGGCACCTTGCAGGGGGCAGGGAGAGCCCAGAGGACGTGGCGAGGATGGAGCCGGGTTTCACACCCCAAAACCTGCAGGGGATGGGTAGCGCTGGCCTCCCCGTCCCTCCAATGCTTTTATTCTCCCTCCCGGCACGGGGAGGCAGGGTCTGTGTTTGAAGTTTTGCCTGTTCTTTGCCTCATGTCCTTGATCTGTGTATTTCTGTCACTCTAAGCGGAGAATCTGGTGCTGGTAAGACTGTAAACACCAAGCGGGTCATTCAGTACTTTGCCATTGTCGCAGCCTTGGGCGACACACCGGGCAAGAAATTAGTAAGACCCTCTTTTGAAACAAGCTCTTGCTATTTTCTTCCTTTCTTTATTGTTTTTTTCTTCTTCTTCTTTTTTTCCTCCCACCTTCCCCCTTTCGTCTCCTTTTTACCTTTTTTTTTCCTTTTTCTTCCCCCAACTTTTGGCATTTGGCAGCGTGTTTTGGCCTGACCCACCCAGGGCTTGGCTTTTCCCTTGTCTTTTGAACAAGCAAGGCTTGAAATTATTCTGCTCAAGGGGAAATGGATTTTTTTTAATTTTTTTTTTCTTTTTTGATGTGGCTGCTCAACCTGTGCAGCCTGAGAGAGGTGCTTTAGGTGCCCTCTTTATCTTCTCCTCCTCCTTCAACACCCCACAGAGCTGCTTCTTACAGAGCTTTAAAACAATGAATGAAACCTGCCATTTCCCACCTTGCCTTTTTTAAGCCTTGCTTTTCATCCTTTTCTCTTTTTCTCCTCTTGTTCATTTGACCCTTTTCCACCTTGTGCTTTTCTTGCTCTTGTTTTGATTCTTGCATTTCTTTGGTGCTGGTTATTTTTGAGCTGCCCTTGCAATTGCTTATTTCTTCTTGATACGTTGAGGCTCATTCTGCTTTCCCCTTGCAGAAGCAAACTGGCTGCTTTAGGTAACAGACAAGCAATACTTCAGCATTCTTTTCTTTACTCTTCTTTGGGTTTGGATTTAACTGTTCTTGCTTTTTGATGCACTTCTTTGTTTTCTTGAGCTAATCTATTTAACAACTTTTTGGCATCTCTTACAAAGTTTAATCCTTCCATTTATTATTTTTTTTTCTTGGACTTCTTTTTTGGCACTAAATGGTCATGCCCTGCTTTTCTGACCATGCTTCTTGTGGTTCTTGCATGGTTTTTCTGGGTTTCTAAAGACAATTTTCTTTCCTTTCTCTAGGCAGCTCTTGCCACTAAAACTGGGGTAAGTGTTGTAGACTCGTAATCTTTAATGCTGAAGCCAGAGCTCAACAAGCTGCTGCACCACAGAGCTCTAGTGGGGTGATGAGGAGCACCTGTGTGGGGCCTCCACCTTGGATATGGGAGCAAGGGCTGCTCCAGTGCCTGGGCAGTGTTTAGTTTTCTGCTTGGCTTTCCATCTCCCACCTCCACACAGTTTGAAGCTTTGGTGTTTCATCTCTCAGTGACTTTCTACCTTCCTGACTCTAACCTCTCCTTGAAGGGATCATTAATCTTCAAAGACTCTTTTCTGACCAGCACAGTGTTTGCCTGGGGGTGGTGTGGGCTTTTCCAAAGACAAGGGGAAGCCTCCACTCTCTGACCCCTTTGTGTTCCCCTCAGCCTCCAGGCCAAGCTGAGGGGCAGGGGAAGAGCACTGTGCTCTGGCTGCAGACCAGGGCCCTGATGATGCCTGGACATGCCAACCCTCTGCAAAGACCTGAACTGGCTCAGCCCACCTCATTGCAGGCAGCTGATGTCCTTCTCTGGGGTGTGCTTCTGAGGTGCTTGTTTAGCTCCAAGGAAGCAAACAGTCCAGCAAAGGTCCAGTCCTTGGTCCTCCCAGCACCCTGAGGGCTCAGCCCTTTCAGCAGCTCAGCCATATGTCCTTGGTTCCTCTGCCTGAGCAATCAGGGGCAGCCTTTTGCTGATGCACCCACATGGTTGGGGGATGCTCATTACCATGAGCCTCAGACCACTTGGGCAAACTTATTAAAGTAACTGGGGGGGCTGGATCTGTGGGTTCTGGGGCAGCCTATGGAACAGCCCCCATTGAATCTCACAGGCCAGGCAATTTTAGATCAGGCTGGATTTAAAGATAACTGATCAAATTATATCCAAGTGACAAAACACAGTGTAATACTAAAGCTGTGACTCTCAGCTGCTCCCTGTCTGTTTTGCCTTTCACACACCTGGGGCTGCAGAGATGGGGAGCAGTTGTGGGTCCAGCATTGAAAAGACACCACAGCTCTTGGTAGGCAGAGCCCAGAGCTGGTGTTTCCCACATGAGGAAGGCCCTATGGACTGTAATGTGTCAGAGCATGGGTAAAATTTCTCATGAAAAAGCCTGCTGGTGCCTGTGCCACCAAACTCTACTACTGTTTACTTGCTGTCATTCTTGTGGATTGACATGAGTCTTTTGCTTCTCTCCTTGAGGTTTTGTCCTGCTTTGCTTGCATTAGGTTCAGGCTGTCTCTTTGTCTTTGAACTGTGCATGTGAAACATGAATGGAAGAAATGGAGGTCAGGGAATTAGTTTTGAGGTGTGCTCAGGAGAGCTCTAGTGAGTTCAGCAGATCTCCAGCTGGGACCTGTGATGTGTTCTCATCACACTGTGACCCTGCTGTGCATGTTGCTGGTGTAGGGAGGCACAGATCAGGCCTGTTTTCTGGATCTCCTCTTTTGCAATGTGCTGTGATTTAAACTGTCCAAGACTTTAGTTTGATGGATGTGGAAATGCCTGGCAGAGTCAAAGAGCCTGAAATGTTTCAGACTGCTGTGGTGACAATGTGTGCTTGGTTTGCATGTTGTAGCAGCCTAAGAAAGGGACTAAGGACTGCTGTGTGCAGAGGGGCCAGTAGTCTGGATGTTCAGAGGGGCCAGTTTGGGTGAGGAGGAGCTCACCAAGAGCATTGCTGCAAAACCTAGGTCTGCTGACCCCTAAACTGAGCTGCATTGCCTCAGGAGATGCAGAGATGCCTCAGGAGCAGCAGGCTTTTACAGACAGCTCAGGAGCATAACAGGCAGCTGGTACAAGAAGCTCCACTCTGTTTCTCTCTGTTGTTGGCAACAGATCCCCTCTGGCTGGGTGGGAGCTTGACACATCCTTTGGTTTTGTTTTCCAGGGCACCCTCGAGGATCAAATCATTGAGGCTAACCCAGCTATGGAAGCTTTTGGCAACGCCAAAACCATCAGAAATGACAACTCCTCACGTTTTGTAAGTGTTTTAGCAAGGCAGGGAGCTAATGGGCCCCACTCATGTCAGCTGAATGGGTTTTTGTTGGGTGGGAGCCAAAGGCAAGTAGCAGGAAGCTCCTTCTGCTTCCCTGTGGGACTGGACCAGCTTCTGGGTACCTCTGTGCAGTCAGTGTTGTGCTGGTCAGTCACCCTGGTGAGAAGTCCCTCACAGGACCAAAGTCAGGAGGGCCAGTAGGCACAGCCTGGAATGCTGGAGCTGGGCTCTCCCTTCCAGAGAGCAGTGTCTTTTTTGCTAAGCCTAGCCTGGCTCTGCTGTGGGCTGCAGAGCTCCTCAGCCACAGGAGGCTTGGATGCCTGCTCATGTGCCTTGGAGAGGGCAAGGAGTCTCTCCTGGGTGAGATTCCTCAGCACAGCCCAGAGCAGAAGGCAGGGCAGGCTGGGCATCATGCTGCCCCACAGAAGTGCTTAGCTTGAAGAACAGGCCTGAGGACAGGGATTGATGTATCTGCTGTGAGGGAAATTTCTGCCTGCCTAGTGTTTACAGCCTCAGGCAATGCTGTCTGACCCTCTGCACATTGGAAACCAGAGAACTTCACCCACCTGCACCTCCCAGAGCCCAGTCACTTGCCTGGCATCAGCAGAAGCCTAAGAAGGGGGAAGTCACCAGTGTAGTTGTCTGAGGTTTCTGGGAGCTGTTCAGAATTGTACCTCTGTGGCCAAGCCCAGCACTCATCTCCTGCCTGTGTTTTCAGGGCAAGTTCATCCGGATCCATTTTGGCCCCTCAGGGAAGTTGGCCTCTGCAGACATCGACATCTGTGAGTCCATGTGTGCCAGCTGCCCTGGGGAGGGATTTCAGCTCCCCTTTGTGGGTCAGCTCCAGGAAAGAATAAGGCCTCCTCTTAACCCTCTGCCTTATTTGATTCTAGATCTTCTGGAAAAATCAAGAGTGATTTTCCAGCAACCCAAGGAGCGAAGCTACCACATCTACTATCAGATCCTCTCTGGAAAGAAGCCAGAGCTGCAAGGTATGGCAGCCAGAGCTCCAGAGTAGCTTTTACAGTTTGATGGCTTGAAAATAGCCACCCACAGAGCTCTGTTGTCAGCTTTGGGGCCATAGGGACTGAGGAAACCCAGCTCACTGCCCTCACGTGCTTTGCTGGCTGTGCAGGATTGGCAGATAATTCAGGGTAGAAGGGATTTCAAGAGGTCATCTAGTTCAGCCTCCTTTATCCTCACAGGCTGAGAAGCCAGACTAAAGCCCTTCCTGCCACTGTCTAGGAGCAGAGAAGTTGTCACTTGGGGTCTGCCTGCAGGGTGGGAGCACACTTTGTGGAGCTGCCTTGCACAGATTCCTCATTGTGTAGCAGGTACCCAATGACCTCAGCATGTGCTGGCTGGATTTTGGGGTAGAGGGAAGTGTTTTACAACCTGCCCTGAACTCCTTCAGCCACCCTAGTGAGACGACTTATTTCAGGTGTGCTTGAAAACAGCTGCACAGCTCACTGACAGCCCTGACCCTTCAGCGGACCCAGCCTAGATGTGTTCAGCAGCATGGTCCCAGCTGACTGCAATTTGCACTGGGGCAGTCCTGAGCTCTGAGCAGCCCTGCCCTCCAGGTGCCAGGCCACACAGAGTGCACAGGGAACCTTTCCACACTACAGAAAGATGGCTGGCACAGGCTTTGGGGTGGTCAGGCTCTTGGCTGCAGGCTCTTGAGCTTTTTGCTGGCTCGAGAACGATACCTTAATAGGCTGGTCTGGAGAGCTGTGCAGAGCAGTAATCTTATCTGGTGGTCACAAGGACATGGATGGCCACTTCTAAATCAGTCTGCAGCCAAGCCATATCCCAAGATAGCAAGCAGGAGACACATCACAGAAGAGATGGACCCACATGTGGGCCTGCTTGGGCTTACAGAGACTGTCTCACCAGCTAGTGCTCTCTAGTCGAGACCAGTGAAGACTTCATCATCTGTGGCCAGGGTTGCCTCTCTGCCCCAGCTTTGTCTCTGTGAGAGTTGCCTCACCCCCCACATGTCTTCCCCCAACAGATATGCTGCTGCTCTCCCTCAATCCCTACGACTACCACTTCTGCTCTCAGGGTGTCACAACTGTGGACAACCTGGATGATGGCGAGGAGCTCATGGCCACGGATGTACGTGCCCTTCCTGCACACTGCACGTGAGGCAGGGGCCTGGGGAAGGGCAGAGCCTCCTGGGCAGATATGGGCAGGTGTCCCAGCTTTCCACACTAGCTGTGAGATCCCTCTGGTTTATGGGCAGTTGCTCTGCATGTGCTGTGAGCCTACAAAGAAGAGCAGAGTGACTCTGATCTCCATCAACAGCCTCTTCCAGGCAGAGAAGGGAGAATAACTTCCTGCATTAGGAAGGGCACATGAGCACACGGGCACTTCCCATGGCTACTATCAGAAGTTGAGACCTCAGCTTGTAAAACCTTTTGCTTTCATATAGATCTTCTTGGAGCTGGACTCATTCAAAATCCCATGGACAGGGTTCCTTGCCTGGGTGCCTACTGGATAAAGCACTCTGCCCAGAGCCCCAGGATAGGGAGGGGACCTTAGGAGATGATGGTGGGAGGGCAACTCTCACCTCAGAGTGGTGACTTTGTTCTATCTATACTGCTTTGTCTCCCCTCAGCATGCCATGGACATCTTGGGCTTCAGCAATGATGAGAAGTGTGGCTGCTATAAAATTGTGGGTGCCATCATGCACTTTGGCAACATGAAGTTCAAGCAAAAGCAGCGAGAGGAGCAGGCAGAGGCTGATGGCACTGAAAGTGAGTTTGGCTTCATGCTGCCAGCTCTGCCCAGCCTGGGCTGGGCATGCAAATTCCTCCAAGGGCAGGCTGGGATAACCTCCCTGGCCTGGTCTGTGAAGGTTGGTGACCATCATCCCAAGCAATCACACTTTCTGCCCTTCATCACCTCTTCTCTTGTACTTCATTAGTCAGCCTTACAGGTTGTCCACAGACAATGAGCCAGGCCATGATCAGGACTGCAAGGAGCTGCTCAAGTCAGAGCCTCCTGAAGAGCAGTTGGAGCAGGATGCAGTCACTGTCTAATACTTCTGGCTTGTTGTTTAGGAAAATCCAATGGAAATCATTGAGCTAAGAGAACAGTCAGGGTGCAGAGCAAACCTGAACATTCAGAAAAGTCACAGCTCAAATGTTTTATGTTGCTTTTGCACTGCTGCATTAGCCCTGCCTCCCGGGCATAATGGAGCAAGCTTCCAGGAGAGGGGGAGTTCCCAGCATGTGGGAGGTGAGAAGGGGCAGCCCTGCCACTTACCTGGGAGGTTTAAGCACTAACTATGCATCAGCTGAGGCAGGGATCCAGCAGAAATGGCTGCCTGGATCAGACCTTGTCATGCTAACATTCTTAAAGGGAGAGTTCCCCTTGCCTGAGGAATGTCACGACAGGATTCAGCTGCTACCTTGTAATTAAAGGAGATTTTGATCAAGCAGTGATTTCCCTATTTCTAGCTACAATCTCCTAGACAAGCAAGAAATCACCTCTTCCCTGGTTTGTTGAAATTCACTGCATGGCAATCCAAGCTTCCTCCAGAAAGCACATAGATCTAGAAGATCCAGATCTAGAAGACTCAAAAACCTGACAGGCACCTGAGAAGAAGCAGCAGGTCCAGGTCTGCTAATGCCATCTCCTCCAAAAAGTAACTTCTCAGGCTGGAAGTCGAGACTTCAAAAAGCATCATAAAATATCCAAGATGGGAAATCACACTAGACACCAGAGAACGCTCTTGAGCAAGAAGGAACATTAGTACAGTTGGCATTGATCAGCAGAAGAGCTGCTCATCTTTTTTTATTGTCTTTTTTTTCTTAGGGCCTCCTTGCTGGCTCCTCATGCCTTTGTGCTGTTTTGCAGGTGCTGACAAAGCTGCCTACCTCATGGGAGTCAGCTCAGCTGACCTCATCAAAGGGCTGCTCCACCCTCGTGTGAAAGTGGGCAATGAGTACGTGACCAAAGGTCAGAACGTGGAACAGGTGAGTGTGCCAGGACACAGGCTCCCTGCTCACACTGTGTGACTCCCCTGCAGGCAGGTCCTGTCCTCTGCACAGGGTGATGGGTGCTTCAGTTTGCTCTCTTGGATTTAGGAGACTCCAGAGCAGCATGAGAAGGTGTATCCACAGTTACTGGCTTTTAGTAGCTGGGAAAGTTGGTGTCAGAGCTGGCAGATAACTGGGAGAGTGACAGAGCCCTGGGACAGGCTGCCCAGAGAGGTTGTGGAGTCTCCTTCTCTGGAGACATTCCAAACCCATCTGCATGTGTTCCTGTGTAATCCTGTTCTAGGGAATCCTGCTCTAGCAGGGAGGTTGGTCTAGATGATCTTCAGAGGTCCCTTCCAACCCTGACAACTCTCTAACTTTAGACATTAACTAAGGCTGAAGGTTCAGTGCAGAATCTTTGAAATGGGCGTTGGATCCCAGCCAGAAAGGATCCAGTTTCTATGGATCTGCTTCAGACTGCCATGCTGCCATGAAGAGTTCAGCTCTGGAAAGCAGAAAACTCATCTAAACTGATCTTATGGGAGGCTCAAATGCATCAAAACTGTATCTTGTCAGATTCCAGCCACATCACAGTTAGGAACCCAGACCTGGCCTGAATAGTTCAAGGCAGTCCTTGAGTAAAATTCAGGAGAACCTCAGGAACTGATGTCTTACCCAAAGTGAGCTGGAGGCTCCTGCCATGCACAAGGCTTCTGAAAATACCACTTTAGACTGAATCTGTATCCTAAGACCAGGCCAGGGACACATGAACACACTTGTGATCATATGAAAACAAATCTTGGAGCATATATTGTCACCATGAACTCCCTGGATCTGTCTGTTTGTCTTTGTGTGCCAAGAAGATCTCTCTCCTTCAGCCTCTAGCTCCTACAAAAAGCAGGAGGAATCCTAAGGGCTCATGACCCCCTGTCTGATCTGCTTTGGCAGGTTGTCTATGCTGTGGGAGCCCTGGCTAAAGCCACCTATGACCGCATGTTCAAGTGGTTGGTGACTCGGATCAACAAGACCCTGGACACCAAACTGGCCAGACAGTTCTTCATTGGAGTACTGGACATTGCAGGCTTTGAGATCTTTGATGTGAGTTCTGCAGGCCTCCTGCCATGGGTTCAGGGGAATGTTGTGGCTAGGCAGCTCAGTCCTCTAGTGCCTGACAGCTCTGTCTCCTCCAAGAAACTGCTAGTCTGGATAAGAAAAAGAGCTCTTGTCTGAGTTAATTTATCTGGAGCAAACAAGCAGCTCACAAGGGACTGTTCTAACATTGCTGTGGGCACATTTCACATGATTACTGGCCACCTGCTCTGGTAGCAATGCAGCTGAGCCTAGCAGAGGTCACTCTTCATACCCACACAAAGGAGAAGAGTGAATCATTTCACATTTGGAGCTCTTGCCTCTGACACAAGGTTGTTCTGTTCTTGCAGTTCAACAGCTTTGAGCAGCTGTGCATCAACTTCACCAACGAGAAGTTGCAACAGTTCTTCAACCACCACATGTTTGTCCTGGAGCAAGAAGAGTACAAGAAGGAAGGCATTGAATGGGTCTTCATTGACTTTGGCCTGGACCTGCAGGCTTGCATCGACCTGATTGAGAAGGTAAAGCATCAGTCAGGGCACAGAAATGGTGCTTCTGGTAGGTGTTTCTTTGCAAAGACTGCAACAGTGAGAGGTGGTCTGCAACCAGAAATAAAATTATTCCCTCCCCAGTCAGTGGCAAGTGCCCAACTTTGTTTTCCCCACACTTACAGCTCAGGGTCTCCAGCCCATTGAGTCTCTTTTGACACAAATTTTGACTTTATGAAACCACAGAAATTCTGTTCCTACCCACTGGTGCACCACAGAACCTGCTGTGGCCTTTTCCTCCAGAGAACAGTGATCTCAGCTCCTTTTTTCCTACCTGCTTGCTGCCCCTCAGTGCCTCTTACTTGAGTACTTACTGATTCAGAGCAGCTTGTATAAAAGATTTCTACCAGTGCATGGAGGAAAATCACCTCTGTTTTGGAAAAAAAGCAGATCTGTCATGGAGAGGATCTTCCTTTCCCAGCAGCCTGATGTACCTGGGCAAGACTCCATGTCTTAGAGGCCTGGCCAGTCCCACACTGGCTGGCTGGAGGTCAGATGCAGCCTGGAATACACCAGTGGTAGCTTGGCCCAGGGTCCACATCTCAGATCATTTACCTGAACCAGGTTGAGGTGTCCCAAGCCTTGTCTCCCCTTGCTCAGTGGCATCAGGGACTGCCCCGTTCTGCGACGGGACGTGGCCACACGAAGCTCAGACCTCTTTTCACCACCTTCTCCCTGCAGCCAATGGGAATCCTGTCCATCCTGGAAGAGGAGTGCATGTTCCCCAAAGCCTCCGACATGTCGTTCAAGGCGAAGCTCTACGACAACCACATTGGGAAGTCTCCCAATTTCCAGAAGCCCAGGCCGGATAAGAAGCGGAAATACGAGGCGCACTTTGAGGTGGTGCACTACGCTGGTGTGGTACGTGCCCTCCCAGCCCTCCCACAGCATTCCCACCTTCCTTCTTGCAGGGCTGTCCTTACCTGTGCCTCTTGCCTCCTGGGACAGGTGCCGTACAACATCAGCGGGTGGCTGGACAAGAACAAGGACCCCCTGAATGAGACAGTGGTGACTGTCTTCCAAAAATCCCAAAACAAGCTCCTGGCCTGCCTCTATGAGAACTACGTGGGCTCTACTTCAGGTGAGGAACCACCTCACCCTGGCTTTGACCTCAGTCTTTCCCTCCCTTTGCAGCA
>NW_009953398.1:604242-616878 GCF_000747805.2 Chaetura pelagica | reverse complement strand
ACCCAGCAGCTTGGGCAGAGGGAACATCCACACTAACCCCTAAAAACCTCTCTGGCCTGGGTACTCTGGACATGCAGTGCTGGCCTAGGGGCTTTAGATGGGTATTTAGGACCAGGCTGAGCTTGTGTGGTGCTGTAGAGCTGTCCTGGTGGCCCTGCAACTTGGGGTGTGTCCCTTGTTACCAAGAGCTAAGGATCAACACCCAGAGCTGGGTGCTGTGGGAGATGTCTTGGTGGTCTGCAGCAAGGTACTACCATCCCAGCTTCACAGAGAGCAGGGGCTGTGGGCCTTTCGGGGGTGTTTGAGGGTGCTCCCAAGTCCTCCAAGTCAAGCAGATGTTTGGCTGGTGTCATTGATCACTATTTCCACCCAACAGATGAACCTCACAAGCCAGGGACCAAGGAGAAACGTAAAAAGGCAGCATCTTTCCAAACAGTGTCCCAGCTGCACAAGGTAAGAGCCAGTCCCTCATCCCAGGCCATGAGGGAAGTGTCACTCAGTGTCCCAGGGTCAGTCCCACTTCCCTGCCAAGACTCTGGGGTATCTTCCACATGAGCTATGGGGCCTGAAGGACCACCAGGGCTCCTGGAAGACCACCACTAGGCAAAAGCTCCTAACACCCTTTCATCCCTGGGCCTGGCAAGGTCCCAGCCATGTCCTGGTGCTGCTAGGGAAGGACACGAGGCTCCTGGCTGGGAGGCCAGTGACTCCCTTGGAGCTTGTGCTGCTTCTGTTGTGCCTTCACCTTTGAGAGAGCGGCAGTTAAGACTTGTAGTGATGTTTAGATAATGTATCACATGAACATCACTTTAAGTCTGTGCTTCTTCTCTCCTCATTCTGGCCGGCGGGAAGGACAGCCCCTTTGGGCAGAAGAAAACAGAAGAGAATCTGAGCAGGCAGTTCTCAGCAGACCAGGGAGGTGACCTGAGCTGTTTTACAGCTCAGGATAATGCATCCCTCCATTCCCATGCTGCCCACAGCAGTTATTTGTCCACCCCAGAGCTTAAGCAGCCAGAAAACAGCACAGAGGGGGGTGTGAGCCCAGAGCTGTGTCCTGCCATGGCAGCCTTGTGGGGATAGGGTAGCACTTGTGTCTGAACCCCTGTTCAGGGACATGTGGGACTTCCTTCCTCCTGGACAAGTCACAGGCTGTGGGGAATGGTGGCTGCAGTGAGAAGTTACTCCATGATGATGTGGAACTGTGGGAAGGTGTTCCCTTCCCCAAGCTGGTCCTGGACAGGCTGAGCTTGTATGAGCAGGAGAAGGCAGCCTGAAAAGATCAAGGGTGTAGGTGCCTTTCCCACAGGAAAAGGCAGGGCCATGTCTTGGCTTGAGCCCTGTCTTGGACAGATAAGGAGGCCCAGGCTGGACCTGTCACAGCTGAAGGGCCTGGGCAGCACCGTGGAGGTGCAGGGAAAGCCTGATGAGATGAGGACTGCAGGCAATTGTGGGTGCCAGCAGTAGATTTGCTGGGTGCTGAGCACAGGACTGATGGGCACCAGCAGAGCTGTGGACCAGGAATATGCCCCATCCTGTGTTCCTGGCTCTCCCCTGCAGCAAAACTTAACCTACAAACACTGGGGAAGCACCTGGCTCCTCTGGCATAGCAAAGCCTGCAGATGCCATTTGGCATGTCTGCCAGCCCAGTTTCCTCTGCCACTGCTGGGTGGGGGATGTCCTGTTGGCAGGAGAGCACAGGGAGCAACCAAGCAGGAGGAAATTCCCCCTGTCTCATGAGGAGTGGTAAGGGGCTCTCAGTGCCTGCTCTCTCCCTGCCTGCGGAGGGAAAAGGTTGGAGAGAAGTGAGCAGAGCTGTCACCTCATGCCTCATCCCCTGTGTCTGCCCTACAGGAGAATCTCAACAAGCTGATGACCAACCTACGCTCCACTCAGCCCCACTTTGTCCGCTGCATCATCCCCAATGAGACAAAGACCCCAGGTATGCATGGACTGGGGCAGCACCCTGGCACTTCCCTGGGTCACATCCATATGTGGGAGCTGGCAGGGACCCCTGCACCCACCTTCTCCCCAGCACTTTCCTTGCAGCAGTTCTGCTGCCACTGAGCTGGCCCCATCTCAGTGGGCAAACCCCTGTGACCCACACCAGTGTCTTCTCCTGGGGAGAAGGAGTCTGTGGCTGTGCATTGGTGTATCTGGAGTATTGTGTCCAGTTCTGGGCCCCTCAGTTCCAGAAGGACAGGGAACTGCTGGAAAGAGCCCAGGGCAGAGCCACAGAGATGCTGGAGGGAGGGGAACATCTCCCTGCTGAGGAAAGGCTGAGGGAGCTGGGTCTGTTGGGCTTGGAGAAGAGGAGACTGAGGAGCCACCTCATCCATGGGCACAAATCTGTTCAGGGCAGTGTCAGGAGGACAGAGCCAGGCTTTGTGCAGTGATGTCCAGTGACAGGACAAGGGGCAGTGGGTGCAAACTGGAGCCAGGAGGTTCCATGTGAATCTCAGGAAGAACCTCTTTGCTGTGAGAGTGCCAGAGCCCTGGGCCAGGCTGCCCAGAGAGGCTGTGGAGTCTCCTTCTCTGGAGACATTCCAACCCCCCTGGCCACGTTCCTGTGTGATGTGCTCTGGGTGCCCCTGCTCTGGCAGGGGGGTTAGACTGGGTGATCTTTCCAGGTCCCTTCCAACCCCTGAGATTCTGTGATTCTGTGATTGGTGGCTGGGCTGCCTTGCACTTGTGTGTACCAACAGCAATGGATCCATCTCTCAGGCTGACTCTCACCAGGCTGCAGACCTGGTGCTCAGCACAAGTCTACAGGACATGTTATCACCTGTGTTCAAAACCACGGGCTGTTTCCAGAGTTAAGGCTTGTGCTGCAGCTCCTTTTCCTCTCTGAGTGTCTTACCCAGCCCTGCTCTCCCCCACAGGAGCCATGGATGCCTTCCTGGTGCTGCACCAGCTGCGGTGTAACGGGGTCCTGGAGGGAATCCGCATCTGCCGGAAGGGCTTTCCCAACAGGATCCTCTACGCAGACTTCAAGCAGCGGTAGCTCCCTCTTCTTCCCTGCCCAGCAGCCCCTGCTTTCTGAAGGCAGACAGACCTGCCCTGCCTCTCGCCTGCTCCCCAGCTTGTGCAGGGCTGGTCTGAAGCACCACAATGAGCCCTGGGGGTGCACAGTTTGGGGCAGCTCTGGTTTGGTGCCAGCTGCGCTGAGACACCAGCTGGTGCTGTTTGAGATGCTGAATGCAGAGCTGGTGCAGGTGGATGATGGCACGGCTGGGGTCTTCCAGTCCTGCCTCAGATTTCTCTCTTCCCTTTGGATCCTCCCAGTTCTTTACATTGGCCCCATCTACCCTGTTTGGCCTGGGCCTGCCCAGGCACACTGAGGACAGTGGCCTTCTCCTACAGAGTCTTCCTTGTGTTCAGGGACTAAGAGCTGTCAGGATTCCCTGGTGTCTGCCCTGCAGAAGATCCTTCCTGGATCATACATGGCTCCAGCCTGTGCTGCAGCCACATTCTTCCAGGGGGAGCTGGCATGGCTGGGGTGCAGGGATGATGATGCCATCAACTCTGTGCTGGGGTTCTCTTGCATGTCTTCCCTCTGCTTTGTCCCAACAGCTACCGTATCCTGAATCCAGCAGCCATTCCAGATGACAAGTTCGTGGACAGCAGAAAGGCCACAGAGAAGCTGCTGAGCTCCCTGGAACTGGACAACTCCCAGTACAAGTTTGGTCATACCAAGGTGTGAGACCAGGCAGGTTATGTTACCCCTGGGCCCTTTGCCCTCTCTGCTGCTGACCCTGCTCTTGCTCTCTTGCCTGCAGGTGTTTTTCAAGGCTGGTTTGCTGGGCTTGCTGGAGGAGATGCGAGATGAGCGTCTGGCCAAGATCCTGACCATGCTCCAGGCCAGAATCCGTGGGCACCTCATGCGCATCGAGTACCAGAAGATCATCAGCAGGAGGTAGGTAGAGTTGTGGGGGGAGGCAGAACTTGGTGAGCAGCTCTCCTTGTTCCTTCTGCACATTTCAGTGGGTTTGGTCCGTGGGGTTTGCCTGTGGCTGGCTGTGCGTGGGGGAGGCCCTGTCCTGTAGGGATGGAGGCAGATCTGTAAGAAGCCTGAGATGGGTCAGGTGAGGAGGGTCAGTGTATCTGGGTGAGGGGATCCTTTGGTTTTCACTGGAAGATTGAGAGGGATGCAGAGACCTGACAGCCAGGCCCCACCACCTGTCCCACTGCAGGGTGCAGACAGTGTGCCATTCATTCAGCACTCTGCCATCTGACCTCCTGGGGGGAACAGAGCTGTGCCCAGGTTTGCAAGAGCCAGATCTCTGCTGCAGTGAGGATGGGAGGATGGGAATCTGCATCCATGATGATGCTGTGCTTGTGTCCCTCCAGGGAAGCCCTCTATACCATTCAGTGGAACATTCGGGCCTTCAATGCTGTCAAGAACTGGTCCTGGATGAAACTCTTCTTCAAGATCAAGCCTTTACTCAAGTCTGCTCAGACTGAGAAGGAAATGTCCAACCTGAAGGAGGAGTTCCAGAAGCTGAAGGAGGCTCTGGAGAAGTCTGAGGCAAAGAGGAAGGAGCTGGAAGAGAAGCAGGTCTCCATGATCCAAGAGAAGAATGACCTGGCTCTCCAGCTGCAGGCAGTGAGTGCTTCACCCTCTCTCTGGAAGTGTAAAGAGGATAGTTCAGAATCCATGGGTAGGAGAAGGAGCAGAGAGTGCCAGATCCCTCCTTCAGTGTTTTGCAGTTCTGAGATGCCCTCATTGCCACAAGCTCTTTGAATGGCAATGTCAGAGTTGGTACAAACCTGAAGCAATGTCACAGACTTGCCACCTCAGGGCTGCCATGGGGATACATGTTCCCTACTTCCCGAGAGGGTGATCTCCTCCCATGGGGGGTGGGAAGGATGAGAATGGTTGCTCACCAAGCTGGGGCTAATCTGTGCCATTTCTGTACCACAGTGGTGTGTTTCCTTCCTCTGCAAAAGGTAGTTGCAGTAGCTCTTTGACCTTGGTTAGTGGTTGTCCTGTGGGCCTTGAAAACATGCAATGACTGGACCTCTTTTGTACACCTGAGCACCTTGGGCTTGCTCTGCCCCTTCCTCGAGGAGAGGTGCTTCTCTGGGCCAGGAGAGCATGGCTGAGAGCCTGCTGCTGTGCTCCTGGGGCAGTGGGTGAGCACTGGCTCTCCTGTGCCTGTCCCAGGAGCAAGACAACCTGGCAGATGCAGAGGAACGCTGCGACCTGCTGATCAAGTCCAAGATCCAGCTGGAGGCCAAGGTGAAGGAGCTGATGGAGCGTCTGGAGGATGAGGAGGAGATGAACTCAGACCTCACTGCCAAGAGGCGCAAGCTGGAGGATGAGTGTGCAGAGCTGAAGAAGGACATTGATGATCTAGAAATCACACTGGCCAAGGTGGAGAAGGAGAAACATGCCACGGAGAACAAGGTAGCTGACCCTCTCTGGAGGACAGTCTCATTGCCCAGGAGCTTCTGTGCTTCTGGGGGCACCAAGGACAAGACTGCTGGGGCAAGGCAGAGTGCAGAAAGGTGTGGGAGAGGGCAGACCCCTCTGGTGTCCTGCCTCCTTGCACAGGAGTGGTGTGGGCAACCAGTTCTGTGTAGTGGCAAGTGATCTGGGGCACTGGCAAACCAGCTGGTGGAACCAGGCTGGCCAAGGGGAGAGGGACTGGCTGCTGCTGCTGTGCCAAGCTGCTGTTGGTCAGGGACTCCTGCCTTTTTATGGCTCAGGCTGCTGGATTAGCTTTGCTTCCCCTGTTTCTGAGAAGATGGACTTAATTTTTTGCCCCTGCTGATCTAGGTTAAAAACCTGATTGAAGAGATGGCTGCTCTGGATGAGGTCATTGCCAAGCTGACAAAAGAGAAGAAAGCTCTTCAGGAGGCCCATCAGCAAGCTCTGGATGACCTGCAGGCTGAGGAAGACAAGGTCAACACACTGACCAAAGCTAAAGTGAAACTGGAGCAGCAAGTGGATGATGTGAGTCATGGGCCAGTGACAGTGAAGTGAGAGAGGTTTGAGGCAGCCTCCAGGACAGCTCAAAGACCTGAACGGTATCTGGAGGGTGGGATTGGTTTTAGATCCCTGTTTAATATGATCAGTTGACTAATAACCCCGTTGACAAACTGCCCCTAAACCAAGAGGTGGTCCGGAGGACTCCATGGAGAGCAGTCCTGGGCTGAGGGAATGGGATGGGAGACAAACTAGGAAGCAGCTTTAGATCTTGTGGCTGCATGAGATTCCCACAGCAGTGGACATGTGGAGGTTGGGGCTACAGAGGGTCTTTTCCCTCCCTAGCCTGTCTCCTTTCATTGTCCAGCTGGAAAGCTCTCTTGAACAAGAAAAGAAAGTCCGTATGGACCTGGAAAGAGCAAAGAGGAAGCTGGAAGGAGACTTGAAGTTGACACAGGAGTCTGTTATGGATCTGGAGAATGACAAACAGCAGCTGGAGGAGAAACTCAAGAAGTGAGTGTGTGATGAGTCCAGGCAAAATGAGGGTTTGGTTTTCCTGGGCAGTGTGCAGAGGTGCTGGAGTTCATCATCTGCACAGACTAACATGGTCAGGGTGCCATAGAGCTTCCTCTGGGCAAGGGGCTGGAGAGGAGAGACTTGTCTGGCAGGATCCTAGCATGGAGCTGGGACATCAGCTCCAAGTACAGGCTTCATCACTCGTGTCCCATTCTCATTAGGGAGCTCCAAAACAATACCCTGGGGCCCCACAGGGTAAACCTCAGACCCAGTGTCCACTTTAATCCTTCCTGCAATCCATGTGCTGCCTCTGACCCCTGCAGTCCCCTTCCTGTGTGGGTTGGGTTGTTTGTCTCTGGACCTGGGTGCAGGGAACACCTGGCTTCAGTAGCCAGAGGGACTTGGCAGGACAGCATTTGTCTGACCAAAGGCTCTGCCTTCTTTCTGTACAGGAAAGACTTTGAAATGAGTCAGCTGAATTCAAGGATTGAAGATGGGCAAGTGACTGAGGCCCAGCTTCAGAAGAAGATCAAGGAGCTCCAGGTATGGTGGGAAGAACTGTTCTCACAGCCCAGGAGTCCTACATTTCCATCAGATGTCATGTGCTGGGGAATCTGCATGGGCCAGTCACTCTGAGCACAGGAGCTTCTCCTTGGCAGAAGAGTGGTGGAAAAACTCTGGCACTGTTGGCAGAACCAAAGCCCTCTGCCAAAATGGGGTGGACTGAAAATGAAAGACTAAAATATTGAGGTGAACCCTCGCAGCAGCACGAGGAACAGCTTCTAGGGTGTAATTCTCTGCCCAGTCTGAAACCTTAAATCCAGTGCTCAAACTCTGAAGATCCAAACCTAGTTTGTTGGGCTTCTTCCTGGCAGGGACAGGCCCCCAGGTCCAGGCAGTTTGCAGGGAGGCTTCCTGCTAAAGGGAGGTTGGTGTCCTGGATCCTGAGGGCAGGGTGCAGGGGATAGCAGGACAGCCTGCCAAGGAGCACCAACCGTGCCCACCTCAGAGAATCCCCAAGCAGTCTTTGCTCCAGACTGGTGGCCTGTTGCTCCCTAGGATCAGAAGAGACACTTCTCTCTACAGTGGGGAGCAAAACAAATAAATGCCAGAGCCCCACCAGGTCACTGCCTCGTTCTGTCTGTGCCAGGCGCGCATCGAGGAGCTGGAGGAGGAGCTGGAGGCCGAACGTGCTGCCAGGGCCAAGGTGGAGAAGCAGAGGGCAGAAGTGTCCCGGGAGCTGGAGGAGCTGAGTCAGAGGCTGGAGGAGGCTGGTGGGGCCACAGCCACCCAGCTGGAGATGAACAAGAAGCGGGAAGCAGAGTTCCTGAAGCTGAGGAGGGACCTGGAGGAGGCCACCCTGCAGCACGAGTCCACGGCGGCTGCGCTGAGGAAGAAGCACGCGGACAGCGTGGCCGAGCTGAGCGAGCAGATCGACAACCTGCAGCGTGTCAAGCAGAAGCTGGAGAAGGAGAAGAGTGAGATGAAGATGGAGGTGGATGACCTGTCGTCCAACATCGAGTACCTCACCAAGAACAAGGTGGGCACCGGCTCGTGGGGCAGGTTTGCGGCGTGTTCAGCACGGCTGCATCCACGGGGTGTTGTCCTGGGCAGCTCTTTGCCATGGCAAGGTCACAGAATCACAGAATCACACACGTGGTGGGGTTGGAAGGGACCTCTGGAGATCATCTAGTCCAGCCTCCCTGATAGTGCAGGATCCCCTAGAGCAGATCCCACAGGAACACATCCAGGTGGGTTTGGAATGTCTCCAGGGATGGAGACTCCACAGCCTCCCTGGGCAGCCTGTCCCAGGGCTCTGTCACTCTTGGAGTAAAGAAGCATTTTCTTATATTCAGGTTACACCTCCTGTGGACCAGTTTGTGCCCATTGCCCCTTGTCCTGTCCCTGGACACCCCTGAGCAGAATCTGGCCCATACTCCTGCCACTCCCTATAGATACTGACCAGCACTGATCAGACCCCCCCTCAGCCTCCTCCTCTCCAGCTGAGCAGCCCCAGCTCTCCCAGCCTTTCCTCACAGGCAGATGCTCCAGTCCCCCAGTTTATTGGCCTATGCTGGGCTCTCTCCAGTGATTCCTTGTGTTGAACTGGGGAGCCCAGAACTGCACACAGAGCCCCAGAAGAGGCCTCATCAGGACAGAGTAGAGGGGGAGGAAAACTTCCTTCAGCCTGCTGGCCATGCTGTTTTTAATGCCCCCCAGGGTGGCATTGTCCCTTTTGGCTGTCAGGGCACATTGTTGGCTCAGGAACAGCCTGTTGTCCACCAGGAATCCCAGGTCTTTTTCCCCAGAGCTGCCTTCCAGCAGATCACCCCTAACTTGTGCTGCTTCATGGGGTTGTTCTTCCCCAGATGGACTGCTCTACACTTGCCCTTGTGTCCCTATTTGTCACTCAGTATTGCTTGTCCCTGTGTCACTCTGGCAGTGCTTGCAGGAGGCTTTGCTTGTCCCAGTTGAGCCTGGAGGATCTGGGAAGACATTTCCTGGGAGACCAACTGCAGGGAGCCACTGTTAGCTCAGCACAGACAGGAGAGCTCCTGCCTTGCCTGCACATGGGATGCACTGAGCATGTCCCGGGGTGGGGCAGTGGCCGAGCCCCTCAGGGGGCAGCAGCTCCTCAGAGCTGCGGGTCTGAGGCTCTGCTTGGTGCCCGCAGGCCAGTGCTGAGAAGCTCTGCCGCACCTATGAGGACCAGCTGAGCGAGGCCAAGTCCAAAGTGGACGAGCTGCAGCGGCAACTGACGGACGTGAGCACCCAGCGGGGCAGGCTGCAGACTGAGAACGGTACGGGGGGGTGGCAGCAGGGGACACGTGGCTGTCCTGGGGCTGGGCTTGCTCTGGAGGGGCCGTGGTGCAGGCAGGCAGGCTTGTCCTGCTTCCCCCATGGACAACAGAAACACAGCAGGAGCTCCATCTGGAGTGGGGGGCAGTCTGGGCTGTGCCCCCCTCGGGTCCTGCAGAGGTGCTTGTAGCTTGGCAAGGAGAGGAGCTCTGTGGTGATGCTGGTTGTGCTGGGGATGTGCTGTGGGCAGAAGGAGGGGTTCCCACCTGTCTGGCTTTGGTGTGCACCTCTTGCCTGGGTGGGGATACTGCTGGATCCACAGGCTCTGGGGATGCAGGCTAAGGCAGATTGAAGCCTTCTGCCCCCAAGTAGCTGGTTTGGCTCTGTTTGAACCCAGGGGAGCTTAGTCGGCTGCTGGAGGAGAAGGAGTCCTTCATCAACCAGCTGAGCCGAGGCAAGACCTCGTTCACACAGAACATTGAGGAGCTCAAGAGGCAGCTGGAGGAAGAGACCAAGGTGAGGCTTCTAGGGCATGGCTGATCTCTGAGTATCACACATCTCAGGCATGTGTCCCACTGTGGCAGGGGCCCAGATACTTGGACTGGGGAGCTGGGACACACCCTTCACACAGGAGCCCCCAGGGCAGCTCTTAGCCTTGGTGAAAAACAGAAGTTCCCTTTCCCCTGTCCCCAGTCCCAGCACCATGGCTGGTGTCCTGGAGCCAGCTCCTCCTCTCATGAGCTCTCCCTTCCTCAGAGCAAGAACGCCCTGGCCCATGCCCTGCAAGCCTCCCGCCACGACTGCGACCTGCTGCGGGAGCAGTATGAGGAGGAGGTGGAGGCCAAGAGTGAGCTCCAGAGGAACTTGTCCAAGGCCAACGCAGAAGTGGCCCAGTGGAGAACCAAGTATGAGACAGATGCCATCCAGAGGACAGAGGAGCTGGAGGAAGCCAAGTGAGTCTCATGGCAGGAGCCTGTTCCTGGCAGGTGGCAGGTTTTTTGTTCAAGGATGAGGTTTTCCCAGCCCCCAGGGTGAGACTGCAGCCTCCTGCCCAGACTTGACTGGGTTGGGGCAGGCTGTGGCCTCCTCTCCTTAGAGCAGCAGGGTGGGATGACCCTCAGGCTGGGAGCACTCCCCCCTTGCTGCTGTTGGCAGGAAGAAGCTGGCCAGCCGGCTGCAGGAAGCAGAGGAGGCTGTGGAAGCTGCTCATGCCAAGTGCTCCTCCCTGGAGAAGACCAAGCATAGGCTGCAGACGGAGATTGAGGACCTCTCTGTGGACCTGGAACGTGCCAACTCAGCCTGTGCTGCCCTGGACAAGAAGCAGCGCAACTTTGACAGGATCCTGGCTGAGTGGAAGCAGAAGTATGAGGAGACCCAGGCAGAGCTGGAGGCATCACAGAAGGAGTCTCGAAGCCTGAGCACAGAGCTCTTCAAGCTCAAGAATGCCTACGAGGAGTCCCTGGACAACCTGGAGACCCTCAAGAGGGAGAACAAGAACCTGCAGGGTAGGACTGGGCTCAAGCTCCCCGCCTTGGACCCCTGCCCAGGGTCCTGCTCTCACAGGCAGCCCGTGGCTCCCCTGTCCTCAGCCACATGGTGGGATGGGGTCCCTTGTAGGCAGGGAGCAGACCTTGCTGCTCAGCCAAGTCTGGCCCATTTCCTACTTGGGGGAAAGCAGCCCAGCCAGGAAGCCAGCGAGTGTCCTACCCTCTTGCTGGGGACACTCTGGGCAGAGAGGCAGTGTCACTTGGGTCTCGTTTGCAAATGGTCCATGTTCTGCTGCTGAGAATGCCATGGTTGTGGCATGACACTGGCTTGGAGGTGTTGCTCTTGGACAAGCAGGTCTCCACAGGTCCTTAATGCCTCTCCCATGTCCTCTCCTCACTCAGAATGTCAGGGAGTGCAGCAGGGCCCAAAAATGTCCCCAGGCACGAGCTCAGCTGCTCTCTGAGGGGCTGGGGAAACATCAGCCAAGCCTGGGCGGGGGGAAGGGGAAGTCACCTGCATGGGGCTGGCCCAAAAACTCACTCCTGACCAAACTATCCCTGCCAGAGGAGATTGCTGACCTGACTGACCAGATCAGTATGAGCGGCAAAACCATCCACGAGCTGGAGAAGCTGAAGAAGGCCCTGGAGAATGAGAAGAGTGATATCCAGGCAGCTCTGGAGGAGGCCGAGGTGGGTCCTTGTTTCCCACTGATGATGGCACGTGCCTGCTGCCCTTGAGAGCCACAGGCCCACCTGGGGCAGCAACCCACACTGTGCTGGCAGAGCCCTGAGCTGGGCTGGCACCCCCGGGCATCCACTCTTGGGGGCTGTGCAACCACAGCAAGGCTCTCATAGCTGGGGCCATGTGGATGGGGACATCTCCTCCACCAGGGCCCACCTTCTGATGGCTGCTGCTGTCTCTAGGGAGCCCTGGAGCATGAGGAAAGCAAGACGCTACGCATCCAGCTGGAGCTGAACCAGATCAAGGCTGACGTGGACAGGAAGCTGGCGGAGAAAGACGAGGAGTTTGAGAACCTGAGGTGTGTGTGTGTGTATGGAGAGGGGACAGAGCTGGTGCCATGGCCCTCACAGGGCTGGGTGTCCCCAGCAGCTGGGGCTGATCCATCATCCCTCCCACAGGCGCAACCACCAACGTGCCATGGACTCCATGCAGGCCACCCTGGATGCAGAGGCCCGGGCCAAGAACGAGGCCGTCCGGCTGAGGAAGAAGATGGAGGGAGACCTGAACGAGATGGAGATCCAGCTGAGCCACGCCAACCGCCAGGCCGCCGAGTTCCAGAAGCTGGTCCGCCAGCTCCAGGCCCAGATCAAGGTTGGGTGGGATGGGCTCCGGGTGCTGTCCCTGCTGCCATTCCCAGCTCCCCCCGTCCCCGCTGACCCTGCGCTGCCCGGCAGGACCTGCAAATCGAGCTGGACGACACCCAGCGACACAACGACGACCTGAAGGAGCAGGCGGCCTCCCTGGAGCGCCGCAACAACCTCCTGCTGGCCGAGGTGGAGGAGCTGCGGGCAGCACTGGAGCAGGCAGAGAGGAGCAGGAAGCTGGCAGAGCAGGAGCTGCTGGAGGCCACGGAGAGGGTCAACCTGCTCCACTCCCAGGTGAGGAACCGCCGCGTCCTGGGTCTCTGCTGGAGCAGCAGGATCCCGGCTTGGCAGCTGGGCCGTGGGGAAGGGCTGGTCCCTGTGACCCTGCCCTGCTCTGTCTGCAGAACACGGGGCTGATCAACCAGAAGAAGAAGCTGGAGGCTGACATCTCCCAGCTGAGCAGCGAGGTGGAGGACGCCGTGCAGGAGTGCCGCAACGCCGAGGAGAAGGCCAAGAAGGCCATCACGGATGTAAGGGCAGAGGGGTGGGTGGGTGGGAGGAGGGGCTTGGGGCTTCTCC
>NW_009953398.1:602325-604211 GCF_000747805.2 Chaetura pelagica | reverse complement strand
TGGTGGTGATGCTGTTCTGCTCTTGGCCTTGCAGGCTGCCATGATGGCAGAGGAGCTGAAGAAGGAGCAGGACACGAGCGCACACCTGGAGAGGATGAAGAAGAACATGGAGCAGACCATCAAGGACCTGCAGATGCGCCTGGATGAAGCAGAGCAGATTGCTCTCAAAGGGGGCAAGAAGCAGATCCAGAAGCTGGAGGCCAGGGTGAGGTGGCAGACCCCAGCTGTGACACCAGGCACTGCCCCAAGCCGTGTGTCACCAGGCTCAGCAGGGCACTGTCCCTGTCCCAGCCAGGCTGTACCCCAGGGGGACCATGGGCAGTGAGGGGCAGTCCCTGAGGAGCTGCCAGCCTGGGGCCAGCTCCTTGCCTTTGCTTGGGATGGCTCAGCCTTGGCTGTGGCTCCTCTGAGCTGGGGCTGGCAGCAGGGAGCTGATCTGGCCTCTGTCCACCCCCCCAGGTGCGGGAGCTGGAGGGAGAGCTGGATGTGGAGCAGAAGAAGATGGCTGAAGCCCAGAAGGGCATTCGCAAGTATGAGCGGAGGATCAAGGAGCTGAGCTACCAGGTACAGCAGCACCGGGGGCAGCTCCAGCCCAGCTCTCCCTGGGCTCACAGCCTCTGCAGCACAGCCCTGGCTTGTTCTGGGTGCTGTGCTGGGACCCACAAGGGCAGGATGGGCTCCTCCCTGTCCCACCATCCACCACCTGCTCAGGGTCTTTTGTCCCTTTGCTGGCACATCCCAAGCGAGGTGCTGGGGGACCAGGGTCAGCGGGATGGGTTGTGTGTGATGGGCCCTGGCACTCTGAGGCTCTTGGGGCAGCAGAGCCTGAGCGAAGGGGGAGTCTGCTGGGGTTCTGCTAAGGGGGCTGGGGCACTTGCAGGCTGAGGAAGACCGGAAGAACCTTGCACGGATGCAGGACCTGATTGACAAGCTGCAGAGCAAGGTCAAGAGCTACAAACGCCAGTTCGAGGAGGCGGTAAGTGCCCGTCCCCTCCCGGTGCTGCCCTTCCTGGGGATGGCTGCGAGGGAAAGTGGCCATGTGGGTGGTGTCCTGGCTGTGCCCCACATGCCCCCTCTTCCCTCACCCCCCCCCAGGAGCAGCAGGCCAACTCCAACCTGGTGAAGTACCGCAAGGTGCAGCACGAGCTGGACGACGCGGAGGAGCGCGCAGACATCGCCGAGACGCAGGTCAACAAGCTGCGCGCCCGCACCAGGGACGTCATCGTGTCCAAGGTGAGTCCACCCACCCTGGGCAGGGGGACACAGGCAAGGCCCCCTGCCAGCCCTGGGGCCAGGGAGCAGCTCTGCAGCCCTTGGCTTCATTCTGCCTGGCACTGCTGTCCTCGGCTGCCCCCGGTGCCAGGCGCTGCGGGGTGGCAGCGCTCCCTGCCTCCACAGCCAGGGGTTCACCCACATTCTTCTGTGTTGTTTCTTTTTTTGCCAGCACGAGTAGTTGGAGCCCACCTGCCAGCCCTGTCCTGCCCCCACCTGCCTGCTGGAGCATGGAGGCAGATGGCTGCAACAGTCACTGCCACCCTTGCACCACCTGAATAAATGTAGATGTGCCAGGACTTGCTCCCTTGTGTCTGTCATGGGGTAACCAGGGCCTTGGCCTCTGCCAGTTGGCATCTTGGGGCCACCTTTCACAGGCAGGAGCAGGGGAGAGGCACAGGCCTCCCCTCTCCTTGAGCCACTGCCCTGGGGTGTTCCAAGCTTCAGGTAGGGTCTGGGTTCCTCATCACTTCCCACCAAAACACTCCATCCCTCTCAGCTACAGGGGCCCAGAGCTGAGACAGAGCTGGGGTGTGAGGGTGGAGGACAGAACAGACCTTTCTGAAATGGTTCCTCCTGGGGAGAACATTAAAAAAAAAAAAAAAAAAAAACGC
>NW_009953398.1:592099-600934 GCF_000747805.2 Chaetura pelagica | reverse complement strand
AAAAAAAAAAAAAAAAAAAAAGGCCCAACTATTAGTCCTGCAGGGCAGAGGGAGGGTTGTTCCTGCCAAGAAAGACATCTCCACTCATTTCTTTAAAATAGATTTCTTTAATAGTTTCCATGTAATGCGTTTAATTGCAGTTAGTAAATTGGCATTAATCTGGGCAGCACGAACCTCAGCAATCCATGGGGATAGTGCAGACTTCCAGAAGTATTTTTGAGGGACAAGGGTCCCACTTCCCCATTCCCAGAACACAACCTACTGCCCCCTCCACTGAACCAGCGAGCTCTCCCAGCACCACACGCTGTGCTTCCTCCCAAAGCTCTCCAGAGGCAAGACAAAACAAGGATGGAGGACAGAGCTGCCTGGTCCCTCTCAAAATGAGATCCCTGAAGCATTGGGCAGGGAAAGATGAGCCCACAGGAGCATGGCCCCCAGTCAAAAAGCACCTGTGAGCCCCCCTGCCCTTTCCCCAGGCCTCTGGGGAGCTGCTCCTTTGTTGGCTCTGCCCTGGGTTCCTGCCCTGTGCCCCTCACTTCAGCCACCTGCCCCCCCGGGGTGAGCAGGGACCCCAGGGTGACTCTGCTCCCAGCCCTGGGAGGACCCTGTGCCCAGGGCAGGCTGGAGCAGGCCCAGCTCAGCCTCAGACAGGTCACCAGCCAAGGACAGGCCCAGCCTGGTCCCTAACTCTACATTCCATAAAGAGATGGGAATGAGACTGTGCAGGTTGATAGCAGCAATCCCTGGATGCACCAATTAACTAGATGCAAAGGCATCCCTTAACTTAAAAGCCTTTTAATTTGAAGCATTTATTTTAAGTGTACATCTATTACAGTTAAGAAGCAAAGATACACCAAAAACACAAATACCCAAGAACAAAAAAAAGTACAGATGAGAAAGAAATTAGCTGAGGGGAGGGAGGGAGAGAGGTGGGAGGACCTTGATGAAGAACAGAGAGTTGCAGCTGCTGTAGCAGGGAGCTCCCTGACACAAAGGGAGCAACTGGGGTAACCTCACTGGAGCAGGACAGTCTGCCCAGGGGACTGAGCTCCCTGGGGAGGGACACAGGGACCCCCTGGAGCTCCTGCAAGGCTCCAGCTTTATGCACAAGCTCAGCAGCTCCAACCACCCTGCAAGCAAAGTACTGACTTCAAGTCCAGGTGAGATCAGCAAGAGGAGAAGGGGGAGGTCTGGAGAGCAAGTCCTGCAACCTGGGGCTGGAACCCTTGTCCACTCATCCAGGTCCCAGCACAGGGATCCTCAGCGTGGGTTTAATTCTGCTGGCAAAGATTAGGGACAAAATCCTACAGCTCTGGGACATCCTCACCCCTGGCCACTCTCCAGAGGTTGGAAAGAGCTGAAGTCGAGTCATGTCGTCAAATAAGTTAAGAACGTTTATAAAAATTCAAAGAAAACTGGTTTCTCTGAGCTGGAGCTGCAAGACATTTTTTTTTACTTCAATGCAATGGCTCAGGACTTCAGACTGAATCTCATTCCTGGGAATCTGCCTGTCTTGGAGCAACACAATTAACCTTGGTGAGAAGGCAGGAAACGTGCAGGCTTGACAATCAGGAGAGCCAAAACCCAACTCCCCTTTCCCAACATATCCAAAAAGTTACTTTCAATTCAACCAGGAGTGTTTATTCCCAGCACTTAACACATTCTGATTAAAACAGATCCAGGAAAAAAAAAACAACACACCTGACATCTCCAGTAAATATTGCACTTCAAGATTAATGTGTGTGTTGATATTAAGGACTGAAAGCAGAGACTGACCCTAAGACTTCCAGGCATAGCAGGTTAGCATCAAGAGCAATGGTCCTGAAAAGGATTTTAAAACCAGTTTAGTTACCCAAGAAGGAACAAGCTGCAAGTTTAAAAAATTAGTACATTTTAATGCTAGTGCTCCATGAAAAAGCCAACCCCTATTGCAATTCCACCACTGCTGAAATGTCTCTGTTCTCCACAGATATTGCAAAACACCTTTGGATGGGAAGGATCTGCAGGAAAGAGCAGGAGCAGAGGTTCTCTCCTAACACACAAACAGACAGCTTTAGTACCAAATGATCCAAAAGTAGATGGTAAAGAGGTGACTGGAGCCAGGGCTCTCAGGAATTAAAAGCACACACACACACTCTCACACTCTAACCAACCCTAAGCCCCTGGTTCCAAAGCCCAATGGAAGTCACACCTGAAGGGAGTCCTTGTGGTGGCTCTGCACGTGGCTGGTGAGTCAGGTCCCAGTCAGGCTGGCTCCTTGGACCTCACATTTGGAGGGCAATTTCTGTGCTTTTTGACTTGCTAATTCTGGTAGCCATGAAATACAGCCACACCTACATTGGCACATACAGAATATCCTCATCTGTCAATTAAAAAAAAACCCAACCCTCTGACCAGCCTCGTGGGGCTGCGAGAGACAGAGGGGGGGGAAAAAACAATCAAGAGGCTGTTTTTTTGCAGGTGAATATTTTTATCCCAGAATAACTGGAAGATACATCCCTGAATGTGTTGCCCAGAGAGCTTTCCAAGTCTCTTTTTGTTAAGAGATCAGAGCTGGGGATCAGGAGAGGGCTGGGGTTGTGACAATGCAGGAGGGCCCGGCGCTCCGAGCCGCACACACACACACACTACACAGCGTATCCCTGAAAATCCACGGGCTGAGGTGCCCCCCGAGTGCTGTCCTTGAGAGCCCAGGGTGAAGGGTTACTCCTCAGAAAAGTCTCTGTCAATGTCCATATATGCCTCGTCGATGTAGCTAACTATGGCACAGGGGGATGTCCGGTCTGGACTGAGCAGTATAGATACAGTCTCTTTCCAGTAGGTAAAACTAATACATGAGCTCTGTGGGAAGAGATGGGAGAGGATGGTTAGTGTGGTTCCCAGGCACCAACAGGCAGCAGAAGACACAGCCCAGAGTCAGGCAGCAGAAAGCACTGAAATAGCTTCCTGTTCAGCCTGACTTCCCCAGCCACAGTTTCACACCTCAGGTTCCCCGTTCAGCCCAGGCTCCCCAGGGTGTGGAGCAGAAGGGATGGGTGAGTGGATGTTGAACCACCACCTGTCACAACCAGCCCCACCACCCATCCACGGGCTGGACTCCCAGCACCTGGGGCAACTACAGTCCCACTCAGAGCAGCACAGGACAACCAGCAGCCCAAGCTTCTTTGCTGTCCAGCCCAAACACAAATGGAGACACTGTGGTGCTGCAGATCATGCCAGTGCTGGCAGTAGCTCCTGCTCCTGGGGCAGACAGAGACAATACACCCTCCCTGCTCACATCCCTCCTGCACTGTCATCTGCAGGCCAACAGGCCCCTCCAGCAGCCCTACACCACATCAGATCTTACCCAAAGCCTTCATACACTGGACAACTATTTCCATCCTCCCAGTGGCCCAAGATGCAAGTACCACAGTGTGCACACCCAGTGACAGCCTGGTGAAGGTCACATCAAGTTTGGGAGCTGGACTCTGCTGCCACCTCACCAGCCCTGCCTCTCAAACCCACTCAGCTTTGGCAAGCCTCATTCTGTGTGCCAGAGCCAAGGCCTGAGGTGTTGTGTGCAGGAACACCCAGCACCCACCCTGTGGTCTCACTGGGAACCTGACTGGGCCAGGTGGTGTGACAAGCCCTACAGAACATCACGCTGAGGGGCAGAACCTGCTCCCTTCTCTCCCTTCACGACCTCCCACTTCCCATTTTTACCAGGATATTGCTACGAGTGGTTTTTGCTGCAGTGAGAGGACCACATACATTTTCTAAGCAGGTGCTGTCTTTGTCCTTGTTGAGGTAATGCTGCTGCCAGAATCGCAGGAGGCTGTGGAAGTTGTTCAGGATGAAGCCCGGGTATTTCTCCGTGTATTCCATCTGTTGCAAAGTGCGCAGGTAAAAAGGCAGCTTCTCTTTCCTTCGGGCCAGCATGAGGATGACTAAACTTGTGTTCAGACAACTGACATTTTCCTGAAAGTAAAAACAACACGGTAGGTCAAACAGTAACAAAAGGGGACGTCAGTTGTACCCACGTCCTTACAAACGGTGCTCATGGGAAGCACGCAGAGGTGCTCCCCAAGAAACCAGGTTCCTCCCTCCTCCCAGCCCAGTTCCTCACTAGAGAATCAGCCAGAGAACTTCCAAGTCAGTCTGCTCTTTACCTGTGTCAGTGTCTGTACGTGGATAATGTTAATGAGACGGAACAGGAAGGACATCCTCATGGACATCTGGGACATGTAGGACAGCAGGCGGCACTCGGACAGCACCTCTGCAACTGCAGCAGGGGGAGAGAGACAATCACCAGCTGCTTCCAGCTCAGGCACATGGGTCCAAGCAGTAAGAACTGCTGCACAGGCTGCAGCAACCAACCTGCAAAGTGGCATTTCTCTGTCTGAAGCCAAAATGTCCCAAGGGCAGACTGAGAATGTCCTCTGTCACTCCCAACCCCCTCCCCACTCCTTGCTCTTTACCTTTAGCATCAGACTGGTTCTCAAACCGGTCCAGGGACAGTGTGATGCAACGCACCAGCATGTTGGAGTCAACCAGTGAGCTGTTGATCTGATTTAAAAATATCTGGAACTGAAGAGAAAAGACAGAGTTGCATTAAAGAAAACAAACAAACAAATTAATCCTTGGTGAAGTCACAGAGGAGGCCTGGCAGAACCTTTCAGACCCTTTTCAGGATGCACGTGGCCAAGAGGTCTGCCCGCCCTGTTGGCACAAGAACAGGTCAGTGAACACAAGCAGGAAGAGCTACAGAGAGGGTTTGGTGAGGAGGGCAACAGTAAGTGTTGTCCAGACTTTAGACACTGAAAAGAATCCCACTCTTGAAGGATACTGGAAAAACCACCTTGACTTCTGAGCACAAACACCTACAACATGCACTCCACCAACATAAGGCCTCACACACATGGACAATCTCCCCTTCCCTTCAGAAACAAGAGTTAGGTTCTGAATCCCAAAACACTTAGGCTTCATTTCCTTTTCTGTTGTCTCTAACAAGAATAAGAGGAGTTATATGCTTCCAGGTCTGCCTCAGCCACTCCAAGCCAATACTGGCACTGAAGGCTGACCAGAACATCCCTAGAGCAAGTAAATACTCAAAACCACCAGGGAACAGAAAAATACTCAAGTCCTGGCAGGGCTAAAAACTTTTGTGAAGCTGTGTCACTTGACAGAGAGCAAGATTTTATATAGTGCTTGTTCTGAAAGAGGGAGATAAGACAGCATGACTGTGGCCTTGGTAGTTCCTCCAGCTCCATGTTTTCCTACCCTTCTTTTGTACAGCACAGAGGAAGTGAGGGATTCATACAGCATGAGAAGGAAAGAGGTTATAGATCAATAAACAGGAAGCACAAAGTATCAAGACAGATTCTCTAGAATCTGTGTGAGTTTATTTACCAGAAAACAACCTGAAATTAAATACATCCTTCTTTTAAATACTTCTCTGCTTCTACTCTCCAAGGTCTGCCAGACCTAACTGCCACCAGAAAAACTACAGCAACATAAGCAGGAGTATGAGGTAGTTCAAAACCCAACCAACAGCTGATGTTCCATGCACAAAGTGCACAAGAGCATGAAACCACATTCTTGGTCTATGTATGCAACCAAGTTTTAGAGGTTACTGCATCAGCCATGACTTCTTAAAATGCCAGGAATTTCAAGTAACATCAAAGATGTGTCTTTTTGCAGTATCAAATATTAATGCATATATTTAAAGTCATCTCCATGAAGAACCCACACCCCAAGCTCCACTAAAAGATTGTTTGGAGCCTGTCTCATTGTCTACAACAAACCCAAACTCCAGTGACTTCAAAGGAATTGCTCTGTCATCTTGGGGCCCTCACCTCAGACCTGCCTGATCATGCAACAGGGCAATGTTTTATGACCAGCTCAGCACTTGCTGACTCAGAACACCTGGGAGCAATTGCAGAATGATAGAATGGTTTGGGTTGGAAGGGACCTTGAAGATCATCTAGTTCCAAACACTCTGCATGGGCAGGGACACCTCCCACTACACCAGGTTGCTCAGAGTCCCTGAAACATGAGTGTACCCAGGAACATGCAGGTTTGTGAAGAGATTTCCATGTTTACTGAGCACCAAGCTCAACCATCACACCAGAATCAGGAAACGAATCTGCCTCTCTTGGTGCTACGTTTGCTTGTAAGAGGTTGTAATTTGACCCAATGGGGACAACTTTTACAAATATTTACCTTCTCATCTGTGTTGATGTACTTGTTGAATCTCTTGAATGCATCAATATTGAATTTCATCAGTTCTCCCAGAAGGTCAAAGTAACTCTGGAGCACATCTCGTGACTTGCACTCACTATCAACAATGCAGTAGAGAATATGCTGGTGTGGGAGAAAAACATGTTATGGCCACAGTTTAGCCCAAACCAGCAGCACAGCACAGACTCTGATTTCATCACTATTTAAAACATTTATCTGCAGGTTTAGCTCTTAAGAGGACAGAACTAAAGACAACAATTCAGGTGAGGCTGTAGAACTGGCCACCACAAGCAGAATCCACAGATGCTTTTCAAAAGTTGCCCAGTATATACTTAACACTACATTTTTACCCTCTCTTGAAATAATTACAGATAAATCCTTCTGGATGGCTATGGAAATACATTACAGAGGAAGCCTGACAGGCACTTCATTACCTCCAGGAGCCCTCTCTTGAGCAGGAACATCTGGTCTGCATAGGAGGTGGTGCCTCGTAGAAAACTTTCAACTGCCCTCGCTTGCCAAAACCTGAGAAACAGAAGAAATGAGGTTTAAATTCTGGAGCAAGGGGAGTATTTTATTTCAGACCTAATTAAAATCAATTTTCCTCATGTTTCATTCCAATGTGAAGCTGGATTTGGACATGTTGAACCTGGATTTGCTGGGTATGAAGGGCCATGCAAGCCCTGCCATTCTCCCCCCCCTGCACTGTCCCTGTGGCAAGTGCAACAAAACCAGAGCTCTTCACAGCTTCTGATTATCAAGCACTTTCATCTGCTGGGAGCTGTATGAGAACAGTCAACTGGAAACAACTTGTTACAGAGCAGAGGGAACCTACCTGAAGGAGGATTCAGCTGGTTCCTTCTTCATGACCTGCAGCAGTCTGGTCAACAACCCTCTTTTCCCATCACAAACAAGACTCCTAGAGCATGTGAAGAAATGGCAGCATAAGGCAACACTGTACCTTGTACAACACTGAATCCAGTCTTTTCCCCAGAGCTTTTAATGATCAAAATCCCAATCTTAACTAAATAGTACAAATATTAACTTGCATTACTAGTTCTACCAGGTCTCCCCACTGCCTTCAGTAAATACCTGCAACATGACTTTTAAATAAATCCCAGAGAAAAGTGATTCATACTCTCTCAGAATTGTTATGATTTCAGAAATACCAATTCACATCTTGTAGGAATTAAGAGATTAGACCTAAACACATACCACATGTGAGCTCAGGAATGAAAGCAGCCAGTTTTAGGCCAGAGACTGAGCAGTGCTGCCTGTCTGGCTACACAAACACAGAGGCAGAACAAGCTGCTTCAAGTGGCACCCAAAAACCAGCCCAGGGTGCATGGTGAGCACCTTTGCCGGGCAGCCAAGGCCCAGCTGACAGAGCCCTTGTGGGAAGTGGTTTTCCTGGTCTGTTCCTATTTACACACTTGATCCACTTCCTTTCAGTCTGCTCCTAAGAGAGTGAATTTTTCCCCCTAAACCCCTTTTTGAACAAAGCCAAAAAGGTTCCTGTGCCTAGAAGGGTCTGAGTCATACAGACACCACTTCTTCCCAATTAGGTACAGAATTATGATAATAGTAATAATAATTATAATCCAGAACTCCTCTGAGAGAATTCCATTTTGAAGCCAGGTAAAGCTGCTCTATGCAGACCAACTCCCTAGTGACACTCTGGGGAGAATTTTGACATCTAAATTCTAAGACCAACGTGAGGTTTACACCTTGAGAGGTTTACACAGCAGAATTGTGCATGAAATTAAAACACTCCATGTAACAGATACTAAAATATAACACTAGAGAACCTCTAAGTGGTTTAACGTGTTAATCTAATATAGCTTACTCTAGTTATTAGCAGTTCTTAAAATAAAGACTAAGCAGACACATGTAGATCTGTTTATTCAGATTGCAAATGGATGTGTGCACAGTCTGCTCCTGAATCTCTAAACTAATTTATTTGCAGCAGCAGTTCATACACTAGTGATCCCAGTTTACTCTCCAGGTCTGTCTGCAATGCCTGCTGTGAGAAAGGCCAAAGAGGCAGACCCAACCCATCATACTGCAGTCTGGGCCACGAACTCAAACCCCTGGCTTAGATTTGAGTTTGTTTGAGAAGTGCTTTACTCTGAGCACAGCCACACTTGACATTTGCTAATGATCGTGAACGTCACACACCTGGACGCCTTCCTGCAACGTGTCACTGAAATGAAAGCAAGTGAGGTGGACTGAAGGACCTCAAATGAAATGTGAGGTGTGAGGGTGGTGAGACACTGGCCCAGGGAAGCTGTGACTGCCCCATCCCTGAAAGTGTTCAAGGGCAGGTGGGATGAGGCTTGGAGCAACCTGGTCTGGTGGGAGGTGTCCCTGCCCATGCAGGGGGTTTGGAATTCTATGATCTTTAAGGTCCCTTCCAACCCAAACCATTCTATGATGATTCACAGAATCCCAGAATCTCAGGGGCTGGAAGGGACCTGGAAAGCTCCCCCAGCCCAACCCCCCTGCCAGAGCAGGGGCACCCAGAGCACATCACACAGGAACGTGGCCAGGGGGGTTGGAATGTCTCCAGAGAAGGAGACTCCACAGCCTCTCTGGGCAGCCTGGCCCAGGGCTCTG
>NW_009953398.1:588492-589538 GCF_000747805.2 Chaetura pelagica | reverse complement strand
CCAGGGGGGTTGGAATGTCTCCAGAGAAGGAGACTCCACAGCCTCTCTGGGCAGCCTGGCCCAGGGCTCTGTCACCCTCACAGCAAAGAAGTTCTTCCTGAGATTCACATGGAACCTCCTGTGCTCCAGTTTGCACCCACTGCCCCTTGTCCTGTCACTGGACATCACTGCACAAAGCCTGGCTCTGTCCTCCTGACACTGCCCTGAACAGATTTGTGCTCACAGATGAGGTGGCCCCTCAGTCTCCTCCAAGCTCCAGAGACCCAGCTCCCTCAGCCCTTCCTCATCAGAGAGATGTTCCCCTCCCTTCATCAGCTCTGTGCCTCTGCCCTGGGCTCTTTCCAGCAGTTCCCTGTCCTTCTGGAACTGAGGGGCCCAGAACTGGACACAATACTCCAGATGTGGCCTCACCAGGGCAGAATAGAGGGGGAGGAGAACCTCCCTTGACCTACTAACCACCCCCTTTCTAATGCACCCCAGGGTGCACCTCCATGAAACAGGTGCTATCAAACCTCCAACCTAAGTGTTTGCAAAATGTTAGAAGCTGCTGAGCTGACCCCACATCCCTGCTCACCTGTCTGTGTTGACAACTGCATCCACTTCAGGGATGTTGGCTTTATGGGAGATGGCACTCAGTTCATTCAGCTCTTGGCTGTTTAGAAGAAGATACTTGTTCCTAAAGTGAGACAGTTGGGGAGGAGGGGAGAAAAATGTGATGAATTCAAGAGGCAGGCAAAGATCCAATCCCAGGAAGAGTAAAGCCATATGCCTAGGAGGGCTGCAGGCCTGGGCACTCAGCTCCCACTTCTCCAGCTCTTCACGGCCACTCACACTCCCCTCCACCACAGCACACACTCAAGTCAGACCCACCAGCTGCTCCAAAAAACCTCCCCAAAATTCACCAGAGGCAAGTTTCTACACTGATCAGCTTCAAGAGGCTGGCTCTTTGCTGACCTGTTCAGAATCTCATGGGGTTTTTGAGTATCTGCTTCCAGATGATTTTGGACAATCTCTTGCTGAATTTCAGCAGAGTTAATAGCACACTC
>NW_009953398.1:584741-588398 GCF_000747805.2 Chaetura pelagica | reverse complement strand
AGTCTCTCTCCCTCACAGTGACCATGCTCTTCATTAGCAATAAATCTCTGTTATAGAGCAGAAACTGCAAAATTAGTACACAATCCATCTGGCACTTACTACTCTGAGCAAACTGCTCACTCTGGAAATTGTTTAAAGCTTCACGGAATGTAGACAAGAAAGCAGGAGATACAAACCCAAGGGCTTTGCATGAAATGTTTTATCAAACACAGAACTTTTCACAATGAAAACCAATTGATCTGTATGTAAAATAAACTAAATGCAGAACAAGCCTGACAAAGTGGAAACGTAGCCCAGAGGCTGAGTTTGACAGACCCCCTCCAACTGAGGCTGCCATGGGCAACTCCTTTTGATCTGGATCAACAGGTTTCTGATATGAAAAGAAAGCCTCTCTCTCCATGCAATCAACAAGTGCTGCACGTTTGGTTTATACACAGTTGTGCTGAAGTCAGTATTGGCATGTAAATACTTGCTCTTCCTGTCCTCAGCTAACCCAGCTTATCTGTGATTCCATGGAAAGTTCATCTAACTGTTTGTTTCAAAGCCCAAACCAGATTCCACACGTTCCCCTTGCTCAATGCTCCAGCTGGAAGTTGTTTTCTGTTTAAAGACTGAGATCTTTGTAGTAACCACTTGAGTAGGAACATCACCTAAAGAGATTTTACTAGAAAACCTGGAGAGATTCCTGGACAGACAACGTCTTGCATGGGGATTTCCAGTCAGTCAACCTTTCCCTGCTGTTCACAATATGACCAGCAGCTCCCCATTCTTAAAGCTAATACTTCCTGATAAAAAATGCTGATACTTTCAGCATTTCAGCATAGAAACCTACACAAAAATATGGCCCCAGCTGTAGATAAGACCAGCTGGGCAAGAAGTGAAGCCATAAACAGTTAGTGCAATATGCCTCAAGTGCAGATGTCTGTGAAGAGTAGGAAATCATCTTCCAGGACTGAACTAGAGCAAGAGGATATTGATAGAAGGCAAGATGGGATTCTGCAACCAGAGCACCAAGTGCCTCTGTACCAGCAGGAGGTGTGTTTGTTGAGTAAAGCAATAAAAAATAAATTAAAAAAAAATAATTAAAAATCTGCATCAACCCTTGACTAGTCCAGCAGACTCAAACTGCCTTTTGAAGGCAAACAGAAGCTTTCTTCCTATTTCTAATTCAGGTCCCCAGGGGCTAGACTAACAGATAACCCCTCTAACCTTTTCCCACCCAGTTTAACCTGGTCTTCTCCATTGCTTTCACCACAATCTTCTACCAGCCTCTGTTTCATTCTTGCTACACTCTGAATTACACCTGAACATGTCCCCACAGGGCAAGGTATGCTCTTTGTGAGCACTCTGGCTCACTACCAGCTCCCAGAGAAGACACACTGACAGCATCACGAAAGCTGCCTCCTTATTTCTTCAGCCAGCAAGTGTTAATTCGTCACACAGAAGTTTCAGTTCGTCTCAACATGAAGCAAAATGGGCTATTTTTAATCATCAACAGACATACTAAGACATGCCCATTGGAGAGTATATCCCAAGCCTTCTCATGGCAGGAGCTGAAAGGCATGGAAACATCTGGATGGAATTTCAGGACAGCACAATGCTCTTCCCATGGAGCCTGCACCGTGCCCAGGACACCCACTGGAACCAGGCAAACACTGCCCAGACACAACCCACCACAGCCTTTCATACTCACTCGTGGTGATCACTAAAGCTCTGAAGAAGCCTCAAGAACTGTATCTTTAAAGTAATGTCCTAAAAAGAGAAGAAAAAAGTCAAAAGAATTTGCTTTAGGATTTTGGGATGGCATTAAGTTACCGAGCTGACCCAAACTGAATTGAAAACCTCTCCAAATCAAAGCCATTTGGACAGCAAAGCAAGTGACCTGCAGCAATGGAGAAGGCTGCACTTTGCAGGCTTCCCATTATAGAAGAGATTGCCTCCAAGCCTATGCATGGAACTGTTATCAAAATCTCTTCTCACTGTAAAGGCAAAAGCAGCTCATCACTGTATTGAATGATTTCGAGTATCTAGGTTTGGGGAAAACAAACAAGGATAAAAACATACCCACACCCTATCAAAAAAAACCCAACAAAATAAACTTAAAGGGACACCAATCCATTCTTTGTTCTGTGCCTCTCCTTGCCAGACCCACTAGCTATTGTTTCCTTAAGCTTTGGTTGTCTTCTACCTTTGGCCTCCAGGGAGGGAGCACAGAATGTACCCTTTTCTCAGCTGCCAAACTCAGAAAAAGGGCAACTGGCCCCTGCTAAACTCCTAACATGCCTCAAAGATAAAGACTTCAGTGAAAAGAAGTCATTCACAAAAACCTGAATGCTACCACATCTCAAGTCATTCATGACACAATCCCCCAGTCAATCAGTACAACTCCTCAGTTAAGTGCTAAGATAAAAAGCCAGTAAAGAAGTTAGAAAGTTACTCACTGGGCTACAATCACAATTTTGATTGTGTCCATGCAGAACAAGGGCTGAAGCTGAATGCTTTCTCCAGATCAGTTTGTCAAACAAGTTGTTGAGGCCAGGAATCAGTTTGAACTCTGCTATCATTTTATGAACCTGGAAAACAAAGAGAAGCACACTTGCTGCACCCTCAGATATGGATATAATGTTGTCTGGTAAACAGATGGGCACAATTATGTCATCCTCTGACAGCAGAAAGTGAATTCCTTTATCAAACAGTGTGTGTCTGTGTTAACATGCACACTAACCACGGTGAATCATTAGTTTCCATTTGGTGAACATAGAAAACAGACACTTTGGGAGAAAGTTGTTAGCCAGTGCTTCTGGAAGCCCCTTTGGACATTGGGAGATCCCTTACAGCACACTGAAAATACATCTACACTTAACCTCTGTATCACAAAACCAAGCTGTGAAGGTGCTGCTGCCAGTCACCTACTGAGGGCCCTTCTGCTTCCGAGCTCCTGCAGCAGAAGCTGAGGGAGTCCTCTGACCACAACACAAACCACCAACCATTTCTGTCCAAGTGATCCAGGCAGGAGTTCTGAGCACAGGAGAATCCAGCAGTAACACAACCACACTGCAGTTCAAGCACTGCTCCTTCAGGTTAAGAGGAAGCTCAACTTCTTTAGAAAATGCTCAGAAGAAAATGCCAAACTTCTCAGCTTTATTTATCTTTCTGCCTGCCAAGCCAGGACATGGTTCATCATGGCACGTTTGAAACAGGCTATAGAGCTAATAAGGTCATAATTTTCCTGTCATCAGCTGCTGGATACCTTCAGTCCAAGTTTTGGTGCTTCTGATGTCATTTGGAAGATGAGGAATAGGAAAAGTACAGTGGGACTCTAATCCTGTGTGTTACAGATGAAAACCACACATGCTTGTGCAGCCCAATGTGCTGTAAATATTAAGTGCCCAAGGCAGTAATGAACATGGTTCCTTAATATCAAGTCACCTAAAGAACAACCTAGGTCATCCCTGGGATGCAGAATTATTACTAGCAGTATTATAAGCAGCTCAGTCCATTTTGTTCTATTTCCTCAAGTACCTGAATGAGTGAAATAGATTTGAAGCTGATGCTATTTTACAGGTTTTCACCGTTATTCTTGTTCACAGCAGAACTTGGGCATCCCTCGTGGCTGTAGTCACCAACTTTCCCACCTAGATGGAAATCACATTCCTG
>NW_009953398.1:571190-584597 GCF_000747805.2 Chaetura pelagica | reverse complement strand
TTCCTGCTCCTGGGCATCTCTGAATATCCCACCTGAGGAGGCCTGCAGCCCCTTTCCTCCTCACCCACACTACCCTGACAGATTGCAAAGCTTGGAGTCCCTCGGTGCTTCCTGACACTTTGATCTAGTTACAAGTCTCCAACAAAAACAGCTCTGAGGAATGTGTCCCAACAAAGCCCTCTCTGTAGTCCTTGTTCTCTCAGGGGCCAGCATGGGCACAACAGGATGAAGCCAAGCACATGAGCTGCCTCAGCCCCTCGCTGAGGAGGAGCACTCTATGCTCATCACTTTAACTTGTGCATCTGTTCCTTTCCATACACAGCATCCCCTGCTTATTCCAAATGACTCATCCTTCATTTCTAACGTCTTTAGTTGACTTTTAGTTTGCTTAACTCTTAAGTTCTCACCTGCCAGACAGCTGCAGACCCAGCTCCTGAGTTACAGTTACTGCCTTTGGATCACTCTCCCTCCCAGACCCCAAACTCATGACAAGTGCTCAACCTGCAGTGCCAGGACAATCCCTGTTCTACATTCACCCTTCAAACTCCTTGGACTTTTTCCTGTTGCTGCTCAGCTTTGCACAAATTGCTCCATTGCCTTCTCACTACCAAAACTATAATGAGCTTGTCCTGCATGCAGTTTGGCTCCCTGCAGCAGGAGCAAGCAAACCAGCTGATGGCCTTTCACCATAATGCAGCCATGCAAGACAGCCTAGAAAAATATGAGGAGAGTATTTTAGGGTGTGACCCTAATGAAAAGGAAGGCACAGACTTGCAGTGAAACACCACTTATCCCCAGGGGTGTAATCATCTCCAGCAGAGCAGCAGGCAGGAGCCAAGTCACTGCTAGCACAGTTGGCAATTTATGCAAGCTAGCCAGCAGTCAACTTTAACCCAAGGATTTAAACATTAGGCAACAGGTTGAGTTTATTAAAAAGCTGCATCATGCTTCAAGCAAATACCAGACCCTTACTGCTGGTTATCTTAGTGGACTGAGGCAGCTTTGTGGTGCCCTTTAGGAATTCTATGCAAAGTTATTTCAGTATAAAACCAGTAAGGTCTTTGGATGGTCAGACTGGAAGGCTAGTATCACAAATCCTGTGTTTTTATTCCCTCACTGAAGAAGAGACACCAACAAGCAGCTTAAAGGCTTGTCAGAGTGCAACTGCAGAAACTGCCATTCCCTGCTTATTGCAGCTTTCCATGTAGAACAGCTCAGCTCCAGTTCTTCCTGACTGCCTCTCAGGAAGGGGAATGGCTTCACATCTGCCACACAAGCTTTTGAAAACTACCCAGATTAAGGAATGAAGGATTTATCCTGTGTTTCAAAAGCAGTGGATTTACAAAGAGCTGGCCCTGAACGATGTGTTTCAGAATGATGTAACCAAAATCTTTCAAGAATTCAATTCCAGTCCTGAATCAGCCTTGGAGAAGTGAACTGTATATGCCAGCTTTATCCTTAGACAGTTTCCCCATTTGCATGGGGGCAGAAGTAGCAGAGGAAGACTAAAGAGTTGTTTTCCCAGGCAATTTAGAAAAAAAACCCCAACCCAAACAAGTCAGCCTCAAAGCTGGCTTTCTACCTTGTCACATCTGGCAGTGACAAACTCCAACTGGCCCAGGGAAGTAAGGAAGGGAGCACCTCCAGCTCCCTCAACAGGCAGCAGCAGGATGAGCTCGAGCTGCAAGTTATTTTCTGCAGGATCTGTAAAACTGCATTCCTGTGGTGAAATCAGGCATGGACAAATTATCTGACTTGATAAAACGGAAAGAAGAGTCCTCCTAACAGATTTGTGCTCTGGTAGGTCTAGTTATGTCTTGGGCTTCCTATTTTATGCCTAACAGAAACAGTACTTCTAAAAGGAATGACAGCAGGATTATGAGTTTCTTAAGGCAGTGACTGTGGTTTCTGCAAAAATCACTGGTTTCCTCTGGTTACTGTTGTACAGAAACTATTTAGTTTTAATGCTGAGTATCCACTTGTAGGTTCACAGTGAACAGATCAGTTATGTTCAGGGCTGTGCTACAAATGCACTTCTATTTTAAATTCAGATTAAGAGACTTAAGAGACTGCCTGTGACAAGTACTGGTGACTCCTGTACAGTGGGAGGTTACAGGCAGAGAACAAAATGCTCAAGATAAATGTGCCCAAGCAACAGCCCCCAGCACAGCTACTCTTGCCTAATACAACAGTCCTTCCAACAACTCAAAACAATTCGATCGTCCCAGTCTTTAGGGCATCCAAATGCCCCTGCTATTCCAAGCTGCTCTGCTGAGCTGAGCAGACTGCCAGTGTTGGAAACCTGTCAAAACTGCACCAAAGGATTGCTTCTCTTTTCCCTTCACAATGTGCTTTGACCCATTTAAATCAAACTCCAGCCAAGCTGCAGTGACTGGTTCTCCATAAGCCTACATGAGGCAGGGAACAAATTACTCTTCATTTTGAAGGCAAGAAATGCAAAGAGATGAGTGGGATTTCTAGGCAGTGCCTAGTGCAGACAGCACCGAAGTGTATTCTCCCAGCTGAGAGTTTAACAACAGGCTCACTCAGCTAAGACACAGGAACCTGCTGCAAAAATCACCCACTCATAAGGAAGGATTTCCACCCCAGAGGATTTCTGAAATGGAAGCAGCCAAAGAAGGGCAAGGCCTGCATTTGCTCTGTGCAATAAGAGAGGGGAAAATGCCTGGCTGCATCTCCCACAGCACCCAGGTACACATGCATCCACATGCTTCCTTACTCAAAAGGCACCTGCAGAGCCTGACCACCCCCATGCTTGTCAGCAGCCCTGCTGGCAAGCCCTGCCCTGTGGCTCACTCTGGTGCAGCCAAGATCCCCTGCCTGCCTGTGCCCTGCTGCAAGGATGGGATTTGCCCAGCTTTGTGCCTCCAGCTCTGCTCTTCATGTTCCTGCGTCCGTGACCTAATTAGTGAGGGCTGAGGTTTAAAGAGACATCAGCTCCTGCGTGTGGGACCAGCCAGGGCTCACCTGATTCCTCTGTCTCCCCATGAGCAGCACGCAGAGGACATACAGCACCTCCAGCTTGTACATAATCTCGTGCATGATCTTCATGGACTGGGGAAGCTGTGTCCGTGTGGAGGTGTTGGCCAAGCCACTTTCATCCGAAGACTCTGCACAAGATGGCAAAGCTGTGAGCCCTGAGGCAGCTTCAGCAGGGAAGGGGTTGAAACAGTTCTTACTTTGACACTGAAACACTGCAGATGTTAAGACCAGCACACCTGCCTGAATCTTCTCAACCAAAAATGGTGACATACAACAAATGTCAGTCTTAAATGCTACAGCAGAGGAAAAAAAACTGCTGGAATTTTTCAAGGGGACCAAGTTATATTTTTAAAAAAATTGTTTCACAATAGCACAATAGCATAATCTAACAAAAGTAAGTAGCATCACCTATAAGAATGACCATACTGCACCAGAAAGGACATGGCAGAACAGGTAATAAAAGCAGAGGAGAGATTATCAAAAGCATTTACTATTGGTCTCCTTCCATTTCACACCTCAGTCCCAGGTTATTTAGGCCACAGTTAAATAATTTTCACAGCCTTATCTAAAATAACACTAAGGGCAGAAATAGGATATAACACACCATGTATGTGAAGGGGCTCTAGGAAAGCTGAGGAGGGACTTTTGACAAGGACTTGTAGTGAGAGAACAAGGGGGAACGGATTAAAACTGAAGAGGGGAGGTTTAGGTGAGACATTAGGATGAAATTCATTAATGTGAGGGTGGTGAGACCCTGGCCCCAGTTGCCCAGGGTGGCTGCCCCATCCCTAGAAGCATTGAAAGGCAGGTTGGATGGGGCTTGGAGCAACCTGGTCTAGTGGAAGGTGTTCCTGCCCATGGAAGGAGCATGGAATGAGATGATCCTTAAGGTCCTTTGCAACCCAAAGCATTCTACAGTTGCAAGTGGAAAACAAGACAACACCTAGAAGGTAAGCACAGATATAGTGAAACCTGTAGGCTGTAGTTCATAAAGGAGTTAGCTCTGTGCACAAGACATGTAACCCACAGTGATGAACTGCCCTGCCACAGGGTAGTGTGAAAGCTTTGAGCCCAGGTGAAGAACCAGTAACCAGGCTAACACACAAAGGAAGGAAACCATCAAAGGCTAAAAGCACAGACAGCACCTCTGACTCAGAAGTCCCTAAGCCACAAGCCACTGAAGGCAAAGGCAATGTTCTGGGAAAGTAAATTTGGGTTTGCTTGCTAACTGGTGCTGTGGGTCAGAGGTGGGACTGGGTGTGTTCCAGCTCAGCAGAACTGCCTTGTGAATTCTGTTCCAGATTACCAGATGTTCTTCATCTTCCTTCAAGGTAGGGTGTGAGAAGCTGCTGGAGCACTCACCTATTTCATTTGCTGTATATTTTCAGAAGTTTTAGTAATTGCTACAAAACTAATGAAACTGAATAAAGAATAAAGTTTTTTAAAGAAGAGGTAGATATCAACATTTTGGGATAATTCTGTTCTGTTATCAAGTGCCTCAAGTTCTACAAGACAGACACTGCATTGTTTTAATACTGAAGTGTGAAGAAAAAACAGGAATAATTTTTTTTTTCCAGTTAACTGATTTAATTTTGCTGGAACTACCTTTCCTTTTTAAAGGAGGGGCCACTTCTTTATATGAAGCATCTGGACCTAAAGCCATCACCTTAAGTTTCAGAGCAAGATGCTGGTGAAGTCACTTACCTGAGATGTGTGTTATCTTTGTCCCCCCTAGGGGAGATTAAAGCTGAGGATGTACAGAGTTATATGGGTGTGCTGTGGGGACATTTCATTTTGCCAGTTTTAGTCCATGGAAAGAAAAACCATCAGTGCTACTTGAGAACAAAATGAGAGGCAGACCTAAATGCTGACACGTTGGTCTTCCATGCAGGAAAAGGGGAATCAACATCAGTTGGAAGGAAAAGCAACACAAGGGAAACACTGACGTTTAAGGTACGTATCAGCTAACAGTGGTGAGAGGAAAGCAAGCCCAATACCTGTACTGCTCTGCTCTGCCTCTTCATTTGCCACTCTCATCAGTGCATCAAGTACTAGTGCATTGTCCAGCCAGGTGTACCATTCTTCCAACTCCTGGAGGAAGCTGGAAGTACCTGTGGTTTCAGACACTTTCCGAGTTGCCAGTTTGCACAATCGCTCAATGAAACCCGGGATATTTAAAAGGGTAGCTGCAAAAGAAATATAATTTGATGATGATTTAAGATCACCAACACACCAGTCATCAAAGCCTCCACACCACAAGGTTTCTAAACTCCCTATAATATAGAAGAGTGTACAGAAAAATTCCATCTATTTAAAAATATGCAAAGATGGAAGAAGCTGGTGCACTCTCCTATTAAAGACTACGAGAGCACATATGTACCCTGGGTATAACTCCACCAGTGCTAAACTGGTTTGTGTTGGACTTATACTGGAAAAAAATCAGTTCTACCCTACTCTGACTGCTTGTTTCCAGCCAATTCCCTTTTCCTGGCACTGCTGTTTTCCAGTTCACACTGAGTCAGTATCAAGGAACTGATCTGGCTGAAAATCAAGCAGGTAGAAATAAAGCAGCAGCCCTTGGAAAGGGCAGCTCCACTTCTCCCTTCCTCTGTGCAATGTCACAGCTTTTGTTTACCTCCTAGGCTGTTTGTCCCATAGCAAACTGCACTAGCTCACTTCAGTAGCTGGGTAGAAAGCTTTTTAAGTACTGGCTTAATGAATTAGTTCATCATGGAGCAGAGCAAATGGGGAACACATGACAGCAGCCCCAAGTCAGTGGGTTTTAATTGTTGTGCAACTGCATCCTTCAAACCAGCAGCTCAAGTCTCCAGAATGCTTGGGGAGGTGCTAAAAACTGCATTTTGTCCTCAAGTTTTCACAGAATAACTTAATTACAGAACCTGTTTATTACAGATAAATGGCTGAGTCTTTGCTTGACTACATACTTGCAGATGGAAATGGAAAATGACCAAGATTTTGGCCATGAACACTACAGGAAAGAGCTGCAGGATCCTTCCCACTGGTACCATCTATGAAAGAATACGCTCATGACAAATTTTTTTAAAATGGCTTATGCTTTAGGCTTGGATACAGTCTGCAAGTGTGCAAACAAAAAATTAATAGTTAAACAGCCCAGCTCTGTGGGATCCAAGCTGATTCAGTTGAACTAATCTAAACTTTGTACCCACACCTACACACACGGGGCCAGTTCACTTTACGAGCAAGCTCTGCCCACCACAGAGCAGAAGACAAACTCCCCCTCAAAGTTTCTCAGCTTCTGCCTGCTGGATTATGGTATCTGCTTTTCACTGGGTGCTGCAGAGGTGGCAGTGGTTATAAATGGAGCTTTGCTGTTCATGGGTAACACAAAATGTTAGAAGATGAGAGAAAAGCAGCAAAAAAAAACCCCTTTTTGGACTTCCCCAAACTGTTTGGCATGGGCCTGTGCAAACATCTGCTTCAGAAGCCCAAGAAATTTTCAGCTGAAAACAGTAGATCCTACACTTGAGGGTACTTCAATTTAAATCTTTTAGATCCACACTCAGTCCTTCTAGGCAAGGCTTCTAGATCTGAGAAGTAACTCACTGAAGTTAGGAAACCTGCACTGTGCCCAAGGTAAAGCTGAAATTAGACTCACAGATTCCCAAGGCTGGTGTGGTAAAGGTGGGCAACATGATTAACATGAAACACACTTTGCTTGTTGGTAAAGACAGACATCCTGCTCAGGACAAGGTCAGATAAAACCAGAGAAGGAACTGCTCTGACAGCAACCATGCACACTGCAGTTTCAGTTCCAGAACTCGTATTTTGAGTGGACATGGAATTACTGAGAGTTGCTAAAGAGACGGCCATGGAAATGACTGAGGGATAGAAAGAAAACCCCAAATGTTAAGCCAGTCAGTTCATCAGAGAGGGCTGGAGTGACAGAAATGAACTCACCTGATTACCAACACCATATGAAACTGAAAGCTACTAAGAAAGTTACATTAATAGCAAATACTCTTTCCAGGAAACTGCTTGAGGCAAGTGGATAAAGAAAAATGTTTCTAAGCTAGAATGTTTATAGTACCTCCAGAAACATAAGGTACCAATGTGGCATGGAGAAGAGGGAAACTTTCCATACTGTTGAGATTCTTCTGCCTTGTCCACACTGTAACATTACCTTGATTAATTTCAGCTCGAGAAGGACCCAAGTTTTTTTTCTGCTGGGCATTTTTGGCAAGAAGCGTGTGTTTGTCATCGCTTCCTGTGTCGAGCTCAGAGATGGTGACAGCAAGGATCCTGCAGAAGTTGGCAAGTTGCTGCTGATCAAAACTGGACACAAGGCTCGCAAGATTGGGAATATCATCCAGCTGGATCATTTCCTGGAGGAGGCAACATCAACTAAATCATGACGCTCAGTAAGAGAACAGAGACACAGCCAGAAGCTTCAGCTACAGCTCCTCCCTGGTGAGATCCCTGAGAGGCAGGAGGGCAGTGACAAGTGAGTCTGAAACCAGCTGGGATTTACAACTGGTGTCACTTATGGTTATCAATTCCAAAAGTATAGTACCCATATTGTGAAGGCTAAGCATTTAAATATGGAGGCTGGTTTTTTTTTTAATTAAGAACACCCCACAACCTTTCTACACACAAATTACATGTAGGTTTTAGAAAGTTTCAATGTTGTTTTTTTTCAGCTGGTATTTTCTTTGAAGCTCACAAATGAAAAATGACATCAAGATCATTTTTCTCAGTCTTTTTCATCAAATGATCTTTTTAATAAAGAGATGTTGAAAACAGTTTTCAGCACAAAGCTTTTACATTGAAATAAACAAAGCTTGTTTCCTACCTCAGCTTTACTCTAAAAAAACCAGTTACATGTCACAGACTCCTGACCCTCTCCACTAAATGTCTATCAGCACATTTTATTCAGGGGTTTCTCAGAGTGACACCTCTAATACTTTATTTGCTTCACATCAGGACACTAAGCTGGTTCAAAACCTACTTTGTGCACAAGTCCTAAGTGTCCTGTTCCTCCAGCCTAGAATTTCTCAGAGAGGTGTCAAACCCCCTGGTAAGAGAGAAGTATGGGAAGCTTTCCACATGCCAGGGAGACTCCTAAAATATCTGCAGTGTTATCAAAAGGCAAGCATGAAAAAGGAATTTATATGGGTTCGTTTTCTTTCTTTGAAACACTGGTTGTACTTTAATGACAGCTAGGCCCTCACCTCCCATCATCCTCTGCAAACTATGCAAGAGCAGTACAAGTAGGACACCACACACATAGCTTGGCTTCTGTATGAAATGTAACTGAAGTCAGTGATCACTGTCAACAATCACATTTCAAATAAGCTAGAAGTGAGAACACTGGCTTAGAGGACTTCCTTCAGCAGCTCCTCAAAGAAATAGTTGTTTTCCCTCTACTGCTCTGAAAAGCCATGCAAATAAAATGAAGAAACCAGGAACTAACCTTTTTAACTCCCAGGATATCTTCAATGAGCGTTGCAGTTTGTAGGAATGTCTTTTTGTTTGTCATCAGTGTAAACAGGAACAACACAAAGTCATTTCTTTCTGCCAATCGCCTCGTGACTCCTTCGGTCTAGAAAGCAGCGAGAAGCACACCCAGACCCCAGTCAGAGCCCACCTTGACAAGGTGTGTGTTACAGGCACGTGCAGGACAGTCTGACAAGTGATGTGTTACTGAATCAGCTGTTCCTCAAGCCAGGAAACACTGTGTCTATGGTGACCAAAACTAGTCCTCGTTTGAAGTGAACATGATGCTTTCAACAATGACAGGCTCCAGGATGAGAGGCTACACCTCAAGGCAGTAGCTTGCTTGTAAACACTGCCTGCCTGGAAACACCCCATACACATTGTAACCAGATCCATTTCATGGAATGTAAATGCAGCCCCAGATTCCTCCTAAACTGTTAGAGCTGGACAGAATTTGAGCAATCAGAATCAAACACTAGCCTTGATGAACGTGGTGATGGAATCAAAGTCATGCTAAAGCATGAGCTCGGGTCCACCACCAATGCATGAAGACCAGCTTTGTGCTCTGAGCTCTGCTTCCAGTCTTCTCTGGCATTAAACAACTCAAAACTACACTCTTACCACTTGCAAAGCTGTTTATGATATATTACTGACTTACTGCCAGTGCTCACAGAACCAGCCTAGCTCAGATCCTTCCTGAATATTTACACCTAAGAACAGTTCATACTGCACGTGCATTTCTGTGATCCTGAAGGCTGCTCATTCAAGGGAGAAGAGGAATATTGAAGTGAATTAGAACAGCAGCAAGTCTATAAATTGCAAACTTGTTTCTTAGCATATTACAACAGACACAGTTTTAAAAAGTTGCATTAACTGTAGCTAAACAAAAGAAAGATCATGCAACTCAAGAAACAAGGTGTTCCCTCTCACGTGTACACAGATACTTGGTAGTGAAAACATGACCTCTTAAAGACCCAAACTCTCCAGGTTAGGTTGATGTCTTTGGAAAAGCTCAAAGCCAGTAACTACCCTATTTTAATTTTTTTTGCTGAACAATGCTCCCTAGGTAATGACATAATAAAATATGTGATAAAGTAAATAATCCTGAGGATGTCCCTGCATGCATCACCTGAGCCATGTGCTTTTAGCTTCAGGATTTTAATGACAAGGTATTTCCATTGGCCTTTAACCCAGCACCTGCCCTTGATCTACCACCAACTGAACTGCACTAATATTCAACACATGAAGGACCTGCAGGGTCAAACTTAAAACACTTTGCCAGCACCATTACTGAACAAGATTAGCTTGGGTTAGCAGGCACCCATTTCTAGTTTCAAATTTTAAAGTTTGAATGCAATAAAGCCTGACACAGCTTCCCTGTGAAAACACACATACAGGATGATCCAAACAAGAAGATTTAAACTTAACAATGTGGATAAGAAAACAGAAAATACTTGAGTAACAAATCAAAATACTGGACAGTTCTATATTTAATGGAAAGGAATGAAATGAAAAGTTTCAGAGTCAGTTTAAATTATGCTTAAAATCCGTATGTTGTCTTTATCAAGTGAGAAAGGTAAAACACAACCAGCAGAAGAACACTTTTGCACAGTGGCTGTACTTACACAAATACAGGTGTTGTACAGTATGCTCAGACAGTCCTTGATGAGGTCATCACTTACTGTAAAGAAGAAAACAGACATTCAGCAGCTACACGTGGCCAAGGGACACTAATGCCCACAGTAGTGACATGAATAGCTACAAAATGGGTGAGAATTTCAGGCTGCTGGTTCAGATCATATCTGCCAGTGTCTTGGAGGATAGAAACCTGGAAGAAACACTCTGTAACTCACCTGTTCATGGGCTTTCTTCCAAACTGTTATCAGCACTGCCTAGATCCACAGACAGAGATGTAGATGTGGCCTAGTGCACTACTTAGTCACTCACAAAAGAAAATGACAGGGGCGTAAACTGTATTTTAGAAAAAGAAATCACAGAACAACTCAAAACTTGTCAATATGGGAAGCTGCAGAGATACATATTACCTCCCATTACTAAGCACAGGGGGAAGGAAAAGGAAAGTTCCTGCAGACATCTCCAGGAAGCATCAGGAATTCAAAGAAAAGCTTTCTACCTGATCTACTCCAGCATTTTAATATTTAAAATATGTTTTCAGTACAAACATACAACAGCTGCCTCTAGCTCAAGTTCAAGTTACTCCACCTTTGAAGTTCCCTGGCTGATAGGCATGGATCATACCATGGCATTTCCTTTCCTCAGAAGGGTTCAAGGAAGAACAGAACCACAGACAGGAGAAATGAAAACACTGAACTAAAGCTGCTCCAACAGGGAAGTTGCATGGAAGCCATTGTGCCCCACTGCCAAGTTCTCCTTACAGCAATTTGGGAACTAGTAGTCAGAGTAGGTCAGGAAAACAGCACTTTTCATTATCTCCCAATCTCTGTAGCTCCTATTACATAAACAATGTTTTGAGACTTATTATTAATAATTGTTAACTGTAACTATAGCCACAGTGACAATAAGTTTCCAGTATTGAGAGCAGTATGTGCTGCTGTGTGCATGAATGGTCCTGAGCTCTATTCTGCAACAGGTGACCATCCTAAATCCCACCATGAATCAGTGCTCCAGAGAACAATGAAAACCATTATTCCTTTAGGAACAGGAAATTGATGCTATGGAAAGAGAGTAACAGGAAGATAAACTTCTGTCTGAATAGGGATACAAGGCAAGAATGACAAAAGATACAACAGTTCTCTACTTACTTTTCTGTTTCTTTTTCTGTGTAATAAGTGTTGGTCTCATGAGAATTTCTACTAAAAGCTGTAACAAGAAGAGAAAGAATTAAGGGAATAATCATTAGGATACAACTAACCAATTAATTTGCCAGTGAGAAATCCAAACTTAGTCCTGTCTCTGCTGAAGTCAGAAGTGAATAAAGGAAGCTCTACAATCACAACCCCACTTGTATCAAAATTACATTGACAAAAAATAGTTGTATTTCCCCTGAAGAAATAACAACACTTGTATAAAACAATATCCCACTGGCAAGTTTTAAGGAATTTGAGTCTGAAATGAATGTATTTCACACATATCCAGGTAACATCCAGGATGGCTATCACACACAGAATCCCAGAATCTCAGGGGTTGGAAGGGACCTGGAAAGCTCCCCCAGCCCAACCCCCCTGCCAGAGCAGGGGCACCCAGAGCACATCACACAGGAACGTGGCCAGGGGGGTTGGAATGTCTCCAGAGAAGGAGACTCCACAGCCTCTCTGGGCAGCCTGGCCCAGGGCTCTAGCACTCTCACAGCAAAGAAGTTCTTCCTGAGACTCACATGGAACCTCCTGTGCTCCAGTTTGCACCCATTGCCCCTTGTCCTGTCACTGGGCATCACTGAACAAAGCCTGGCTCTGTCCTCCTGACACTCACCCTTTACAGATTTGTGCCCATGGATGAGGTGGCCCCTCAGTCTCCTCTTCCCCAAGCCCAACAGACCCAGCTCCCTCAGCCTTTCCTCAGCAGGGAGATGTTCCCCTCCCTCCAGCATCTCTGTGGCTCTGCCCTGGAGTCTTTCAAGCAGTTCCCTGTCCTTCTGGAACTGAGTGGCCCAGAACTGGACACAATATTCCAGATGTGGCCTCACCAAGGGACCGCACTGCAGTGGTGTCAGACACTCCTTGGAGAGGGTTTTCTCCACCCATCCTACTGAACTGCACCAGGATGCAGCAACACGTGCCTCCCCAGAGGCAAAAGGAGCAGAAAAGGAGTTAAGGAATCTTACTTCTTGGAATGGGGTGGCATTCAGGTGTAAAGTCCACAGGGCTTGTGGCTCCGCTCATTTATGTGAACTCTTAGGTAGTATTTTATATATATTCATATATAAAAGGAGCAGACACAAATGTGTTTTTGTTCCTTCATGCAAAGGCTGTCAGAACCCAAATGTATTTTAAGGAATACATGCATGATAGCACACAGAGTACACAGCAAATTGAGTGCCCTTCAGAGTTCCTCATACTTCAAACTTCAACATACTGCAATACAGAATCAGCAGAAGGCATACACAGAACCAGATGATACTAATACCCTCCCTTTCAAACCCTAGAGCAAGATTTGCAAAACCACATCACAGTGGCTTCTACCACTGCCTTGAACCAGATTCAATCCACTTGTATCAGCCAGATCTCTGCCACAGCACCAGGCAGTTCCAGTGTATCTCATCTTTACCATCTCCAGCCCAAGAAAAAACCCAACACAACCCAAACAACAAAACCCAACCAAACAAGAAACCCAACACACACACAATTCAATATGAAACATACAGGCATTTTTTGTGCATTATGTTAAAAACACTTCCACATGAAGTATCACCGTTTCCCTTTAAAAACAAGGGAAATTTAGAACATTTTCTGTGAACATTCTAAATGGCTTGGGTAGCTGAAGGCTTTTGTCCTTGGTTGACAGTGTACCAGCAACTAAACTGCTGACTTCAAAACAACATAACCTAATTACAAGCTTTACTTAAGCAAAGGCACGTTGAGTGTAACAAGAGAGAAGCAGTAAAGTCACTGCTTAGACAGACAAAATAAAGAAACTAAATTTAAAAAAAGGAAGTATCAATTAGTTCACTGGAAAAATATAAATCATACACTTCTAATAAAAGGTAAGATGCCAGCATCTGTCACTGTAACACTGCTGCTAACTTAGGTATTTGTGTAATGTTGAATTAAAACAAATAAACAAAAATATAAACTGCCAAAATATCTACAGAAACCTTGCTGTTCTGTTTAAAAACTCTGCCACAGATGAAGCAGTCTGCACTGCACACCAGCAATAAACAGCCAACCTGGCTAAGAGAGTGCCCCAGTGTGCTTAAAAACCACCACACACCCTGCAGTGGGAAGGGAAAGA
>NW_009953398.1:561304-571089 GCF_000747805.2 Chaetura pelagica | reverse complement strand
CTCTAGTACCAGCAGGAGTATTTAACCTCACAACTAGAAAGAATTTGAAACTGCTTTCAGTGAGAACCTACAGGTTAAAAATAACCTTTTAGAAGCTAAAAACAGTCTACCTGAAGAACCAGCCAGGATTTCTAGATCTTATAAGAAAAAGCACCTCACATTTGGGATGTAATACCTGGAAAATGCACCTTTTTCACAGTTTTATTAACAGACCAGACACAATTCTCATCAAATTGTTAAAAGACATTCTACAACTTGGCATCTAGAAGCTTCAGAGGTCTGAAAGACCTCACTTGATATTGTTGAAACAACACACTTACATGTTGAAAAAACACAATTCTCATGCCTAACATCAAATTGTTAAAAGCCATTCTACAACTTGGCATCTAGAAGCTTTAAAGGTCTCAAAGACCTCACTTGATATTGTTGAAAAAACACACTTACATCGACTCCTCCAAATAAGTCAAATGTGTATGTGTTTGGGAAAGTGGACTCCTGAGCAACTTTCCTGTCTTCTGTAACAAATGCCATGGCTTCCATTGAAAGAAGTGGTGAAATTTCCTGCATGAAGTGTAAAAAAAAACAACAAAAAAAAATTAAAAAGACATTTCAAAAAGAAAACTACTCATCAGTATAAACACAATTGTCTCTGACTATATGTGTGATCTACTGACTAATCTATTACATGAATTCTCAGCTCTTCTCTGCCAGCCAATTCACTGATACTATCATGCAAACACTATCAAAATTTAGAATGTGATCACAGCAGACTTTAAAGAAAGCAACAAGAAAATAACCCCTCCATTCAGGAAGAACAGTGTACACAGTACCTTTAAGATGCTTTGGCACTGGGAGAAGTCACTGTTGGGGTGGCTGTGTTCATACAGTTTTTGCAACAGCAAGGGGATCCCATTCCATTTTGCTTGTTTATCTCTCTCCTTTAACAAGGCCTCTGTGATCTGCAACAAAGGAAGAAAATAATTCCCATGTGTTCAATGCCTCACAACCTTAACACCTCCCCAGAATATCAGTATCAGAAGCCCACAGAAAAACAGTTTCTTGTAGAGAGGAACATCATAAAATCCAGTATCTCCTTCCATGCAGCAGTTTATTCAGGCCTGCCTGCTGCTGAATTCTACAGATGGTCAAGGTACCTCAAGCAGGACAGGGCTTAAAGTAGATGTTGTCATTTACAGTACTTAATCTCATTCCATTATATTGATCAAATATTTTAAATTAGGAACCCATTAGTCTCTAAATAATTGCATTAGTAGGACTCTAGACTGAGAAGTCACTGAGGGGGGAAATGGGTGCCCTTGACACTAGTCTAAAGGAAGCAGAGCACTGAAGATGGAAAGGCCTGATCACTGGTTCACTCAGCCAGTAATGAGCAGTTCCTCAATCAGCCAAGTCCCTGAAGCCACTATTGGTCATAGCAGTGACCCAAAAGACTAAGATTCCCAAGCAGACTTCAGAAGAATCTATCAAAGATACTGTGAAAACTTCTGTAGTCTTGGGCTGGTTATAAAAGGAGTCAACAACTAAATCAGCAGAACAACCCTGGCATTATCCTCTGGGAAGCAGGCTGCAAGCACAACATGGAACACCTCAGCATCTGCTCCTACATTTGTTCCAACTTTCTCAAATTTTCATCCTTCTCCCCAAAATATATATATAAAAGAATGTTACAGCATTCACAACTATATTCTACACCTGAATAAAATTATGCAGCAGCACACGACTAAAATCAAACCTACATACAATTATACAATCCCAGACTGGTTTGGGTTGGAAGGGACCTTAAAGATCATCCAGTCCCAACCCCTCTGCATGGGCAGGGACACCTCCCACCAGCCCAGGCTGCTCCAAGCCCCATCCAACCTGCCCTTCAACACTGCCAGGGATGGGGCAGCCACAGCTTCCCTGGGCAACATTTTCTAGTGACCCTCCACCCTCACACTAAAGAATTCCTTCCTAATGTCTAATCTAAATGTCTCTTCTTCCAGCTTAAAACCCTTACCCCTCATCATATCACACCCATGTCCCAAGTCCCTCCCCAGCTTTCCTGGAGCCCCTTCAGGCACTGGAAAGGGCTCTAAGGTCTCCCTGGAGCCTTCTCTTCTCCAGGCTGAACACCCCAACTCTCCCAGCCTGTCTCCTGAGCAGAGCTGCTCCAGCCCTTGGATCATCCTTGTGGCCTCCTCTCCTCAAACCCCCAATCCTCAGGCCAACAAGACTGCATCTCAACACAGTATTTGTGGATTTTCTCTTACTCCTGGACCTAAACCTCTAAGCTGCTCTAATTCTGTGCAAGTCACTCCCCAACCTTTCTGTGGTTGAGTTGCATTGTTTCTCTCCAGCCTGCTTAGAAGTTCATTGTTAATATTAACAGCAGGAAATCTTGCCTCTTATTGTTTCAGCTAGGACATCCTTCTCCAATTTACCTCACTGTACAATTCCAAAGGGCCATTCAATTCCTGATTAGACAATTATATGCAAATACACTCTAGTTTCCAACTGAGAACTTAACCCTTTTCTTAAGAGTTCTTTCCCTGATGAAATACCCAATTTGTACACAGCTAAGAACCTCAAGGCTCTTGAAGTATCAGGTTTTCTCACTACCAGGGATGAGGGATTAAAGCAGCGTGAGCAAACCTGGGACTAAAACTCTCTCCAGTTTTTAACTTTTCTCTGCTTTATGACTTCTGCATAAATGTAATCAACCAGCACTGCTGGAGAATGACAGAGAGTTCCTTCAGAGGAGGCCATTTGCACAGCAAATGGCAGAACAAAACTAACTATTAAGTCAAAATGGCTTCTGGACTGTGAGAAATGGGGTCAGCTCTTCTGAAGTCACTGATGTCCATTTCTCCTTGTTAACACCCAGCACAGTGAGGGCAAGAGGAGCTCTCCCACTGCCCAATCTCCAGTGTGGGAGGAGCACACAACCCTACAAGAGGCAGCAGGAACTGGATTAATTGCTGGGTGAAGTGCAACGAGTGCACAGCACAATGCCAGGGAAAGAATCCAACTCTCTGGCTCCAACTGATGTGGAAGATACCACAGGCAACAGTGACGTGCGTGGGCTGCAATCTCAGGTTCCAGCAGCACAACACAGAATTCAGCACACAAGTCCTCTTAGAAAAGGCCCAAAGCCCTTAACTGATGCTAAAACCTCATCCTGGGTTTAACACCACACTTCTGAATCACTCCTGTGCTTCTTCCTTTGGGGCAGGGTCCACCTCCATGCTCATTTCTGTACCAAGAGGTCTTCCTCTCCCTATCCCCTCTGAGAAGCAGTCATTGTGCTGATTTGCAGAAAACCCTCAGAACTGAAATTCTCAAAGAATGAAGTAAATGTTTCCTTGCTCTCATCTTCTTTTAACTGCTTTCAAACAAAAGATTTTCTTTCTCTTGCTATAATACATGTCTTTGGTTTCACTGCAAGCTCTAGCTTGTGGTCGCTATTCTCTATTTATGAGGCTACCCTGGCTCTGAATATTTCCATTGTGGCAGGGTGGTGCTTGCCAAAGCAAAGGTTTTGGATCTTTGAGGGATTAAAATTCAACTAGGCCGTATGGAGCCGTCTTTAAAGTAATTTTGGTTTAAAACTGCATCTCATGATTTCTGTAATAGCAGCCAGTCAACGGTTCCCAACCTCAAGCCAAGTTGATTTCCTTCTTACTCCTTCTGGGCAGAAGTATCATTGAAGAGTGGTCAAAATGAGCTCTAGGTCTTTCAGGGCCCCCTCCCCAGCATTTTTTTGGGTGTTGTCCAAGCAGGACGAAATCCAACACTGATGTCTCAGAAATTTTCTTTATTCACTGAATAGCTCTGGATAAAGTCTCTGAAATCTTGCAGATAGAGACTACCCAGCAAGAAAGGGATGTTGCAGAAGCCCAGCTGGAAATGACAGAAGTCCTAGCTCCCCTCCTCCAGCTCTGCTGGAGAAGCCACAGCAGCATGGGTTCAGAACCACAGACTGGTTTGGGTTGGAAGGGACTTTAAAGATCATCTAGTCCAAACTCCCCCTGCCATGGGCAGGGACACCTCCCACCAGACCAGGTTGCTCCAAGCCCCATCCAACCTGGCCTTGAACACTTCCAGGGATGGGGCAGCCACAGCGTCTCTGAGCAACAAGAATCATCAGGAGAAGCATCAGAAGCATCAACTTGTAAGATGGGACTGCTCAGGGCACAAGTCCCTGGGAGGGCAATCTAAGATTTTGAGAAGACTCAAGTACAGTTAAAAATGTGTCACCAAGCCTGCTCTATCTTGCAGTCATGGTTGGGCTGAGTGGTTCTCTCTTTAAATTCTCCCAAAGGACTGGAGCCCAGGACTTCCCAGATCACTCCAAAGACTGATAACTACCACTGAAATACCTTCCAATTCCAGGGTTTAAATAACTTTTGCTTATAATTTTTCTTGAGAGCATATAAAGGGCTGAAAAAAGGCATTATACACAAATCTAAACATTTCTTTCTAACCCTCCTGTGCTATAAATCCTTTTAAAACACACCAGATGCATTAGCATAATGGTCAGTAATATTGAAATCTGCATCAAGTTAGGTTATGTGTTAGTATTTACCTAAATCCACCCCTTGATCAGGTTAGTTCCCCTTTCCTTTCTCCCCCTCCACTTTGCAGCAGTATTTGCTGTTGATGTCCCTACCCATGCCTGCTGTCCTCCAGGAACAGTCTCTCCAGAAGCAGCTTCTGCTTCTCCTGGCTGCTTTGTGCCTGTGCCCCTGCACATGGTCAGAACCAAGTTATCAGCTTTGCTGAAACATTTGTTACTGGCCTGAGATCTCTTGTTCTGATTGCTTCAAAATCTCTCCCCTCTCCAGTGAGGATGTTCCTGCATTGTGACAATTTTCATTTCCCTATAAAGTAAACCTCTAATTTTCCTAGCTTTGCCCATACCACTCTTCCAAGCTGTGGTCAGTGACACATCTTACAGCTTCTGAGAAACTGAAGGTCCACAAACACACCAGCAGCAGGAACTAATCCTTCCCTTTGCTCTCCAGAGCAGGGTAACAGTTTTCTCATATAATTGTGTCTCTATTTCACATTTTACCCCTCAAACATTTTACTGTCTTGAGGAACACTCACTCACACTAGATTGTTTTCTGCAGTCTTTCAAAAAAGCATAAAAATAGTGACTCAGGTGTCCAGGCAGCCTTCACAGCATTAAAGATTGATGCTGTGACAGATTTTACAGCTATGACACATCAGCTGCAATTTTTCTTAAGTCAATTTTTCTGTTGCAATCATGCACTAAGGTAAGATTGGAAGTGCTTTAAAAAAAATATATTGGAAAAGCAGAATTTCCATTCTCCGGATTTTCCATGACTACTTCTGAAGTATTTATTGAAATGTTCTGAAGGTTTAAAAGGAAAAAGTGGTACAAGATTATGGATCTCAAAACCAGATGCAAGCACATGGTCTCTATGTATTTTTTTAAAAAACTGAAACCTTTCCACATCCTTTCCCTCAAACCTCTTAGGCTGTACTTTTAAGAACAGGAAACTAATATATGTGCTATTAAATATTTCATTTTCCTCTGAACAGGAGTAACTTAGGAAGTCATCTCTGACACACTGCCAGGAGGATGATTATTCAGTATTTTGAGGAGTGCCTTGTCATCCCTGGTCACTTCTACTCTTCCAATCCTCTCTCCCATCCCCCAGCAGTGAGCAAGCAGCTGGTGGTGCTTAGCTGCTGGCCAGGCTTAGGCCACAAGAAGATGCCAGATCCCCCAAGATTTTATCCTAGAGTACCTATTTCCAGCCTCTCTCCAGCTCCTAGATTCTTCAAAGTGAGCATCAGGCTTCCCATAACGACTGTTTCTCCATCCTCCACAACCCTGGATGGAGTCCACCATCCTTCCTCCTGCCAGCCCAAAAGCCAGGCATGAACCCAGGGACATGGTGTCCCTGGATAAAACCTGCTGTGGCTTCCAGCCAGCTCTAACCATCCCCAGGGCTCCCAAACTACTGCTCTACTCCCTGTCACTGGAGGAAGAGCAAGTCTACCAAGACTAACAACAGGTCTCATGAATCTCAAAATCCCACAGCAGTTCTGGGAGCAGAAAACTCCAACACAGATCTTTAACACCAGCAGCTCTTAAAACCACTACAGAATGTACCAGATAATAACAGCTACTAAAAGTTTCCTGATCTTACTCTCGGGGGGAGGGGGGGGAAAATCTACTAATATATAAAATGATATTACTTCCCAGTGATTACTCTTTCCTTGGAACTGCCTACTTTTTTTAGTTCTTTTTAAAAGAAAGCAAACCCTGTAGGGATATCCAAGAAAAAGCAGAGGGGCAAGGACCTACCACATCTACAACATCTTTCTTCCCACTCAGCTTCAGCCATAAGTCCAGCACAATCACTTTGGAGCATTTTCTAATGGATGATAGAGGTCTGGTTCCTGTTACATAAAAAGCAGGTCCAGGCTTTCCAACACTCAATAGCTGTCCTCTGCTGAAGAGGCATAAGTCTGCTAAGACTCATACAATTAGAGCTACTAAAGTGGATTATATTCTTGTGAATGTTTTTTTGTTGTTGTTGTAGCTTTAAGTAGGAAACAAACTGACTCGGAAATAAAATATATTCTCAAGAGCTAGAGGGAAACTACTATAATTGCTGATCATCTGTACTGACAGGAGCTGGAAATGGGGATGGCAGAGGCAGAAAGTAGTTCTCTTGCACAGAGAGGTGGGTTTTTTTAGAGGATAGGGACTACTCTGCTAAGGGAGGCAGCTACTCCTAGGAATAGCAAATCATGAAATACAGCTGGAAAAAAAACAGCCTCTTTTTTCCATTCTGATTGTTTCAGCAAAGCCTTGGCAATCCTGGGAGAGAGCAGTGCTGACGTTCTGCTCTTGGGACAGCACCAGCAGCACACTCGTTTGCCAACAAATCTCTGGTTAGCCCATGATTACACTGCTCTGCCTACAGAGATCCAGAGAGCTGCACCCAGAGATCTTCTGGTTTCATATCATATAGATGCCTCTTACAGTTGGCTTGCAGATGAAGTGTGTGCCTTCTTGTTAGGGGGATCATCAGATGAGTCAAAATGTTCCTCTGCCCTCAAGGAACCAGGACATAAACCCTGTCAGGTCTGACTGACAGTGCCTGTGTGCACAGAGCAGGGCTGTGCCAGGAGAGGGACTGCAGAGCACCCAGTTCCCAAGCAATCTTTTTCCTTGTTAGAAAATGTGTGTCACTACTGGCGAGTTGCTTTGCTTCTAGTGTGCCACTATCTGAAAAGGCCCTTTCAACTTGCTCTGGCCCCAGAGTGCTGGGGCAAACCTGGACACAAGGTTATGCAATCTGATAGCAATGGCTGAGCTTGCAGCCAGGGCAGCAGCTGATGGAAGCAATATGGAGAAAATGGAGAGATGAACAGATAAGGGCACTATCTACTGGATCTGCTTAATCCATCAACACTCCTGTTATTAATAATAAAAGCAAAGAGACCAACCAACAAGAAAGCTATGGCTCCTGTTGTATGCACCTACCAGGAGCCATAGCTTTCTTGCTGGTTGATCCCTTTGCTTTTATTATTAATAATAACATTTCAAGAAGATAAAATATAAATAGCACAAGGATCCAGATTTCAGCTGGCCTCAGAACTGCCAGATACTCTGTCAAAAGTATTTTTATTTCCCTGCAAGATCAGACTGATGAACTTTCAGATGCAGGCCTGCCAACAATTATCCTTACCCATTCAAAGATAAGCCCCTGCTTTCCTCACACAAAATGGATCTTGAGATCACCTAAAAATAGCACACAAAGCTTTGTTTAAGAATAAATGGCACTGCTGCCCACAGAACTTGTCTCCCAGAGATGAGATGCTGAAATACTGTGAGAACATTGTGGTAGAATACTGCTCAGATGGCAGGAGCCACAGCAAGGAATGGTGGTTCCCAGCCTCCCTGAATTAAGATCTTGGAAAGGGTTTCTTTTCCTGATGGGAAACAGTCCATATGAACCAACACTTCCTTGCAAAGATCAAGAAGAGAAAGCTCAAAGGACATTCTCTCAACTTCTAGACCCCAAGACAGCAGCTTGGAAACTTGACTTTCAAGAAGCAACAGAGCTGAGAAACTTCAGCAAAGGCCACCACTGAGGAGTCAACTGCAGGAAAACTGCGACCATTTTGACAGAAAATAGAACTTAAAAAAAGAAAACCATAGAAAATGGCCTCGTACTTCTTTAAAAGTTACATCAAAGTGGTTTATATTTAGATCATCTACAAACAAAAAACTGCTTCAAGGTAGAGAGATACATAATTTGCCAAGTTCAAAAATCATTCAGCCAGTTGGTTTGTTGTTGGTGTTTGTTTTTTTTTTTTCTTCCCTTGGTACAATTTAAGAATGAATTGTTGCAGCATTTATGAAGCACTAGAAGCCCTGAGCCTCCAAGCTTTAGTGTTTCAGGACAGTATGAGGATACTGAAATTTATTAACTGAAACAAAACAAACAAAGCCAAAAAAAACCACCCCACCTCAAACTTGGGGGTGATGAGGAGGAGCATGTAACAAGAAGTTTCCTCGATTACTGCAAAAGCCTGTTCGCTGGCTTCTGCAGTTCCTGCCAACAATCCATAAAAGCCTCAAATGAAATCACAGCACCAGTGCTTCTGAAGGAAGCCAACGCCCAGAAGGGAGGCACCATCCTGACAGGTCATTGTTACAGGTTTATCTGACCTTTATCTGCTTGTGGAGGAGCCAGTAAGAGCACCAGGGTGAGCAGACATCTCAGTGAGACAAGAAGCCACTCTGTCCACAGCCCACATGAAACACACTCCTAAACCAATCCCCTTCAAAGGAGACAACACCAGGTTTAAATCCATGCAAACCATGTGATTTTCTGAAGGATTCAGCTAACTAGGATCTGAGCAAGCAGTACAATAAGGACAAAAGAGCTGTTAAAAAAAATCACCTCCTGCTGTTCTACCTATCTCAGCTACAGCAAGAGGCACAGACACTTGTGATGGACAGGCTCAGAATCCTTGTTAATCAAGGAAAATACTGGCTGCATTAGAGACAAACTCTTGGAGAAATGCCATTTTTTTTACTCCTTTTAAGATCCTTTAGCTCAATCACCCCCCAAATGCAAGTGCTTTATCCAACACATCAGTTTCCAAATCTCTGCATCATCTGACATTTCATCTGTAAAATAAATGTCAATTATTCTTCATAAAAAGATACTAATAGTCCATTATCTGTGAGCAGCTTCTTAAAAAAGAAACAACAACCAAAAAACAGCATAAGCAGATGATTGGCACAGGCCTGGGTTAACCAGTTGATTTCATTTCTTGTTACTTCCCAGCATCATCAACTGGGAAAGGTAGGAAATGTGAAACAGACCTAGAATTGTTCATAGTCTTATGGAAAACCACCAGCAAAAAGGCTACCCCACTTCAGAGCTAAAAGGCCTGCTGAGCCCTAAGATCAGGGGGGTTGCCTTTGTCCACCAAATACGCCTACATCTGGATGCTGCATTGTTACAGTTCCAGGCAGAGCTTCCTAAAAGAAGCCACAACCTCCATCACCAACCCAGGCAACGGGGAAGACGGGATGAGAAGGAGGGAGAAGGAGCCGGAAGGCTCAGACACCCCTCTCCGCTGCTGCGTGAGGCTGCGGGGCCGTCCCTCCAGCACCAGGGCCCAAGTCGAGCTGGCAGAGCAGGACGAGGAGCCCCCATGATGTGCTCGAGTCCGGTCCGAGAAGCCACTTCAGCGGATACGAGACCCGGTGCAGGCGCGGC
>NW_009953398.1:548268-560731 GCF_000747805.2 Chaetura pelagica | reverse complement strand
GGTGTGCGCATGCGCGGAGTCCGCATGGGGAGGCGTAGAGGAGAACTGGGGTCCCCCCCACGTGCGGGAACAGGGGGGACCTGTGGCCCCCTAGGGGGCGGGACGGCACGGACACTGGGTGAAGCTGAACGTGTCCACAGCTGGGCCCCCCTGCAGCACATCTGGGGGGGCAGCCAGGAACAGGGAGGCAGGAAAGAGGAGCCCACCCGTGCCAGAGTCACCCCTCAGGGCAGGATTTTCTCTTTTCCAGTGTTTTGGGGTTTTTTTTGTTACTTTAGAAAATAGAATCGTAGCTTTGTTGTGGTTTCATCTTGTTCTGTTCCTGGGGAGAAGAGCCCACCCCCCCCCCCTCACTCCAACCTCACCCTGGGCAGCTGCAGAGCCAGCAGGTGTCCCCTCATCTCCTCTCCTCTACAGTGAACACCCCCAGCTCCCTCAGCTGCTCCTGATCAGCCTTGTGCTCCAGCCCCTTCCCCAGCTCTAGGCCAGAAATCTGCCAGCACGTCACACTCAAACAGTATGGTAATTTTAGGATCACACAGGCAAGAAGTAGAATTCATAGGTGTTTGAATCAAGCGGAAGAAACCACAGGATAGAGAGTAGGGAGGGCAGAAGCCCAGGTTCCCCAGCCAGACCTGCACCCCAGGGCTGCTCTGCCCTGGGAGGTGTGAGAATCGTGAAGTCACAGACTGGTTTGGTTTGGAAGGACCTTACAGATCATCTAGATCCAACCCCCTGCAACAGCAGGGACACCTCCCACCAGGGCAGGCTGCTCAGAGCACAGCACACCCATCCCAGACAGGCACAAAACAGTGTAAATGCCTCCAAGGGTTAAACAAACCCTGAGCAATTCAAAGGACACACAGCAAGCTGGAATGACAGACACGTGCCAGCAACTTCTTGACTAATGCACAGGCAGCAGCTCCAAGGGACACAAGATGTGGTCCCAAAGACACAGCTGCCACCAGCAGGGTCCTCCTGCACTTGCTGTCCCCTCTCCAGGGCTACTCTGGGGAAGCAGCCCAGCTCTGGTTCTGGATGGAAGTTTCAATTCCACTTGAACTTCCCTCGATGCACAAGGAACAACAGGCACTAGGGATTAACATGATGCCTAATCAGTGCTGTGGTGGCATCAGGTGACATGCTTGCAAGTTTTACAGCACCACATCTTCTAACAGCACTTCTGGCTCCCATGAACCAGGCGTGGGCCTGGTGACGATCACAGCTCCACCTGTGAAACACAAGAGCTGCTGAGGGATGACTTTGCTGTTTTAGAAAAACTGCTTCTCACAGAAAGGCACCAAGCATTGCACTGGAAGAAATGCAAACATGACAATCCTTTCAGGGTACACTCACCCTGCCCCCACACAGGGCTGCTCTCAGCCCCTCTCCCAGTGCTTCCTTTGCTTGCTGTTACGGGGTTTTTTTGCCATTTTCCAGCAATTCCCACAAAGGTCTGACTCCTTCCTCTTTCTTCTCCTTTGTTAGCATCATTAAAATAGTCTTTCACAAGACCTTTCATCAACCCACAGCCTCTCCAAACCCAAACATTTACTTTTGAAATACCTCAGAAAATCTGCCCTTAACTTTTGGGCTTTGCAGGCTGCTTGGAGTGGAGGTGAAAAAACAGAACAATGACCAGGATGGCAGCAACACCAGATGCTAAACTTGATTTCTGTGCTATCTTTAAGAACTCCACCAAAATTCAGTTTCCTTCCAGCCCTTGAGAGATGCCACAAGGACACACTGTAGGTGGGACCTTCTTAGTGCTGACCTGCCTGGTTTGGAAGCCACCCAGAACTGCCACTGCCCATGTTCTACACACATCTTATTCTGCATCCCTGTCAGAACTCCTCTAACCTTCTGTTAATGTGACCAAGTGCTCACCATACTGCTGGATTGGAGCTGTCCCTCCAGTTGGAATATGCCAAAACAGACCTGTCATCTTTCCACAGAATTATTGAGGGTGGAGAAGACCTCCAAGATCATCAGGTCCAACCTCTGACCTAATACCACATCAGCCAGACCATGGCACCAAGTGCCACATCCAGCCTTTCCTTATACACCTCCAGGGATGGTGCCCTTTCCATGAGCAATTGCTTCCTGATATCCCACCTAAACCTCCCCTGGTGCAGCTTCAGGCCATGTCCTTTTGTCCTGTCACCAGTTGCCTGGGAGAAGAGCCCAATCCCCACCTGACTCCATCCTCCCTTCAGGTAGTTTCCCACAGACATCCTTCACTGTGAGGCTTTTGGGAAGAGAAGCAGCAGGGCACCACAAGTTTTAGCTTCATTTTTTTTCCCAGCTGAGTTTTGATAGCAATTTTGAACCCACTAAGTTCTCACTAACAGCAGTGCACCATTTCAAGAACAGGCTTACTAAGGATCCTACAAAAAAAGTCACATCACAGTTCTTTTTGCTAAAAATTAAGTCTTAATAAGATGCCAGTCGCTCTCAAATACTGCAACAGACCAAAATCAAGGCTGCCTTGTGTGATCCTGACTCACCCATCCCTGAGCACTAATTAAGATCCATCTAATTACTCACAGTAGAACCATAGTTGTGGACAGATGAGTTCTTTCAGCTCCAACTGTGCTGAGGAAGGACCTCACCTCCTAAAGCTAACACCCCTTGGTTCTGCTGCTGAAGCCTCTTAGGTGAGGGTACCAAAATGCTGTGGTTAGTCAAGATCTGCTGTGTTGGCAACCTGCAGCCTGTCCCACAAGTGAGGACTCACTTTCCTCCACTTCATGGGTGAGGCAACACAGAAAGGGTGACAAAGCACTGGGACAGGCTGCCCCTGGTCCACCCTGAGGCCAACTACCCTGACTGAGGCTGAGTTCTGCAAGTGAGGCCCCAAAAGGAAGTTTAAAACAGGAAGGAAATGGGGACATTTCACAGGAAAAGCATGTTTGGCTCTGCAAGAAGCAAGCAAGCTCCACTGCAGAGTAAAACCAACCTTCTGCTGATGCACACTCCACCTCAGTCTCCAGGTGACACTACCTGGACACTTAGCAAACCAGTTTCAGGCAGCTGGCACTGACCCACAGACTCTACATACAGAGGAACAGGGACATTTTCTATGTTGCAACTGGTTTCCTCCCCCCATACCTCCCCCTTCATGCTGGGCAGACACACTAGATCCACAAATCAACCTCCACCTCAAAAATCAAAAGGTCTTCTCAACTGATCATCCACTCACCAGGCAAACCACATATTCATAAAGAGGCCAAAGATAAAAGGTGGAGCACATCCCAGAGGAGACCTGTGCCCTCAGCAGTGAGGATACAGCCACTGATCCATGCTCTGCCCCTTGGCAGGGAGCTGCTCAGGCTCATTTTCATAGAGCAAAACAAGCTGTGGACTCTGCAAAAGCCTGTACAACCTCCACACAAACACCCAATGAAACAAACAAGGTACCTCTAACCTCTAGACTCTTCTTTCTGAACACTCACGTGCTATTCAGGCAACCAGTTGGTTGGAGATGAGAAATTTTACAGCATTAGCAGCTGACACCCAAAAAACATTTTGTGAACCAGCAGTAGCAGAATTTAATGGGAAGCTGTTTCACTTCATAATACAACTCACATTGTGAGGTACCACTTTTTTCCATTATGAAACTAGAAAAATACATTCCCAGAGTCTGAATCAATAATTTAAACAGAAAATGAAAACAGAAATCAGGTGTTATCCAGGAAGACCTGTCCCAGCACTGCAAGCTTAGAGTTAAAAGACTGACTGGGGCAACTCAGGAGGGAGTGTGAGCTCCTCCTAGAGTTTCTCTTGTCTCCACCTTTCTCTGAAGAAGCACCCACAGGGTCTTCAGCACTTTCCCCTTCGCCACGGTCAGAAGCTCTTTTGAAAGTGAATTTCTTGGTTTTCTTCAGTGAGTAAAATTCCTGCATTAAGTCTTCCACCTCCCACTGCTCTTCCTTCCTCTTCCTGCAGCAGTGAAGTGCAGCAGGGTCGATGGGATGAGCCTCAGTGTTGAAGACATATCCTCCAGCATTCAGGACACACTCCCCGTATGGTGTCATCACCACATCAAAGACAGATCCATCATTGTGAATGAAGTTGTCTGGGTCAAACAGCAGGTACAAGTATTTTACAGTTTCAGCCAAAAAGAAGGATTCCATTCGATTATCCAGTCTGTGATCCCTTAAGTCTTTGATCTGCAAGAGGAGAAAATACAGTGGGTTACAATTATATCCAATTCAAAAAGTTATGAACTTGGGGGGAAAAAAAAAAAAAATCAAAACCAGCTTGTGGCCCATTTGAGTTAAACATCACAGTGTGGCACCTCTTCACCCTGTACTTTAAACAGTTGTATACAAATAATGACAAAGGTTTTAGATGTTTTGGATGAACATAGTCTAGTGATAAGGAACAGGAAGATAACAATCAGGAGAAATGCACTTCCTGCCTGGGTAGGGAGAAGAACAGTGAGGAAGCCTCCCAGTATTTCCCCACTAAAGAAAGAAAGAAATCATAAGGCTTTTACCTGCTTCCCAAATCACAAGGCCTAATTCCCAATATTTAAAAGGAGTTTTCTTTGCAAAACAGAGCTTGATAGTATGTTTGAAATCTTCTGTTAAATTATTTTAGAGAAATCATTCTCAGTGATGCAGTTCTCTTGTGTTCAATCAGCTTTTCAAGGAACAGAAGGAAGCAGAACCACAAAACTGGCTGACAGAGCCTGCACGTGAGCCTTCCTGCTGGGCTGGAGAACCTAGTAGTGACCAAGAAACATGAGGCAGGAGAATGCTGCCTGATGCTTTCCCATGTCTTGGCTCTGGTACAACAGCCAGTGGCAGAATTTGTGCCACTGTTCAGGCTGTGAGGCAGGTTACTTGCAGACACATGATCAGCAGTGACTAGATCAGCTTCACAGAGGAATACGAGAGAGTTTGCATGAAAAGAAGTCTTGTTTCAGCCCAAGTGATCACCTCACCCAATGGCAAATCATCCTTCATGAGAACACCTTCTAAAAGCTGATTTTTAGCAGCCATTCGGCCAACTCAGCAGTTGATTTAGCACTTACAGTGGCAAATCCACAGTCCACCTTGCTGATCCTCTCTATGGACTCCACAGCATCTCTTCCCAGTTCCAGGAGAGTGGGATCTCTGGTAGCACGGTACAGATACATGGCACTCTCAATCAGCTCTGCAAAAGCACCCAAACATTTGCAAGCATAAAGATCACCAAACCATGGACAAGATACTCCTTGAACTGATTTAACAACACTGCTTTCAGGTGATCAGGTAAACACCCTAGTTTGCCTTCTATTTCCTCAGGCTCAAAGCACAGATATTTGCTTTTACTGAGGATGTGCTACAGAAATACTCACTCTAATCAGCCTGTATCAGCTCAGGTAAGAGTGAATAACACTCCTCTCCCACATGCAGGGGGTGGGAGGGAAGCAAGAGAAAAAAGGATTAGAACTCAGTTGTCAAAGGAAGAAAAGAAAGATGTTTCTAGAAAGGATTATAGACAAGAAATTCAACCCCCAAAATACCATTTTTAATCAACACTGCAAGTCTCTGAATCATGGGTATTTAGAACAGCATGAACAGGCACCATGGAAATACTCCATAGAGGCAGCATATGCACTGTGCTGTGGTTACCTACTCCAGAAACAGGGCTTTTGGGATGCTGTAAGTCACCTGAAAACTAATGCTGCTTAGTGGTTTTGGTGGAAGTGTCCAATGTGGATGTCAACTGAACACTCAGACCAAAAGGAATCAACCAATCATTCTCATTTACAAAGTCTTATTGACCTAATAATCAGGTGTGATTTTTTATTTTTTTTTGGTCAGAGTTGTAAAAAACAGAAAAAGACCATTTTATTACAGGATCAAATACAACAAATAACCCTATGTTGAGCTCCACTAGTGCAACTAGAATTAAGTTTACTTCAGAAACTCAACACAACTAGGGTGGTCCATTCATAGCCACTTTCTCTTCCTTGGTTTAAAGAACATGAGCTGTCATATTAACATTTCCCATGACTGTGTGACATCCCATGTCAGACAATTTAACACTTAAACATTTCCAATCCTGCACTGTGAACCCTTATCCATTACCAGTCCCCCTTTATATAGTAACACTATGGTTTGCTTCTTTCTCTTTGTGGCTCTGGGAATGGCAGAAAGCAAAATGTGTGGCTTTGACTATGGAAAACAGTGGTAAAATGCAGGCAGGAACTAAGTCAAAGCAAAACTGGGCTGACATTTCTGGAGGGCAAATGTTGCTAACATTTGATCATACCACCTGAGCAAAAGTAGGAGCCCAGATTCCTTTTTATTTAATTTCTACTTACCAGGCCTTAGTGGATATCCTTCTCTCTTGTCCACAGTGTAGCCCTGGGGAATATTGTAGAACTCAGGGAGGCCACCAAACTGTTTCCAGACAGTGTAGTAGTTGAGGAAGGTCCTCATGGCATTGTCTACATCCCCAATGAGGCTCTGGGAGAGAGGAACCAATTAGCAAAGCAACATCTGGGTGAAGAAGAAACAGCACAGGAATTGATTCAGTAACACTCCTACAGCCAAAGGAATAGGTGATAGAAATGAGTTGCTCAGCAGGTCTGGATGGTCTAAGTAATAATTAGCCTTAAGAATAGTTAAGACTAAGGTCTCCTTAGTGTTGCTTTTCTGTTGGATCACATTCCACACACAAAATAATATCAAGATTTTTTGATTTTTACTTAACTGAAGGCTGTGTTTCTTCACTTAACATTTCTATCAGTCAATTACAGCATCCAGTCTATTTCAGTGGGGTTGAAGTCTCAGATGAAACATAAGTACTGATGAGAAAGTAAACCTCTCAGTGGGAAAGTGTTCACACAAATAGAGCATCTATAAAGTGTTGGAAAAGGAGGTGTGATTTTCTATTGCCTTATGTTTCTATCTGGATTATGGAACCACTATCAGTGGAGTTTGCTACAACAAAACTTCCATCATGCTTGACAGGAGACTTTTTTTAGAGACCACAGATAAAGTCAACATCTGCTCTTCTACAGGCTCTATGGATTTCACCAGAGATCAAAACAAACTTTTAAACCTGCACAGGTGAAGTTTATATTTTTAACTTCTTTATTAAAGAACAACCCAAGACAGATGAATAAAATCACCATTTGCTACTGGTAAGGAAGCTCTTACCTGTAGGCCTGGCCAGTAGGCCTCCAGGGACTGAAAAACAGGCATGGACACTGTTCCTTTGTACATCTGAACCCAGAGGTACCAGTCATCAAACTTGGTGTAATTTTTGATAGCTTTGTTATATTCTATAAAGAAACATAGATGGGTAGGTAATCCAATGAAAAAGTCTTTAAGAATGAGAGAAGCCCCTTTTTCACTTGAGCCACATCAGACAAATGACTTCTCAGGATGCTCACCCTGGTAACCCTTTATTATCACAGACTGTCCAAAAGTATTACACCAATGACTTCAGAACAGTTCCCTATTACACCCTTCATCATCATCTTCCACAGTCCTACATGTAAAGCTTTTCCAAGTGCAGTCAAGGAGACATTCCTGGGACCCTTCCCACAGAAAACAGACTGCTCACCTAGAAACATGGACATCAGCTCCTTGTCCTGCAGGAGAATGGCTCCTTTAACAAGGTACTCAAAGTAGGAGTCCACTCCAGCCCCAATGCCAGCATCCTGGGCCACCCACTTGGCAGTTATCACATCAATGTGGTTACCAACCTGAGAGAAGTGAGGGGAGGAGGACAGAGGGGGTTAAAGTGGAAATAAAGGTTATCTACTAGATAATAGTTTTAAAAGTCCCCATGCTAACAGCACACAAGGAACCCTTGGCCTCTTTTCAGACTGTTTCACATTCACAACGTCCACTCTAACTGGCATTTTCTCCATTACAAGATACATTTATCAGTACCAGAGAAGTACAAACTATAAAAAATATAACTGGAACTTTACATGTCAAATATAAATGCTGCACTGGCCAAAACAAAACACCATTAGGCTACTGTAAACATGCACCATATCAACATGATGTGTATGGACCCAATTCCCATCTTACAAAAGATTAGGGAAGGATGAAGAGGCACAGAGACAGAGATGAAGGCCAAGGATGTCAAAGGCATGAAAACTCCCATGCTAGTATTTAATAGATCCTTCAAACCTGGGACTCTTCAGCCTTGAAAGAGACCCAGATGGTAGAGAACAAAATACACAATCATGACTTGCTTAGCAAAGATGAAAAGCCATCTAGGTATTCACTTTCTCTCCTGAACAAGGATTAGGGATATAAACAAAAAATAAGCAGATCCCAAAGCAAACAAAAGGAGACACTTCTTTATACATACAGCATCTGGATAAATCTGTTCTGCTTTAGGAGTTCAAAAAAGCAGCTCTAGAAATTAAATGAAGACTGACTGACCAGGGAACAGTGCACACAGAGATAACATTTCTAGCTCTGGATATTCCTCAAACACCAGAGCTGCAGAAGCTGGTAATATCTTGGTGCACTTTCCATACTTTTATTCTGTTCTGTAAGCCACTGTCACACCAGGCAGTAGACAGACCTTTCATTTCATCTGTTACAAAACTGCAAGGCCCAGTAAAGACATCTGTCTCCCAACCACATCTGTTGTGGAACAGAACAATGGGATCATGTTGGGTTGCACCCCTGAAGCAGAGATGTGGATGCTGCAGGTGGTCAGGAACAATATTAAATGTGACTTCAGCCCAGTTATTAGCTGTGGAGAATGGCCCATCTTCTCCCCTCCCCACCACATAAGACTATTTATCTAGTTCTACCTCCTCTCTGTTTATGCTTAGAATTGCATCCACAAAACTACAAAAAAGCAGAGCAAAAAAATTCAAAGTCCATTCCTCACTCACCAGCCCAATATCTGAGCGATTTTTCCACAGAGCCTTTAAGGCCTTCCTGGCAACATCCTCAAACACTGGGTCACCAGTAAGGTGGCTTAAAGTAGCAAATTCCACTATAAATGTACCAATTCCAGCAGTACAGGTCACTGGGGTCTCTCCGGGGTTTACTCCATGCAGCAAGTTCACTGTTCCATATGGCATCCCAGTTGGGGTCTGAAAAGCTGAAACATGGTATTTTTGGTTCACATGAGCATTCACTGTTACATTTGACTGTCAAGTGAACATCTGCCCCACATTCCAGTGCACACTGACAAAAAGCAGGATTGGAGCAATTGCAGTAGATGCAAAGAACAAAAAAAGTAGTGGAGTAGTATATGAGAGGATACCCTGAGCTACACACAGTCCTGGGAAGGCACTACAGATCTCCTCCGCCTTTGCCCAGAGCAGCAGGCTGCATCCCTCCTTGTTGTACAACCCAAGCAAGGTAGGCAAAATGGAACCAGACCCCTGGTCAGCAGAGTGCAAACAATGAGCTTGTGGCAGCCCAGGGTGCACAGCACACAAGGGAACACATCAGCAGCTCAGAGAGGGGCAAATAAGGCTGTATCTTCTTGTCTTTACAAGCTGCTGCTTCACAGCCTTTATTTAATACTTGCATTAAATGTATTTCCCCTCCACAAGCAACAAACAAACTGCTGTGTTAAGCACATACAACACTTGGCACACACACACATGGCTTCACAATGTCTCCCCCACTAGCCCTAAAAACTTGCTCAGGGAACACAGGAGTCTTTTGTGGCTTTACACATCAAGCAGTGCCATCTCCACCAGACACAGCAGTCGCCCCAGGAACCAGGGCACAGCCACACAAACCAGATGAGCTCTCACCCGGCAGGAGTTTGCGAGCTGCTTCCTCTGCCATCCTCAGGAGAGGGCCAGAGCATGGCCAGCCTGCTTCCACTTCAACACCAGCCTTCTTGGACAGCAAGTGAGCAGAGAGGAGACCACCCACCACTGCAAGGGGGACAGCAAGAACCACATTAATGAACACGGGGAGGAATGAAATCTGAAACTTTATATTTATCATGATACAGAGACAGTGTTTATGGGGAAGAAAAGTGAGATGGCTCATCATTAACAGTCTAATTCAATAAATCACAAAAGAAGAGGGGTTTGTTTCTTCCTGCCAGTTTGCAGAGAGCAGCAGATAGGTATCTTCATTTTAGAAGGATCAGGTCCTAGTTGACCAACTAAATCAGCACTGCTCTGCAGAGAGCAAACTGAACACAAACCTCTACAAGACAAATTCTGTCTCACTCATACTATGTTAGTGTAAATACAGCACACCTTCTTAAATCCCTTGGAGAAAAGTGTCTAGGCCAGAGCAAAAAAATTCAGCGTGACTGAGGCAGAGAGTTATTAGCCCTTTCCAGAGGCTCCTCTGCTGTCACATAACAAGCACATACAGAGAAATTACACTGCGACAAAAATTTGCTTAGCAATATGTGACAGGAGAAGCAAAAAAAGCCTAACAGTTTGTTCTCTGCCAGTGTCTTTTAGCTGGATGGCACTGCAGCAGTCAGTCAGAAGCTCCAAAAGAGCTTCAAGAAAAAAAAAAAAGCAAGTTTCACTTTATGATGCTAAAGCAAGAAGTGAGTAATCCCTAGTACAAACCAGTATGTAAAGAAAGATAGCATGGTTTGTACTGTTTTAATGAGAGGGAGGTTTATTTCAGAGCTCAAAACTTGCCACCAAAATCCTGCAACTGCCACGTCAGCCTGTTTGTGTCAAGGCAGGAAGCAGAAAGGTGACATGCAAAGACAAGAGGGAAGTGACATTTGTTTGGGGTCTCTCCCTGTGTCTATGTGACCTGTCACACTGCATTACAAACTCCCTCTGACCATACCTCCCATCCCCTCTGTGTTCAGCACAGAGACTCCTACAGGAAGGAAATCCAGCATAAACACCCTTAAAAACACCCACCTCACCTCGAATATTGGTTTCAAAGACAGACGCGTTGACATCAATATCAAAATCCACCCCTTCCTGCAGCACGTTGACCACTCGCTGGAACTCGGAGACGTTTCCCAGGATCTGCAGGGGGAGCAGGAGAACAAGGCTCAGGGTCCACAGGAAAATCAAGGCGCAGTTCAATGTTAGGGGCTGATTCTACTTTCGTCCTACTACTTTGTGAAATTATTAATTACAAATAGTACTAAAAAAAAACAACACCACAAAACAACAACAGACAGTTTTGTCTGGTTTCAGAACGTTTTCTTCACATGCTTTAGGTCTGTATTCCAGAGTTTGGGAGGTGCCAAGGGTTGGGAACTCAGGTTTTCAGGGCTGGAAGGGAGGGAAAGGCGAAAGCTCCTTGGACAATCCAGGACGGACCTTCTGCCGCTGCCAGGCACGAAGCAGGCGAGGAGGAGGCTAGCAGAGGCCTGGGGAGAGATGAAGGCACAGGGATGACGTGCCCAGGGCTGCGGGGCAGCTCATAACTCACCAGCAGGGTGTCCAGGGCATCGATCAGCGTCAGGGAGAAGCTGTGAGGAGAGAAGCCAGGTGAGACCCCGGCGAGAGATGGGACAGGACGCCCAGGGCCCAGCCCAGCAGCAGGCGGGGGATGCCCCGTCCTGGGAATCATAGAATCCCAGGGGCTGGAAGGGACCTGGAAAGCTCCCCCAGCCCAACCCCCCTGCCAGAGCAGGGGCACCCAGAGCACATCACACAGGAACGTGGCCAGGGGGGTTGGAATGTCTCCAGAGAAGGAGACTCCACAGCCTCTCTGGGCAGCCTGGCCCAGGGCTCTGGCACTCTCACAGCAAACAAGTTCTTCCTGACATTCACATGGAACCTCCTGTGCTCCAGTTTGCACCCACTGCCCCTTGTCCTGTCACTGGACATCCCTGCACAAAGCCTGGCTCTGTCCTCCTGACACTGCCCTGAACAGATTTGTGCCCATGGATGAGGTGGCCCCTCAGTCTCCTCTTCTCCAAGCCCAACAGACCCAGCTCCCTCAGCCTTTCCTCAGCAGGGAGATGTTCCCCTCCCTCCAGCATCTCTGTGGCTCTGCCCTGGGCTCTTTCCAGCAGTTCCCTGTCCTTCTGGAACTGAGGGGCCCAGAACTGGACACAATACTCCAGATGTGGCCTCACCAAGGCAGAACAGAGGGGCAGGAGAACCTCCCTGACCTACCAACCACCCCCTTTCTAACCCACCCCAGGATGCCATTGGCCTTCTTGGCCACAAGGGCACATTGCTGGTCATGCTCATCCTCCTGCCCACCAGGACCCCCAGGTCCCTTCACCTCCCCTGCTCTCCCTGCTCAGCCCCCAACCTGCCCTGCTCCACGGGGTTATTCTTCCCCAGATGCCAAGCTCCGCACCAGCCCTTGCTGAACTTCACCAGGTTCCCCGGGCAGGAAGGCTCCCTTACCTGCCCCAGGTGTCCTGCCCGTCGCAGGTGAGCGGCCGCAGCTCGTCGTACGGGAAGGCGCTGTGCAGGTAGTGCTCGTAGGCGTGATAGAACATGGCGCGCACCCGCTCCCTGCGGCACAGGGACCCGGCTCAGCCTCCCGCGGCCCCTGCCCGGCCCGCACGG